>NW_028280797.1:0-600000 GCF_059751285.1 Brachycentrus maculatus
GTACGGTCATTTAGATAATAAAGGAGTTTGAAGATAAACGCGGATATATCTGCTTTACAAAATTAAATGTAGATAAAACATTGTTCCAACAAACTGGTGATCCAATTACCATCACAATCGATCGTGTCATGTCACCAAAACGGGTCGTTTTAGCAATGTACGTGGGTGATTCATCAGAAGTCATTTGAACAAAACAAAAACAGTATTGATACAATTTCGAAGTGTAATATAATTAGTTCTTGTGGTACTCGTAGTTCAATAATTTTCCGGCCAGCGCACGATTCAAGTCGTACGTATTTATCTTCTGTCTATTTGTATTTATGTTATTACATATCGCTCACTCCTTTCAACAGCGTCATATATCAAAAATCGTTAATTTTCAATTGTGCATGTTCTCGGAATGTCCAGATAATGTACTATATCCCAGCAAAAGCGGCATATTTTTTAACTTAATATTTACCCGCTATAGGGCAGAAAGTGATGTTTTTGCATTTTTAAGAAAAGGTATTGTTTAATTATTTTATTAAATATACTAAATAATTTTCAAATGGAGAAAAAACATTCAAGTTTTACCTAAAAAGATCTGTTGCACAGTAAAGAGTTCAATAAGTGGCTTGATATTTATTTCTAATACATTTCATTAAATTTTTAAACTTTAAAAACGATATCCTGCAAAATGTTTTTTGATATATGACGTTGTTGAAAGGAGTGAGCGATATATATTCACAACATTTTGACTTTGTACAAAATGTCGAATAACTCCATAATAAGTGTAAATCCAGATTTGTTAATAAGTTTTTGGACACACACAAAATATTGCGATTAAAATAATCTGATCAAATCAAAACCTGCATAAGGAAATTAAAATCAGGTTTTCAGGCATTTCCCAGTACGTAAACTTATTCCACTAGGATCTGGTACACATTGAAATAAAACGGCCTCTGCTAAATAAAAGTTTTCAAATCTAATCATAGATGGCTCTCGTGTAGTCGCATGTTCCATAAAGTGTCATGAGATTAATGATATATGTAGGAGTTTAAAAAATTTGAGCAGTGCGGTTGTCAATCGTGGGTAGAATGGTGGATGTAGCACGTATGTAAAGTGATAACTTCCACATTCTTCTTCATCTATGTTAAGATGTCAAAAATTTATATTCCAAGAGTTTTGTGTGTGTGCGTATATATATTTATATATATATATATATATATATATATATATATATATATATATATATATATATATATATATATATATATATGTATATATATATTTATATATATATATATATATATACATATATATATATATATATATATATATATATATATATATATATATATATATATATATATATATATATATATATATATATATATATATATATATATATATATATATATATATATATATATATATATATATAGATATAAATATATATATATATGTACATATATAGGTCATGTTTCCGCAGATCCCCAATGATTGATTAGTATTTTTTAAATAAATAATTGATAACAAACACTTGATATTGTAAATAAATTTAGATCGATCGATAAAAAAGGTAAAAATTCGGACAAGAATATAAGTCGTACTTGCCAAAAGATTAGCCCGAGACCAATACAATCTTTTATGATATGTGAGAGTACAGATAACAAAAATCTGGTATCTAGGAAATATGGATATGGACCATATATTTGGCAATGATATCTCTTATCTTAACTTGACTAGTCAACACTTGGCTAGACAAATCGCTCACTCCTGTCAAGAACGTCATAAATCAAAATACTTGATTTTTCAGGAGATCGTTTTTAAAGTTTGAAAATATGATACTATCTATTAAAAATAAATATCAAGCCACTTACTGAACTTTTTTCTGCGCAACACATCTTTTTAGGTAAAAACTTAATGTTTTTTCTCCATTTGAAAAATATTTATTATATTTAAAAAAAATAACTAAACAATACCTTCTCTTAAAAAAGCAAAAACAACACTTTCTGCCCTGCAGCGGGTAAATATTAAGTTAAAAATATGCCTCTTTTGCTGGGATATAGTACATTCTCTGGGCATTCCGAAAACATGCACAACTGAAAATTGACGATTTTTGATTTATGACGTTCTTGAAAGGAGTGAGCGTAATGTCATTTTATCTTAACTTGTGAAACATATTTATAACTTGACTAGACAAACATGATTTAAAATGACTAAAATACTTTAAGTAGACTAGAATAAAACATACAACATTTTGAGTGTGTCCAAATACTTGTTCACAAAACCTGGATTATCTCCAATTACAGGAATTATATTCATATTATTTTTTGACATCTCATCAAAGATGAAGAAGAATATGGAAGTCTGGGCATTTTTTTTTTAAATAATAATAATAATATGAAAATAACTCCTGTAATTGGAGATAATCCAGATTTTGTGAACAAGTATTTGGACACACTCAAAATGTTGTATATAAATTATCTGGTCAAATCATAAGCTTAATAATAAAAATGAAAATTGTATTTTCTGGCGTTTCTCATGTGTGTGATTATAATCCAGGATTCGGATCTCACATACTAATATAAGAATTTTTGCTTAATAAAAAGCTTCTTTACATCTCACCAATAGATGTCTCTAGTGAAGTTCTAGTGAATCAAGAACAAGGTTTCTAAATTGGTTCATATATATAGAACTTCCAAGAATTTGAGTAGTGTAATTGTCAATAATGGGTAGAATTGGTAAATGTTACACGTGTGTAAAGTGATCACTTATACCAGTTTTTGACGGTCGTCAGCCCCGTAAATGCCCAGACCTCCATATTCTTCTTCATCTTTGATGAGATGTTACAAAATAAAAGAAAAAAACATCATTATATCATAATTTCACTATACAAACATCATTAAAATTTGACTAGAAAAACATAATTAAAACTAGACTAAACAAATATCGTCATAACTTGACTAAACAAACATTATTATCACTTGACTGGACAAATATAATTACATCTTGACTGGTGAAACATCTTTATAACTTGACTAGACAAAGAACTAGTAGAAGAAGAATATGGAAGTCAGGGCATTTACGGGGCTGACGACCGTCATACGCTGGTATAAGTGATCACTTTACACACGTGTAACATTCACCAATTCAATCCATGATGACAACCACATTACTCAAATTCTCAGAAGTTCTATATATGTGAACCAATTTCAAAACACTGTTCTTGAATCACTAGAACTTCACTAGAGACATCTATTGGTGAGATGAAAAGAGGCTTTTAAGAATTAGAAACTCTTATATTAAGATGTGAGATCCGAATCCTGGATTATAATCACACACATGAGAAACGCCAGAAAATATCATTTTCATTTTTATTATTTAAGCTTATAATTTGACCAGTTAATTTATTTACAACATTTTGAATTTGGTCACACTCAAACATCTTTGATGAGATGTCAAAAATAATATGAAAATAACTCCTGTAATTGGAAATAATCCAGATTTGGGAACAAGTATTTTGACACACTCAAAATGCTGTAGATAAACCATTTTAACTTGATTCGACAAACGTCATTTTAATTTATCATAGGAATTCTAATGACCATTTTAAACAAATAAAAATAAGTAAGCTAATATTATTTTTTTTAGGATTCTTGAAGGAGTATTTTGCAGAGAAGCATCATTGGGTATGGACCCAGGATTCTACGAACATGACAGGATCAAGAGTCCAAGAAAAGGTGCAAACTGGATTTCCATATTCACTTTCTGGTAAATACTATTTAATGACTCTGGCCAATGTCTGTACACGACGGATTCTCCAGTTCTTTGGACACGAAGCGAGTGGCAACGAGGATAGCCTGGACCGACTGGTTGTGATGGGTAGCCTGGAGGGGAAGAGAGGGAGAGTCAGCTCTCCTCGTCCTCAGGTTGTAGGTCTTTCTGTCATGGACAACGTCATCTAGGCTATGCCTTCAAACCATGTTATCTTTCTGCAGCATCCATGAATTCTTTGGTCTTGCTCTAGATGTCTTTCGAGGAAGATCTTTGGCGATTGCCTGGATCACAATATGATCAAGTTTTGTATAATAATATTAATAATTCTCTTTCAAAGAATAATAATTGTTATAAAACATGTAACAATGATTAAAGAAAACACTTCGTTTTTTACCACTTGAATTTTATTATAGACTACATGTCTCAGAAGTTAAACTTCCATCATTCAGGCCTGTATAATAACTCAATAATAATAACTGAATAATGGAAGTTTAACTTCTGAAACATGTAGTCTATAATAAAACTCAAGTGGTAAAAAACGAAGTGTTTTCTTTAATCATTGTAACATGTCTTACCACAAAGTTAATGCCGAAACAATATATAAAACATGTAGTTTCATTTAAAGTAAATATAGTAAAACATTTGACCTGATGATTAAATAGTTTTTTCTGAGACCTGTAGTCACGTTAAGTGTTTTAAGTGGTTTTACACATTGTTAACGATGAATGATAAGGAGAGTGTTTTGCTATGTATAAGGTTGTGATCAAAATTGGTGGTCGAACCTTGAATGACATCCGATTCCATTCATTCATCTTCATAAGGAACTTTCACGAGAGATGGTATCATACTAGCAAAGGATATTGGTGCCATAAACCAAGCTAGGACACTAAATGCCGAACCCTCTTCTAGTGGAACGGAAGGACTATGAAGGAGATAAGGAACTGTCACGGGAGATGTTATTCCCTGGTTTACGACATGCTCGGGTTCTCTGCGTCCTGTATGCCCATACCATCTCGATTGTCTTTTTTCTCATCAAAGATGAAGAAGAATATGGAAGTCTGGGAAGTCTCCGAATCCTGGATTATAATCACATACATAAGAAACGCCAGAAACTATCATTTTCATTTTTATTATTTAAGCTTATAATTGACCAGATAATTTATTTACAACATTTTGAGAAAAGAAAAATATTGCTCAATAAAAAGCTTCTTTTCATCTCACTACTAGATGTCTCTAGTAAAGTTTTAGTGATTCAAGAACAATGTTTCAAAATTGGTTCATATATATGGAACATCGAAGAATTTGAGTAGTGTGGTTGTCAATAATGGGTAGAATTGGTAAATGTTACACGTGTGTAAAGTGATCACTTAAACCACCCTATGACGGTCGTCAGCCCCGTATATGCCCAGACTTCCATATTCTTCTCCATCTTTGATGAGATGTCAAAAAATAATATGAAAATAACTCCTGTAATTGGAGATAATGATTCGTAACCATCTTTTCATCTCACCAATAGATGTCTGTAGTGAAGTTCTAGTGATCCAAGAACAATGTTTCAAAAATGGTTCATATATATGGAACTTCGAAGAATTTGAGTAGTGTGGTTGTCAATAATGGGTAGAATTGATGAATGTTACACGTGTGAAAAGTGATCACTTAAACCAGCCTATGACGGTCGTCAGCCCCGTATATGCCCAGACTTCCATATTCTTCTCCATCTTTGATGAGATGTCAAAAAATAATCTGAAAATAACTCCTGTAATTGGAGATAGTCCAGATTTTGTGATCAAGTATTTGGACACACTCAAAATGTTGTCTTTTTTCTCATTTTCTTTTTATATCTGTTATGCCCAGACTTCCACGAATACGTGAACTCTTTATTTTGTCTCTAAGGGACACTCCAGCTGACCATCTGAGCATTCGCATTTCAGCAGTTTCTAGTTGTCTAGAGAAGGCGATATACATCGTCCAGCATTCGGAGCTGTATAGAAGTGTCGGTCTGACACTGATTGGTAGACTATCCCCTTCAATTTGGATGGCATTTTTGGATTGCAGAGAACTACCATCATGGAATTTCATCACAAAGGTGAAGAAGAATCAACCAGATTTAGGGGAAACCATCATCCTGACGCTTTCACAATTTTCAGGTGGCTGAAAGACATATTCAGGAAAGGGCTGAGAAGAAACATCGAACTGGAAGACGTGTATGCAACATTAAACTCACACAATGCAAGACTTCTGGGCGATGTGTACCAAGAGCTTTGGGAGGCCCAGTGCTTATGCTACCCTGAGAAAACTCCATCTCTCTTCAAAATACTGATGAAAGTTCACGGATTGAGACTATCTGTGATATTTTCAATATTCATAATATCACAGGTGACACTAAGGTATGTTCAGAAATTTGATTTACTTCACTCTGACTACTGCGCGCCACAACTGCATGGAAGCGAGACAGCAAATTGGGTTTGTCTCTACTTAGGAGCTATTTATATCGATATCTCAAAATATCAATTAACTTATTTAATTTAACAATATCCTCTAACTATGTGGAGCATATGGAGTCCATAAACCGTCTCCAGGGCAAAAAGGTATATACTAAGAATATGGAGTTTCATTCTTAGTTTTATCTTATTACTTGAAAAAAGGCAGAATTTCTTTAAATCTATTGTGATACGTGTTTCGATGCATTCTGCGTCATGTTTGAACTCTATGTGAATATGGAAGTCCGGGTGATTACAGAGCTTAAAATCTGTCATAGGCTGGTTTGAATGATCGCTTTATACGCGTGTAACATTCACCATTCTACATATGATTGATAACCAAATTTCAGGGGTTATTTTTATGCTTCAATTGACAAATATTTTTTTTATCTGCTAGTGACATGTTATTTCCTTTACTCTAATAAATGTAGCATTATCACAAGGAGAGAGCGAGACAGTTAGACTACTCCGATTTCCAACCTCTCGCTTATCGGATGGCGGCATCAGTCGGCGCTTGGCTGCACGTTCGAAAAGACATGCCGCATATGACTCGCTGGCGGTCGATACTTGCAATGAGTTGCGTACTACGATTTCCATACAAATATGAACTGGGATCTTTTGGTAGTCCGTTTCGCATCACATGTAATTTTTGAATGATCATAGCGGGAACGAATAAAATAATCATATTTACAAGTTTTTTTTTTAATATTTTTGACATCTTAACATAGATGAAGAAGATATGAAAGAGTTTCTGCTTAGTAAAAAGCTTCTTACATATCGCAAGTTCTAGTGATTCAAGCACAATGTTTCGAAGCTGGATTACATATATAGAACATCCAAGAATTTGAGTAGTGTGGTTGTCAATCATGGGTAGAATTGGTGAATGTTACACGTGTGTAAAGTGATCACTTAAACCAGCCTATGACGGTCGTCAGCCCCGTAAATGCCCAGACTTTTATATTCTTCTTCATCTTTGATGAGATGTCAAAAAATAATATGAAAATAACTCCTGTAATTGGAGATAATCCAGATTTTGTGAACAAGTATTTGGACACACTCAAAATGTTGTAAATAAATTATCTGTTCAAATTATAAGCTTAAATAATAAAAATGAAAATGGTATTTTCTGGCGTTTCTCATGTGTGTGATTATAATCCAATGTACGGACCACACATACTAATATAAGAGTTTCTGCTTAGTAAATAGCTTCTTTACATCTCACCAATAGATGTCTCTAGTGAAGTTCTAGGGATTCAAGAACAAGGTATCTAAATTGGTTCATATATATATAGAATTTCCAAGAATTTGAGTAAAACGAAAAGTAATAAAAATAAACACTTCTGATTGAACAGGATCGCTCAGCCACTGTGTCTGGGTCAACTGCTGTCATATTTCACGCCTGGCCAAACTGACATCACCCAGAATTGGGCGTACATCTACGCCTCTGGAGTAGTCTTCAGTATGCTGCTCAACGTGTCGATAATGCATCCATGCCTGACACAGCTGGTCCATATAGCCATGCAAGCAAGAGTCGCTTGCTCATCATTGATCTACAGAAAGGTGAGGGATTTTTTTCTCATTTGTGGTTTGGCATGTCCAAGGGTGTTAAACAGGGATGTGTGATGTCACCGTGGCTGTTTAATCTCTACTCGGATAATTGTATGAAAGTATCAAAAGATATTGACGTTAAATTACACTTGACAACATAATGAAAAAAAAATCATTAAATACTTAAATCTATGTTTTTTCTATATTATTTTGAGAAATAAAAAGACTTTGTGTTTTGATCCACCCACACTTTTATTAACCAACTAGTTTCAGCAACAACCTGTTGCCCTCTTCAGGGTTTAATTTATGACTAGAAACTAGTTGGTTAATAAAATTGTGAGTGAAACTAGTTGGTTAATAAAAGTGTGAGCGGATCAAAACACAAAGTCTTTTTATTTCTAGAAATAATATATCAATATGATCCACAAAGTTTATGCTTTCAATATTCAAAACGTTTTTTTTTCTGTTGAAAGATACTTTATTCCATGTGTTTTTGTTTTAATCTAGTAGTAGTAGTAATAGTTTTAATGTAAAACGTACAAAATTTGAAAATTTCTTTTTTTTTTATGTAACATATCTCAAAAAGGATCTGATAGACAAATTCTGTGGGCTATTTCGGATTCTGCAGCCAAAAATTAAGTAGTTAAAAAATCGCGGGTACCAAAATGTGTGTTGGCCTGTGTTATCGATTTGACTGTCTGTTGCCTTTTGGCTGACGATGCTGAGCTTCTTACCGATAGTAGAGAAGACCTGTAGGAGTTGGTGACAAGGTGTATAGTGTGTGTAAGGAATATGGTGTGCGATGAGATGGTTTGGACATGTGGATCGAATGAAAAAAGAACAGCAAAACAAATTAACATAATAGAATCAAAGAAAGACCGAGGTACAGTTGGCACGATCAAGCATGTCATAAAAATTGTCGGATATGTGTATGAGGAGATGCATGAACGTGAAAGAGGCGAAGACTGTTTGCAAAGACAAATTATTGTGGCTTGGCATTCTATCCTCTCTTCCTATACCTGCAGAGATCTCCTCAATAGTTAGTCCATCAATCTAAAGTAATGAGGTTTGAAGTGATCACTTTACACACGTGTAACATTCACCAATTCTATCCATTATTGATATTCTTCTTCATCTTTGATGAGATGTCAAAAGATAATATGAAAAATAACTCCTGTAATTGGAGATAATCCAGATTTGTTAACAAGTACATATTTGGACACACTCAAAATGTAAATAAATTATCTGGTCAAATTATAAGCTCAAATAATAAAAATGAAAATGATATTTTCCGACGTTACTCATGTGTGTGATTATAATCCAGGATTAGGACCTCATATACTAATAAAGTAAAGTTTCTGCTCAATAAAAAGCTTCTTTTCATCTCACCAATAGATGCCTCTAGTGATGTTCTAATGATTCAAGAACAACGTTTCGAAATTGGTTCATATTTATAGAACTTCCAAGAATTTGAGTAGTGTGGTTGTCGATAATGGGTAGAATTGGTGAACGTTACACGTGTGTAAAGTAAATGCCCAGACTTCCATATTCTTCTTCATCTTTGATGAGATGTCAAAAAATAATAGGTTTTCTTATGCATTTTAGGTTCTCAAATTGGATTTGAAGTCTTCCTCAGCTGGCAGCGCTGGTCTCAGCGGGAGAGTCATCAATATTTTGACCAACGATGTGAATCGGTTCGACCTTTGCTGTACCTTCGTACCAGAGCTGATCAGAGCTCCCATAGAAAGCGCCATAGTCGTGTATATCATGTACAGAAACATAGGACCGGCTGGACTCGTGGGAGTGGCCTTCCTTCTATGCTTCATACCTTTGCAAAGTTCGTAAAAAATCATTTTTTTTTTATATATATATTTGTTCGGGAATTGTACAGCTTTACATATAAAAAAATGATTTAATAAACACAATTACATTACATTAGCAAAAATGGTTACGTTAAAAAAAGTCAATTAAACAATTCCCCATTTATTTTATAAAACTATTTAAAAAATAACAGACAAAATAAAAGATAACACTGCGTTTGTATTACGCAGTGCCCTATGCACCATTGGGGTGCGGATAAGGGTTTAAAAAAAATTAAAAAAACCATTCAGAGATTATTTTTCTATCATCTTCTTGGTGTAGGCCTTGTGGCCTGTTTTAAAGGACGAATTAGACTATGTCAACAGAATGCAAGAAAACAGACTATCCTAAATTGATCATTACGAGAACCCAGATGGATTAAGACCATCTGGAAGACCTCCAAAGTGATGGTGTGACAGCTGCCAGTCCACGTCATAAGAGACGGACAACGGAATAGGCAGATCTGAGGATCAATGTATAAGAAAAAAAAGAAAAAGAAATTAATGATTTTGTGGAATTTTTCTTCTTTTCCTCTTTTTTCTTCTTAATGTAAGCCTCGTAGTCTATTTTTAAGAGGGATTAGCCTGCTGCGATGTCGATTCCCAGCTGTCCATCTATCTCTTTGGTAGTCTCTCTGGGAGTCGTCTACCTTGGGGTATTTTTTTCAATGTTTTGAATATTGAATGTTTTAACTTTGTTGATCATATTGACATATTATTTTGAGAAATAAAAATACTTTGTTTTTTAATCCACTCACATTTTTACTAACGACCAACTAGTTTCATCAGTCTTCTTTAATATTTTTCCCATAAAATCAATCCCAACCTAAATAAACACAGTTATCCCCTTCCTTACTCCTACCTCATTAAAACACCTTAACCCCACCCCTATCCTTATCGCAACCCAATAACTTGTACACTGTTTCTTTTATATATATGTTTAGTCATAAATTAAACCCTGAAGAGGGCAACAGGTTGTTGCCGAAACTAGTTGGTTGTTAATAAAAATGTGAGTGAATCAAAAAACATTGTATTTTTATTTCTGAATTACTTCATCGTATACATAATTACTGAGAATCAAGAGATTTGCCTTCTGCCCACACCTCGTGGACCCTCCACTAGTTGCAATAGCTCGTATTTGTCTCCTCTCAGCACATGCCCCAGATAGGGTAGCTTCCGGACCTTGATATCAGTCAGCAACTGTCTCCCTGCTCTTGCTCTTTGGAGCACATCTGCTGACCATATCGGTCCATGGGATGCGTAGCATTCTACGATGAAGCCACATTTGGAATGCCTCTAACTGGTTCAAATTGCTGATCTTGAGGGTCCACGATTCGACTCCGTATAGAAGTGCTGACCAAACATAACACCATAACCATTCTCCATTAAAGTCTTAGACAATATATCAATGAAAAGTTGGAGTTCTGCCTTCTGCCCACACCTCTTCAACCATTATTCTTCTTCTTTCCATGTTCGAGCGAGTATGTGGAGCTTATGGCTAACACGAGACGTCTCTAAGTCACTCTGTCACGCGCCATCTCCTTGGCTTCCTCCCAGGTCAGTCTGGCATCTCGAAGTTCCTTTGAGTATAGTCGGTGAATGGTCGTCAGCTGAATCCTCGGGGTTGGAAGAAGAGACACGAGGGGTTGATGCTCTCAGGTGGCATTCTAAGGACATGTTCCAACCATGTTCACCTTCTCATCTTCAGGACTTCAACCATACTATTGATATATCTCGTTTTCTTAGGCTGGTTCGGGAAATTGAGTGCCAAGTTCAGGAGGAAGGCGGCTGTGATGACAGACAACAGGATTCGGCTGATGAACGAAATCATCCAGGGCATCCAGGTTATCAAGATGTACGCGTGGGAATATTGCTTCAGCAAGATTATAACAGAAGCCAGATTGTAAGAACCTTTGTATACCAAAGACTACCAATTAGTACAAGTACTTAAAACCAATTTTCTTTCAAAGTCAGTTGTGTAGAGCTGTGATATTCTCCATATACTTAGATACATTTTTACGTGTCAGGGTTAGTCAGCAAAATGCAATAAATTGATGCAGTTATATACAAATATTGTGTAGCTAAAAAAAATCGTTAGTGACTCACACCCCTACTCTATCCCTTTCAACACCGGATGTTGACAATTATGACGGCAAGTCGTTTGATCTCCAGTTTTATGCGCACGGCGTAAAAAGGAAGAGGACTGCAAGCGAGCAGCATTTACTTGTTAGTAAAATTTTTTATGACGTTGCATATATTAGTTAGCTGAACTCTAAGAAATATTATAAAATCAAACAACTTTGTTTTAATCACTTCTTTATTATAAATACACTTTAGGTTTCGATATTTTTAAAATTTCCGTTCCTAGAAAAAAAAATCTACACAGTAGGTTTTTATGTGTGTGCTCCACTTTACGTATGCGCGCGCGGCTTTATACTGTTTTTGGGTGATTCCATTCAAAGTTGTTATTTGGAGTTGCTACGCAATGCACAATAAAAATAACATTTAGGATTTTATTAAATCATATTTTCATATGGTGTACGGAGTGTGTGGAAGTTTTTGGTAAGGGAATGTAATTAACTGTGAGTATTTTAATGTTTTTAATGTTTTAGAATTTAATAAACCCTGATGATGACAAGGTTCTTGTCGAAACCGGTAGGTTAAAATGTATTAATAATAAAGAAGTGGTTTAAATAAAGTGGTTTAATTTTATAAAGTTTATAAAATATGCCACAAAGTAACTGCGAAAAACATTCTAGAAAATCTAAGAAATATTTTAGTCTGAAGATGAAACAATGACACGGAATGCTTTTAAATTATCCAACACATTTTACTTTTTTAATAACTTATGTTTAATATGTTTAATATGTCTCCAAAAGTCGTGGTATCAAATAGGTGAGGAATTTTTTTTTTCAGGAAAGAGATGATTTTCATCAAAAAAATCATGATCATAAGAGCCTTGACGGTTTGCTGCATCAAACTCAATACTAAAATATCGATATTTATCAGCATCTTGACTTACATAGCTTTCGGAAACAAAATAACAGCTTCCAAGATCTTTGTGCTGTATTCTCTCTACGATATTATCAGAATGTCTCTGGTGGAATTTTTTCCACTGGCTATAATGGCAGTACTTGACGCAAACGTCTCCCTCAAAAGAATTGAGGACTTCCTACTCCTCGAAGAAGTCCCGAAAATCAGAGATGAAAAATTGAGAAAGAAAAACATTGGAGAGAATTGCTATGAAAATAATATTAGTACAGAAAGTTTGAAGACTGTGGAAGAAGAAACGAGGGAAACTGATGAGAATTTAGTACAAGGCGATTTGGGAGTTAGTGAGGATTTTAAGGTGTTTAAAAATGAACCAAAAATAGCCATGGAACTTATGAATGTCAGCGCATTTTGGAAGAACGATGAGGAAAGCGTAGAGAAACGAGTTGTTGCGTTGGACAACGTATCACTGAAGGTATGTAGAGTGTCAAATAAGTATCAATTATCATAATGGTTTAATAAATCTTATGTGGTACGACGGTTTAAGATAATAAGTAATAACTAGTAGTACGTTGACATTGGCTTATTACCTGATCTCCTAAATCAAATAAAGCTTAGCGTGCGTCAAAGAGGTACTAGGCAAAAATCTATATTCGCAGTATTTTTACATAATGCAAACTATGCCATGTTCTCTCCCAATCCGCAGCTTCAGATGTTAGCTAATGCTTTATAAAGTAAAGATTTATTTTATATATTGTTATCCACCTTGAAGTCTGTACTTTCTCAGCATTTATTCTCCATGTTATAATGGGTAAATGTAAACGTTGTGTTTCACTCTCTCTCGCTGCTCGCTGATAGTGTGTGAAGGAGACGTGTATTTACCAGTGCTTACTATTTGTTATTTTATTATTATCTTCTGGTCCGCCTCCGTGTAATTCGAAGTGTCAGCACGCTCGGCTACCGTTCTGGAGGTCCCGGGCTCGATTCTCAAGGGGGTCAAATAAATAGAAGTGATTTTTTCGCTGTAATATTTATTCCATATTACCCTGGACTAGTACCTGAAGCGGAGGGCTGATCACCTTTCCTTTGCGTGTTGACGATCAAGAAAACACTGCGTTTATATAAAGCAGTGCCCTATGCACCATTGGGGTGCGGATTATGGTTTTTTTATTTTTTTTATTAAACATAAAAACCTGATATTTTTTATATTTTTTTATACAGGTGTCTCCTGGTGAGATCGTTGGAATAATTGGTCCAGTCGGGTCAGGGAAGAGTACTCTTCTACAAGGAGCACTAGGAGAGATATACTTGGAGCCAAATTGTTCCTTGAATATAAACGGGAGCGTTTCTTACTACAGCCAACAACCGTGGTTATTCGAAGCAAGCGTGATGACAAATATTCTCTTCGGACAGCGTATGGACAGAGAGAGGTATAGAAAGGTGATCAAGGCTTGTCAGCTGGAGAAGGATCTTCAGATGCTGCCGTACGGAGACAAGACTATCGTGGGAGAAAGAGGTCATTAAAAATATAACAAATCGATTTTTAACAAAAAAATTCATCTTTTTAATCCTTATAAAATTAAACAACTTTGTTTTAAGCACTATTTTATTATTGGTAGTTTAGTGGTGCGTTTGTTAATCATGAGTAGAATGGTGAATATTAAACGTGTATAAAACGATCATTTCAACCAGCCTATGACAAATTGTAAGCCCTTTAAACACCCGGACTCCCATATTCATACGGAGTTAAAAAATGACGCAGAATACATCAAAACACGTATCACAATAGATTTAAAGAAATTGTCTTTTTTTATGAAGCTAAACTGGCAATGCACAACGGAGTCCTGGTTCCAACTCAAATGTATGAAAGTGAAACATGGAGTTAGCAAAAGAAGGAAAGTAGACTGAATGCAGTCGGAATGCGATCTCTCAGTGCGGCAAGACCATGTATGATAGATGTTCGAATAGTGAAATTAGGAAGGAACGCAAAGCTGAGATAAGCATTATCGATAAAATTAAGAAAGGTGTGTTGAGATGGTTTGGACATGTAGAACGAATGAGTGAGGAAACAACGGTAAAACAAATTTATGAGGCGAATGTAATTGGTAAAAGAAGCAGAGGAAGACCGAGAAAAACATGGCACGATCAGATATACCAAATACTTGAAAGTGGTCAGGTTAGGAGTCGTAACAATCGGCGGGTATGTATGAGGAGATGCATTAACGTGGAAGAGGCGAAGAATGTTTGCAAAGACAGAGTGGTATGGCGTTCTATTCTCTCTGCCTACCCCTGTGGGGAAGCGGCGTGATGGTTAGTTAGTTAGTTAGTTAGTGTTTTTTATGAAGTAAAATTTTAATTACAAAACTGGATAGATATGATAACTGCAACAGTGAATGAATCTCCATATTCTTAGTTAGCTGAAAAAACTGTTTAACAAAATAGTAGAAGAAGCTGCGATACCCAAAGAATGGAAACTAAGCATAACTATCCCAATCTTCAAAAAAGGTGCAAAAACAAACCCGGAGAACTATAGAGGAATATCTCTAGCTAGTTATTATCTTACAATGATTAAAGAAAACACTTCGTTTTTTACCACTTGAGTTTTATTATAGACTACATGTTTCAGAAGTTAAACTTCCATCATTCAGGTCTGTATAGTAACTAAAATATAAAATATAAAATTGCTCTATAAATAAGGAGAGGGGAAAGTAAGGGGAAGAGGTTAGTCAAGGGACGGAGTTTGAAAACAAAGGAAAAATGGAAAGCAATGGTGAAGAATTTTGAAACAATATATTATTTAATAAATTATTATTAGAAATGTTTTTTTGGATTTTTCCTTTGTTTTCAAACTAACCCTTTTCCCTTACTTTACTTTCTCCTTATTTATAGAACAATTTTATATTTTATATTTTAGTTATTATACAGACCTGAATGATGGAAGTTTAACTTCTGAAACATGTAGTCTATAATAAAACTCAAGTGGTAAAAAACGAAGTGTTTTCTTTAATCATTGTAACATGTCTTACCACAAAGTTAATGCCGAAACAATAAATAAAATAGTTATTATCTTATTATCTCTATATTTCATCTTTACAGGCGTCTCGCTGTCAGGGGGCCAGAAGGCGCGCGTGTCCCTGGCTCGCTGCGTGTACCGCCGCTGCGCGCTGTACCTCCTGGACGACCCTCTGTCGGCCGTGGACGCCCACGTGGCAAGGGCCCTCATGGACTCTTGCGTGCGCGAACTCCTCGCCGACTCGGCGGTCGTGCTGGTCACCCACCAGGTCCAGCGGCTGAGCGCGGTGGATAGGATCTGCCTCATGGAGGCTGGGAAGGTCGGTATGATAGCAATGACGATATCGTAGTCATGCAGGAGAAAGTGACCAACTAATAGAAGGTAAAATGTTCAGGCGGCCATTTAAGTCACTTTTGCTTGGCAAGAAAATAAACACCAATGCAGTAAGTCATTTTTAACAAGTCAATATATTAAAGTTTAAAATCCTTAGGGTATTTTAAGGGCAATATTAAGCTAGTAAGATATCAAATAGTCAATGATCACGTTTTCTACTAAGTTGTATTTTTTAGTTTAAAAAAACATCGATACATCGATCCATCGATCCATCGATACATCGATCCATCGATCCATCTATCCATCGATCCATCGACCCATCGATCCATTGAACCGTCGATCTATCGATCATTCGATCCATCGACCCATCGATCCATTGACCCATCGATCCATCGATCCATCGATCCATCGATCCATCGATCTATCGATCCATCGATCGATCGATTCATCGATCCATCGATCCATCATCCGTCGATCCATCTATCCATCTATCCATCGATCCATCGATTCATCGATCCATCGATAAGTCGATCCGTCGATCCGTCGATCCATCGATCCGTATCTGTCGATCCATCGATCCATCGATCCATAAATTCCATCGATCCATAGATCGATCGATCCTTATCTATCGACCCATCGATCCATCGGTCCATCGATCCATCGATCCATTGAACCATCGATCTATCGATCATTCGATCCATCGACCCATCGATCCACCGATCCATTGATCCATCGATCTATCGATCATTCGATCCATCGACCCATCGATCCATCGATCTATTGATCTATCTATTGATCTATCAATTCATCGATCCATAGTTATATCGATCCATTATTTTATTCTCTGATTCATAATCAATGAATCGATGGATCGATGGGTTTATCCCATTGATCCATCGATCCATCGATCCATCGACCATTCGATCCATCGATCCATCGATTCATCGATCCATCGATCCTTATCTATCGACCCATCGATCCATCGATCCATTGATCCATCGATCTATCGATCATTCGATCCATCGACCCATCGATCCATCCATCTATTGATCTATCTATTGATGTATCAATTCATCGATCCATAGTTACATCAATCCATTATTTTATTCTCTGATTCATTATCAATGAATGGATTGATCGATGGGTCTATCCCATCGATCCATCGATCCATCGATCCATCGATCCATCGACCCATCGATCCATTGATCCATCGATCCATCGATCCATCGATCCACCGATCCATCGATCCATCAATCCATTGATCCATCGATCATTCGATCCATCGACCCATCGATCCATCCATCTATTGATCTATCTATCAATTCATCGATCCATAGTTATATCGATCCATTATTTAGTTCTCTGATTCATTATCAACAATCCATTGATCCATCGATCCATGGATAAATCGATCCATTAATCCACCGATATTTTGTATCATCGATTCATTGGATTTTTTTATTTTCAGATAATATTTGAAGGCTCGTATGATGAACTGCAAAAGACGCATCCGACCATTTCTGAACCATCCTCCACAGCTAATGAACAATCGGCTTCCAATACCGAAATACAAGAGGTTAGTAACGATTTATTAACAATATTGATCAACCCAAATTTTCCTCGGTCTTCTTCTGCTCCTATTTTCTGCATTCGCCTTATAATTAAAATTCTTATTCGTAAAAATTTTATTATAATTTTTTTTAAAGAGAAATATTTTTGTTTTTTTTTTATTTACACAAATATTTTCATTTCATACTATTTATGTGAGCCTGAGCGGCTCATGGTTAGAAATAGGTATCAAACTGTGGTAGAGTGGGTTCAAACCGAGAAACTCTGACCCAAGAGTCCGCGACACTAACCACGGGACCACAACCCGACACAATTGTTTTAGCGTTCTTTCCTCACTCGTTCGTTCCACATGCCCAAACCATCTCAACACACCTTCCTTAATCTTATCGTTATTGCTCATCTCAGCCTACATTATTTCGGTATATCACCATTCGAACATTTTTAACATGCGTTGTTTTGCCGCACATTCATATGAGAGATCGCGTTGATAAATATTTTTTTAAACTAACCTTCTTCTGTTTTATAAATTTGAAAATAAATTTCATTTAAGGCAGGATTGAAAGCCCACAAATTTATTTTCTTTAAATTCAGGTAACACATAACATAATTGAATTTTTGCTTTAAACACCGTTTTTGTATTGAAAAAATAAGTTATTCTTCGAAATAAATATGTGGTTTGTAAAAGGAAAGAGTCGTAGAAAGGGTTAAGGAATTAACAAATCAAATATGTTTTCTTCTTCGTCTTCTTGGTGTAGGCTTTGTGGCCTGAATTTAAGAGGGATTAGCCTCCTGCGATGTCGATTCCCAGCTATCGATCCATCTCTTTGGTGCTCTGCCTGGGAGTCGTCTACAAGTGGGTTGGCTGTACAGTGCGATGTGGTTAAAATAAATGTATAAAATGCAATTTGTAAAAAAAATCCAATATATATAGGTGCTCTTAAATAATGTCCGCGAGACACGTCTGGCTCTTCGCGCAGGCTGTCGCTTACTGAATTGTGTTTTAGCAAGTACCTCCTTAACATTAAATAATCATATACTTATGTTGTATATTTTTGCAGGACTGGATAAATACAAAAAACCTGAATATTCTGGATTCTTCTGAAAGCTTCGACTATCAAGCTTACGCAAAGCAAACGATCTTGGGAGAAGCTCAAAAACCTGGCTCAGTCGATTTGAATACCTATTTCGCTTACATCAAAAGCTCCGGTGGAAAATTAAGCTTATTTTGTCTTGCTTTGTTGTTCGTATTTGGACAAGCAGCCTTTTCCATAAGCGACTTGTGGCTCAGCGATTGGTAAGAGGTCATCAATTTTATTATATTTCTATGTATCTCTTCTTATTCTTCAGAGGAAGACCGAGAAAAACTTGGCACTATCAAGTACGCCAAATACTTGAAAGTGGTCAGGTTAGGAGTCGAAACAATCGGCGGGTATGTATGAGGAGATGCATGAACGTGGAAGAGGCGAAGAATGTTTGCAAGGACAGAGTGGTGTGGCGTTCTAATCTCTCTGCCTACGAAGCGGCGTGATGGTTAGTTAGTTAGTTAGTTCTTCTTCTTCTTCTGCTTGGTGTAGGCCTTGTGGACTATTTTTAAGAGAGTATTCTGCTATGTCGATTCCCAGCTGTCAATCCATCTCTTTGGTGGTCTGCCCGGAAGTCGCCAGCCTTGAGGTTGGCTGTACAGTGCAACATGGGGAAGTCTGGATGGTTCCATTCTCCTCATATGCGCATACCATTGTCTCCAGCGTTGCCTTCCCCACCTAACGACATCTTCCATCTCGCATATTTCCCTTATCCTGGTGTTCCTTATTCTATCTCGTAGACTCTTGCCCGATATGTTCCTTAGAGTCTTCATTTCTGACACTCTTAGCGTGTTTTTGTGTGACTAAGATATTGGCGTATTTCATGTTGAGTGTTTCCTCACAAATTCTGGATATTTGGGGGTTTTCATAGCCAGACTCATAGCAAGACTCAAGTGACAACAGGCCGGACATGTTGCAAGACATGGCCACACAAGATGGACACCTTAAATGCTGAGATAGAGACCTTGCGATAATAAAAGAGGCGTTGGACCACCTTGAAAAAGATGGTCTGACGATATAGCCATTTTGGGGGGTAGAAACTGGCTGCAAACAGCAACAGACTGAAAAAAATAGAAGGATAAATAACTCCTAACTGGAAAAACAATAATTTGGAAGAGGGATCAAAACGCACTAAAATATATAATTATTTTAATAATAAATAATAATAAAACCCTTATCCGCACCCCAATGGTGCATAGAGCACTGCATTATATAAACGCAGTGTTATCTTGATCGTTTACACATGAAGGAAAAGTGATCAGTCCTCTGCTTCAGGTACCAGTCCAGGGTAATATTAAATAAATATTACAGTGAAAATATCGTTTTTATTTATTTTACCCCCCTTGGGAATTGAACCCGGGACCTCAAGAACAGTAGCCGAGCTTGCTGGCCATTACACTACGGAGGTGGAATAATTCATTTTACATAATCATTAACTTTTGAATCCAGGAAAGCTGTGTTTACTTGCCATAATTAGTGTGCGTACTGTCCGTATTAGTTAACACTTACATCGTACGTAAAATTTATTAAATTCCATAATGCATTGCTTACCGATTTCAAATTATATAAGCTAACATCGAAAGGGTCAAGAATTTAAAGTACTTAGGAGTGAACTTGACTAAAATGGCAGCCTTCAAAAGGAACTGAGAGTGCGCTTAGGACTCCCAGGGTCCGCATTTAACAGTATGAAGGCTGTCTGGAGATGGGATTTATAATCGGTGAAGACCGAATGTCGCCTATACAATGCCTGCATTGCTCCTGTTCTCTTATACGGCTGTGAAACATGGCACCTTACAAGGGCCCAGAGCAGCCGTGTACTGAGCTTCGAGAATAGGTGTCTGCGGAGAATTTTAGGCGTGCGGTAGTTTGACTTTGTGAGGAATGAAGACATAAGGCGTAGGACGTGGCAAATCTTGGTCACAACTGTCGTCAAAAAAAGGTGATTCAGTTGGCTTGGCCATGTACTCCGCATGCCTCCCGAGAGCCGCCATCAAGCTTGCCTCTATAACAAGGCATCAGGTTCCCGACCTTTGCTGACAATTCGTCGGCAGTTCTCGTCAGAACTTCGGGACGCGGATCTGACTTGGGAGGATGCAAGGGAGCTGGCAGCCGACAGAAAAGCCTGGAGACAGTTTGTGGACTCCATATACATCACCTAGAGAGAGGATATGGTTTAATACAAACATCACAGGCATTTTATTAAGTTATATATATTTTTTTTATTACAGGGTAAACTTGGAAGAACTCTCCGATATGCAAAGTAAAATGACAATAGTCGATACAGGCTATAACATAATTGATTCTATAAACTCCTCAAGTTTTTTCTCCTTGCCTGCTGAGCCCAGAATATTCAACATGGAAGAACTGGGTCTGACAAGAGATTTCTGCAAATACGTTTATAGTGGGTTAATGGCTCTAGTGATTTGTTTAACCCTCACTAAGTTGATAGTGTTCTTTTGGATGTGTATCAACTCTTCGATTAATTTGCATAACAAGCTCTTCAGGTGAGGTTTAATAGACTTAGGAATGAAGTAGACTATATACTAAAGTGGACTTTAAACTAAAGTGGACTATGAATTAAAGTGGCAATAGACTAAAGTGGACTATATACTAGAGAAGACTATAGATTGAAGTGGACTACTGACTAAATATATACTAAAGCGGACTATTGACTAAAGTGGACTATACATTGTGGCCTATTATAGGCGTATAGCCCAGTACAGACTTAAGTGCTCTATTGACTAAATGGTAGTCCATTATAGTCCACTATAGTTTATAAAGTCCACTGTAGACTTGAGTCCACGTTAGTCTATTGTCTAAAGTCTTCTATATACTACATACATATTTATAGATTTGACGTTAATTTTTTTGAATTTTATATAAATTTATATATTGAAATCAAGACAGCAGATTAATAATGCAAAACAAGGCAAAACGATTGTCGAAAATTTAATTTTTATGTGTTTTCAATAGCAAAATACAATTAAGGAGACTCTGAAAATCGGTGCTTGATTTTAATATTTAATAAATAAATCTACTATAAACCTGAGTCCACTATAGAGACTACAATCCACTATAGAGACTACAATCCACTATAGAGACTGCAATCCACTATAGAGATTACAATCCACTATTGTTGTTACAGAAAATATAACTGTTATCCACTATTGACCCATATACTCCACCTACTTTGATCTTAAGTTCACTATAGGCTTTGATCTTTGGTCCACTATAGGCAGTAAATCTACACTTATTGTATATAAATTTCACAGTTAATTTAAACTTACTTACTTACTTACTTATAACCCTTATCCGCACCCAATGGTGCATAGGGCACTGCATCGAATTGACGCAGTGTTATCTTGATCATTACTTACATGAAGGCAAGGTGATCACTCTTGCGCTTCAGGAACCAGTCCAGGGTAATATTAAATAAATATTACAGTGCAAAATCGCTGATGTTTATTTTCATCCCCCTGGGAATCGAACCCGGGACCTCCAGCACGGTAGCTAAACACGCTGACCATTATACCACGGAGGCGGACAAATACAGAATAAATAAATGTTAATGTCCTCATCAGTGACAATCAAAATAATTGCAAATTTATGTATTAATTTCTATATATTTCAAGAGGCATCACAAGAGCAAGCATGTGGTTCTTCAATAACAACGCCTCAGGGAGGATTCTCAATAGATTCTCCAAAGATATGGGGACTGTGGACACCATTCTTCCTCCAGCTCTGGTCGACTGTCTTTCCGTAAGTCTATGTTCCACACAATAGATCTATACAGGTCATAGTCATAGGAAATATAGTCAATAGGGTCCCTTAGAGATAAAATAAAGAGTCCACGCATTCATGGAAGCCTGGGTGCAACAGCCATCAAAAGTAAGGTAGAGGAAAGGCAATTGAGATGGTATGGGCACATAGGACGCAGAGAACCTGATCATATTGTGAACCAGGCAATCGCCATGGATCTTCCTCGAAAGACATCTAGAAGAAGACCAAAGAATTCATGGATGCTGCAGAAAGATAACATGATTCGAAGGCATGGCCTAGGTGATGTTGTCCATGACAGAAGGACCTACAACCTGAGGATGAGGAGAGTTGACCCAACAGTCTACGAAGACGACAAGTTTAAATATTTGATGATAATTTGAATCAGTATCTACTTGTGCATATTGTCACATATATATGAATGTGTGATAGTTGTAGAATGTAAGAGGAGATTCACAAATGTGGAAGAGCTCAAGAATATTTGTAAAGACAGATCTGTGTGGCGTTCTGTTCTCTCTGCCTACCCCTGCAAAAAGTGATATGATGGTTGGTCGGTTAGTTGGTTTAGAAGACTCAATCCTCATACTATTTTCTGTTTTACAGTTCTTCATGGAAACCCTTGGAATCCTGATAGTGGTCTGCATTGTCAATATATGGCTTCTTATACCAACCGTGATAGTTGTCATACTATTGTACTTCGTAAGGGTGGTATATATAGGGGCAGGTCGGAGTCTGAAGAGGCTAGAAGGAATATGTAAGTCAATCCTTAACTGCTCTGAATCAAGTATGAAAGAAAACATAAAATATTGATATTTTTTGTCTGGGCATTTATGGAGCTTACGACCGTCATAGGCTAGTTTAAGTGATCACTTTACATCCGTGTAACATTTACCAATTTTACCCATTATTGACAACCAAACTACTCAAAATTCTTGGAAGTTCTATATATATAAACCAATTTTGAAACATTGTTCTTGAATAACTAGAACTTCACTAGAGACATCTATTGGTGAGATGAAAAGAAGCTTTTTATTTAGCAGAAACTCTTTTCTTAGTATATGAGGTCCATATTCTTCTTTATCTTTGATGAGATGTCAAAAAATAATATAAAAATAACTCCTGTATTTTGAGATAATCCTGATTTTGTGAACAAGTATTTGGACACACTCAAAATGTTGTAAGTAAAACATCAATTTAAAGTGGATAGATTTTACCACAAAATGACTGCCGAATTATTGGAACGCTCTCATCGAGTTAAAAATTGCATTACTCAAATTTTCGGAACTCCTAGATAGCATATCGCTCACTCCTTTCAAGAACGTCATAAATCAAAAAACTTGATTTCTCAGGAGAACGTTTTTAAAGTTTGAAAATATAATACACTGTGTTAAAAATAAATATCAAGCCACTTATTAAACTTTTTACTGTGCAACAGATCTTTTTAGGTAAAACCTGAAGGTTTTTTCTCCATTTGAAAAATATATAGAATATTAAGAAAAATAATGAAAGAATCCATTTTATTCAAAATGCAAAAACAACACTTTCTGCCCTGTAGCGGGTAAATATTAAGTTAAAAATATGCCACTTTTGCTGGGATATAGTACATTTTCTCGGCATTCCAAAAACATTCACAACTGAAAATTGACGATTTTTGATTTTTGACGTTCTTGAAAGGAGTGAGCGATATATTGGTCAATCTCATGACACGGTACATGTGAGTTTAAAACAGCTATCCGTATGTTGGATTGAGACAAGCTTTTACTAAGCAGAGACTGTTTTATTTGTATTCAATACATGACGAAACTTGTGCACACATCGCGCGCACAGACTATGACAGCGCGCCGTACTGACTTGACGACGAACGCACCTTCTAGACTTAAGAATAAAACATGTGGGTAGGTGTTCACACTCACAGTATATATAGTACTACATTTTGTGTGCGTCTAAATTCTTGTTCACAAATCTAGATTATCTCCAATTATAGGAGTATTTTTCATATTATTTTTTGACATCTCATCTTATTCTTTTCATCTCACCAATAGATGTCTCTAGTGTAGTTCTAGTGATCCAATAACAATGTTTCAAAATTGGTTCATTTATATATAGAACTTCCAAGAATTTGAGTAGTGTGGTTGTCAATAATGGGTAGAATTGGTGAATGTTACACGTGTGTAAAGTGATCACTTAAAACAACCTTTGACGGTCGTCAGCCCCATAAATGTCCAGACTTCCATATTCTTCTTCATCTTTGATGAGATGTCAAAAAATATACAGTTCTAATACGAACATATCGTAGTCATACAGGAGAAAGCGACCAAGTGCATTGTTTTACAAAAACGTTATCATTGACTATTTGATATCTTACTAGCTTAATATTGCCCTGAAAAAATCCCAAAGGATTTTAAACTTGGAAGTATAATATATTGACTTAGTAAAAATGACTAACTGCATTGGTGTTTATTTTGTTGCCAAGCAAAAGTGACTTAAATGGCCCTCCTGAACATTTTACGTTTTAGTAGTTGGTCACTTTCTCCTGCAATAATAATGTCAAATTTGTTTTGTGTAGTTTGTTTTATGTTCGCCTCCGTAGTGTAATGGTCAGCACGCTCGGCTACCGTTCTGGAGGTCCCGGGTTCGATTCCCAGGGGGATCAAATAAATATGAGTGATTTTTTTCACTGCAATATTTATTCAATGTTACCCTGGACTGGTCCTGAAGCGGGGGGCTGACCACCTTTCTTTAATGTGTAAACGATCAAGGTAACACTGCGTTTATATAAAGCAGTGCCCTATGCACCATTGTGGTGCGGATAAGGGTTTAATTATTATTGCTTTGTGAAAAGTCCAATTTGAGGTGGAAAACCTGTATTCTTTTCTTGCAGGCAGGTCTCCGGCATTCACCCACGTGAATGCAACGTTGTCAGGGTTGGAGACCATCCGATCCTCCGGAGAGGCCAGCAGGATTCTAGCGGAGGAGTTCGACCGTCACCAGGACATCCACTCCTCGGTGTGGACTCTAGTCATCAACTCCAACAGAGCGTTCGCCTTCTGGATGGATGTCATCTGCTGCTTGTACCTGGCTGTGGTCACCTATAGCTTCTTGGTTTTCTCTCCACAAGGCATGCTACACTTCATACTTCAATTTATACAAGAGAAAATTAATGCAAGCATTAAACCCATATCGCTCGCTCCTTTCAAGAACGTCAAAAATCAAAAAACTTGATTTTTCAGGAGAACGTTTTTAAAGTTAAAAAATATAATACAATGTATTGAAAATAGATTTCAAGCCACTTGTTGAACTTTTTACTGTGCAACACATCTTTTTAGGTAAAACCTGAAGATTTTTTCTCCATTTGAAAAATATTTAGTTTATTTGAAAAAATAATAAAACAATACCTTTTCTTCAAAATGTAAAAACAACACTTTCTGCTCTGTAGCGGGTAAATATTAAGTTAAAAATATGCCTATTTTGCTGGGATATAGTACATTTTCTGGGCATTCCGAATACATGTCCAAATACTTATTTTCAGATACATTTGGCGGCAAGGTGGGTTTGGCGATGACGCAAGTAATGGGTATGGTGATGATGTGCCAAACCGGGATGAGGCAGACGGCTGAAGTTGAGAACCAAATGACATCGGTGAGTAACTTTGTCTAATAATATGCTCCAATGGGTCGTATTTTTGGTAATGCATTCCAGTGGCAAGAGGATTGATCCTCTTCAATTTGCTTTTCTGAATATTTAAAACGTTTACCCTAAAAATGCCGTTAGCTCGTTCACTGCAAATATTTAGTTAAGGTACTGCTTCCTTAGGATATTTTGTATTTTATCTTATTATAGTATCCTGCATTATGTTATTATCTTTCTGGTGTTGTGTGTTAGCCTTTGTATTTGAGTGTGTGTTAGCCTTAGTGTTAAGGTGTGGGTTAGCCTTTGAGTTAGAGTGTGTGTTAGCCTTAGTGTTAAGGTGTGGGTTATCCTTTGAGTTAGAGTGTGTGTTAGCCTAAGTGTTAAGGTGTGGGTTATCCTTTGAGTTAGAGTGTGTGTTAGCCTTAGTGTTAAGGTGTGGGTTAGCCTTTGAGTTAGAGTGTATGTTAGCCTTTGTGTTAAGGTGTGGGTTAGTTTTGTGTTAGATTGTGGCTTAGGTATTAGGGTTTGAGTTAAGCTTTGTGATATGAAGTGCGTTAGAGTTTGTGTTAGGGTTGCGTTAGCCTTTGTAGTAAGGTGTGCGCTATAGCTTTTGTGTTAGGGTGTGGGTGAGCCTTTTGATTTCTATCAACGACATTCACCTCATAATTTTATACAATTCTTTCTTCACTCATTGTATTATTTGTTTCTTTGTTTAGGTCGAAAGGATTGTCGAGTATTCGAATATTCCATCTGAACCGCCTCTAGAAACTGATACAGAAGAATTCGAAAATAAATATCCCAAAGTTGATCTAAAGACTTGGCCAATGAACGGTAAACACACTTACTATATCTCAACAGAGACACAGAAGTTATTTGTAAAAGTCTTGGTATTTAAAGTTATCGACAACATTTTGGTTGCGTCAAAATCCTTGTTCACATTTGTGAAAATGAAACTGGATTTCTCCACTTATAAGTTATTTTTATATTTTGACATCTCAACATGGATGAAGAATAATATGGAAGTCAGAGTATTTACAGGACTTACGACCTGACGTAGACTAGTTTAAGCGATCACTTGATACTCGTGTAACATTCACTATTCTACACCCATGATTGAAAACCACAATACTAAAATTTTTGGAACCCATACTTATATCCCTTTTATATAAATGTATGCAAGATCCGGATTATCTTACATACTTGGGCCTGATAATTTGACCAATAGTTTTATTCATAATATTTTGAGTGTGTCTAAATCCTAGCTCACAGATCTGGGTTTTGACATTTCTGTTTTTTTTTTACATTTTAATATCTCAACATACTCCACATTCTTCTTTATATGTGTTGATATATGGAAAATATTGCTATATGTTGCCATAGGGAAAAACCCTGAGATGAAGATTGGCAGCAAAATCAAGATCTACAAAACTTGCGTCCGACGCATCATGACGTATGGAATCGAAAGTAGAGCAGACACCATTGCCACAAAAATGGCTTAAATTGATAAATCTTAGTGATAGAAGGGTAATTACTGATCTGGTTCTGTTTTATAAAATTCTTAACAATTCTTTGAACAGCCCTGAACTCCTAAATCAAATAAAGCTTAGCGTGCGCCAAAGAGGTACTAGGCAAAAATCTGTATTCCCAGTATTTGTACATAATGCAAACTATGCCATGTTCTCTCCCATTCCGCGGCTTCACATGTTAGCCAATGCTTTTGAAAGTATAGATTTATTTAATATATTGTTATCCTCCTTGAAATCTGTACTTTCTCAGCATTTCTTCTCCGTGTTATAAAGGATAAATTTAAACGTTGTGTTTCACTCTCTCTTACTGTTCGCTGATAGTGTGTGAAGGAGACGTGTATTTACCAGTGCTTACTACTTGTTATTTTATTATGATTTTATGTTATAATACTTTTTGTTATAAGAGTTTTTGTTTCTCTATTGGTGTATTCATTACTGTATTTTTTTTATATTAGATACTGTATATATCTTAAAGGCTTAAGCCGTTCAATAAATAAATAAATAATTTTTAAAAAAACGCGCCTAGAGTGTCAGAAATGAAAACTCTAAGGAGCATATCTGGCAAGAGTCTTCGAGATAGAAGAAATGCCAGGATAAGGGAAATATGCGAGATGAAAGATGTCTTTTGGTTGGGAAGGCAACGAAGGAGACAATGGTTTGCGCGTGTGAGGAGAATGGAACCATCCAGACTCCCCCGCATCGCACTGTGCGGCTGGTAGACGACTCCCGGGCAGACCACCAAAGAGATGGGTCGATAGCTGGGAATCGACATCACAGGAGGCTAATCTCTCTAAAAACAGGCCGCAAGGCCTACAATAAGAAGAAGAAGAAGAAGATATAAATAACTCCAAAGTGGGGAAGCCCAGATTTGTGAACAAAGATTTGGACACTGAAAATATTGTGATAAATGGCTACTTAATTTTCAATTCTTTGGGTTGTGAATTTCAGGAAATATTGAAATGAAGAACGTGTATTTGAAATATGATAAAGGACTTGACGCGAAGGCAGTGCTGAAGGATATTAGTTTAGAGGTGAAGAGCGGTGAAAAGGTGGGGATAGTAGGTCGTACCGGAGCTGGCAAGAGTTCAATAATAGCA
Organism: Brachycentrus maculatus; assembly: GCF_059751285.1. NCBI lineage: Eukaryota > Metazoa > Arthropoda > Insecta > Trichoptera > Brachycentridae > Brachycentrus > Brachycentrus maculatus. Next base: position 28,668 of record NW_028280797.1, read on the forward strand.
GCACTATACAGGTATCGAAACCATATCATACATGAACACCACTATAGTGGAATGAAACCATATCATACATGATCACTGTTATAGTGGAATGAAACCTTGTCATACATTGATACCATATCATACATGATCACTGTTATAGTGGAATGAAACCTTGTCATACATGATCACTTTAATAGTGAAATAAAATCATATCATACATGAATACTGTTATAATGAAATTAAACCATATCATACATGATCACTGTAATACATAATGAAATGAAACCAAATCATACATAATCACTACTACAGTGAAATAAAACCATATCATACTCGATCACTGCTGTAGTGAAATGAAACCATATCATACATGATCACTGTTATAGTGGAATGAAACCTTGTCATACATTGATACCATATCATACATGATCACTATTATAGTGAAATAAAACCATATCATACATGATCACTGTTATAGTGGAATGAAACCTTGTCATACATTGATACCATATCATACATGATCACTATTATAGTGAAATAAAACCATATCATACATGATCACTGTTATAGTGGAATGAAACCTTGTCATACATTGATACCATATCATACATGATCACTATTATAGTGAAATAAAACCATATCATACATGATCACTGTTATAGTGGAATGAAACCTTGTCATACATTGATACCATATCATACATGATCACTATTATAGTGAAATAAAACCATATCATACATGATCACTGTTATAGTGGAATGAAACCTTGTCATACATTGATACCATATCATACATGATCACTATTATAGTGAAATAAAACCATATCATACATGATCACTGTTATAGTGGAATGAAACCTTGTCATACATTGATACCATATCATACATGATCACTATTATAGTGAAATAAAACCATATCATACATGATCACTGTTATAGTGGAATGAAACCTTGTCATACATTGATACCATATCATACATGATCACTATTATAGTGAAATAAAACCATATCATACATGATCACTGTTATAGTGGAATGAAACCTTGTCATACATTGATACCATATCATACATGATCACTATTATAGTGAAATAAAACCATATCATACATGATCACTGTTATAGTGGAATGAAACCTTGTCATACATTGATACCATATCATACATGATCACTATTATAGTGAAATAAAACCATATCATACATGATCACTGTTATAGTGGAATGAAACCTTGTCATACATTGATACCATATCATACATGATCACTATTATAGTGAAATAAAACCATATCATACATGATCACTGTTATAGTGGAATGAAACCTTGTCATACATTGATACCATATCATACATGATCACTATTATAGTGAAATAAAACCATATCATACATGATCACTGTTATAGTGGAATGAAACCTTGTCATACATTGATACCATATCATACATGATCACTATTATAGTGAAATAAAACCATATCATACATGATCACTGTTATAGTGGAATGAAACCTTGTCATACATTGATACCATATCATACATGATCACTTTTATAGTGAAATAAAACCATATCATACATGATCACTGTTATAGTGGAATGAAACCTTGTCATACATTGATACCATATCATACATGATCACTATTATAGTGAAATAAAACCATATCATACATGATCACTGTTATAGTGGAATGAAACCTTGTCATACATTGATACCATATCATACATGATCACTATTATAGTGAAATAAAACCATATCATACATGATCACTGTTATAGTGGAATGAAACCTTGTCATACATTGATACCATATCATACATGATCACTTTTATAGTGAAATAAAACCATATCATACATGATCACTGTTATAGTGGAATGAAACCTTGTCATACATTGATACCATATCATACATGATCACTATTATAGTGAAATAAAACCATATCATACATGATCACTGTTATAGTGGAATGAAACCTTGTCATACATTGATACCATATCATACATGATCACTATTATAGTGAAATAAAACCATATCATACATGATCACTGTTATAGTGGAATGAAACCTTGTCATACATTGATACCATATCATACATGATCACTATTATAGTGAAATAAAACCATATCATACATGATCACTGTTATAGTGGAATGAAACCTTGTCATACATTGATACCATATCATACATGATCACTATTATAGTGAAATAAAACCATATCATACATGATCACTGTTATAGTGGAATGAAACCTTGTCATACATTGATACCATATCATACATGATCACTATTATAGTGAAATAAAACCATATCATACATGATCACTGTTATAGTGGAATGAAACCTTGTCATACATTGATACCATATCATACATGATCACTATTATAGTGAAATAAAACCATATCATACATGATCACTGTTATAGTGGAATGAAACCTTGTCATACATTGATACCATATCATACATGATCACTATTATAGTGAAATAAAACCATATCATACATGATCACTGTTTTAGTGGAATGAAACCTTGTCATACATTGATACCATATCATACATGATCACTATTATAGTGAAATAAAACCATATCATACATGATCACTGTTATAGTGGAATGAAACCTTGTCATACATTGATACCATATCATACATGATCACTATTATAGTGAAATAAAACCATATCATACATGATCACTGTTATAGTGGAATGAAACCTTGTCATACATTGATACCATATCATACATGATCACTATTATAGTGAAATAAAACCATATCATACATGATCACTGTTATAGTGGAATGAAACCTTGTCATACATTGATACCATATCATACATGATCACTATTATAGTGAAATAAAACCATATCATACATGATCACTGTTATAGTGGAATGAAACCTTGTCATACATTGATACCATATCATACATGATCACTATTATAGTGAAATAAAACCATATCATACATGATCACTGTTATAGTGGAATGAAACCTTGTCATACATTGATACCATATCATACATGATCACTATTATAGTGAAATAAAACCATATCATACATGATCACTGTTATAGTGGAATGAAACCTTGTCATACATTGATACCATATCATACATGATCACTTTTATAGTGAAATAAAACCATATCATACATGATCACTGTTATAGTGGAATGAAACCTTGTCATACATTGATACCATATCATACATGATCACTATTATAGTGAAATAAAACCATATCATACATGATCACTGTTATAGTGGAATGAAACCTTGTCATACATTGATACCATATCATACATGATCACTATTATAGTGAAATAAAACCATATCATACATGATCACTGTTATAGTGGAATGAAACCTTGTCATACATTGATACCATATCATACATGATCACTATTATAGTGAAATAAAACCATATCATACATGATCACTGTTATAGTGGAATGAAACCTTGTCATACATTGATACCATATCATACATGATCACTTTTATAGTGAAATAAAACCATATCATACATGATCACTGTTATAGTGGAATGAAACCTTGTCATACATTGATACCATATCATACATGATCACTATTATAGTGAAATAAAACCATATCATACATGATCACTGTTATAGTGGAATGAAACCTTGTCATACATTGATACCATATCATACATGATCACTATTATAGTGAAATAAAACCATATCATACATGATCACTGTTATAGTGGAATGAAACCTTGTCATACATTGATACCATATCATACATGATCACTTTTATAGTGAAATAAAACCATATCATACATGATCACTGTTATAGTGGAATGAAACCTTGTCATACATTGATACCATATCATACATGATCACTATTATAGTGAAATAAAACCATATCATACATGATCACTGTTATAGTGGAATGAAACCTTGTCATACATTGATACCATATCATACATGATCACTATTATAGTGAAATAAAACCATATCATACATGATCACTGTTATAGTGGAATGAAACCTTGTCATACATTGATACCATATCATACATGATCACTATTATAGTGAAATAAAACCATATCATACATGATCACTGTTATAGTGGAATGAAACCTTGTCATACATTGATACCATATCATACATGATCACTATTATAGTGAAATAAAACCATATCATACATGATCACTGTTATAGTGGAATGAAACCTTGTCATACATTGATACCATATCATACATGATCACTATTATAGTGAAATAAAACCATATCATACATGATCACTGTTATAGTGGAATGAAACCTTGTCATACATTGATACCATATCATACATGATCACTATTATAGTGAAATAAAACCATATCATACATGATCACTGTTATAGTGGAATGAAACCTTGTCATACATTGATACCATATCATACATGATCACTATTATAGTGAAATAAAACCATATCATACATGATCACTGTTATAGTGGAATGAAACCTTGTCATACATTGATACCATATCATACATGATCACTATTATAGTGAAATAAAACCATATCATACATGATCACTGTTATAGTGGAATGAAACCTTGTCATACATTGATACCATATCATACATGATCACTATTATAGTGAAATAAAACCATATCATACATGATCACTGTTATAGTGGAATGAAACCTTGTCATACATTGATACCATATCATACATGATCACTATTATAGTGAAATAAAACCATATCATACATGATCACTGTTATAGTGGAATGAAACCTTGTCATACATTGATACCATATCATACATGATCACTATTATAGTGAAATAAAACCATATCATACATGATCACTGTTATAGTGGAATGAAACCTTGTCATACATTGATACCATATCATACATGATCACTATTATAGTGAAATAAAACCATATCATACATGATCACTGTTATAGTGGAATGAAACCTTGTCATACATTGATACCATATCATACATGATCACTTTTATAGTGAAATAAAACCATATCATACATGATCACTGTTATAGTGGAATGAAACCTTGTCATACATTGATACCATATCATACATGATCACTATTATAGTGAAATAAAACCATATCATACATGATCACTGTTATAGTGGAATGAAACCTTGTCATACATGATCACTTTAATAGTGAAATAAAATCATATCATACATGAATACTGTTATAATGAAATTAAACCATATCATACATGATCACTGTAATACATAATGAAATGAAACCAAATCATACATAATCACTACTACAGTGAAATAAAACCATATCATACTCGATCACTGCTGTAGTGAAATGAAACCATATCATACATGATCATAACTATAATGAAATGAAACCATATCATATATGTACGTTTACAATTGCAGTGAATTGAAACCATATCATACATGATTACAACTAAAGTGAATGAAACCATATGAAAAGTGTATGTCCATTATTGCAGTGAAATAAAACCATATCATACATGATAAAAGCACTAGTTCCATAAAAAATGACATAAGCAGGAAATTAGGTGAATGATTGATCGTTGCCGTTTGTTCAACAAGCCAACTGCTAATTGGATGATTTATGTTGATATGGAATAGGTACTACACACACACACACACACACAAACACACACACACACACACACTTACCCCAACCAACATAAGAATAGCATTATCGGGGGATTTTTTTAATTGGCCGTAGTTTGGTTAATTAATGTTGTATAATATATTGTTTTGGCTGTAAAAATCCCAAATAAAATAAAATAAAATAAAATAAAATGATCTCTACAATAATGAAATGAAACCATATCATACAAGATCACGACTATAGTGAAATGAAACCAAATCATATACATATGTTCACTGTTGAACAGAGAGAAATAAACCCATGTCATATATAATTACTACCATAATGAAATTAAGATCTATATGATCACACATGATCTTATGATTACTTTAGTTATATATAGTGAAATGAAACCATATCATATTTAAACACCACTGTGGTGAAATAAAACCATATCACGCAAGGCCATATTTCATAATATCAATGATCTTGTGTAACAAACAAAGCACAGTTCATCATGCCTCACTTTCTTTTGTATATAAACTAAGAAATTATAAGAAAAGAAACGTAAACAAAAATAAATAAATAAATACAACGTGTCTCATATTAGATTTGCGGATACTGAAGGATTGATAACGCTATCAGGAGTCGACACAGCTGACGTTGGACTTCACGATCTGAGGTCTGGGATGAGTATCATCCCTCAGGAACCAGTCCTCTTCAGTGGGACTCTGAGGGATAATCTGGACCCGTGGATGTCACACAGTGATCAGGAACTGTGGGACGCATTGGAAGAGGTACTAATGAGCAATTATCAATTTATTTTTTTTAATATACCTACAATTATAAAATTTTTTAACATCTCATGAAAGATGAAGAAGAATATGGAGGTGTGAACATTTACGGGGCTAACGATCATCATAGGCCTGGTTTAAGTGATCACTTTACACACGTGTAACATTCACCAATTCTACCCATTATTGACAACCACATTGCTCAAATTCATGGAAGTTCTATATATATAAACCAATTTAGAAACCTTGTTCTTGAATCACTAGAATTTCAGTAGAATCATCTATTGGTGAGATGTAAAGAAGCTTTTTATTAAGCGGAGACTCTTATATTACAATTTCTTACAATCAGTTTATTTTTTAAAATTTGATTTATTTTCTAGATAAACAATTCTACTTTAAATTAACACAGTTCTCTCCAATAAAGAGACTATGCTCTTGTTCTTGGAGAGGGAGTTACACTAATTTTTTTTATTTATTTATGTTTGTAGGTGATATAACTAGTATTAATAATTATATTGTGTTTTTTGTGATTTTTTTTCTTCGATCAACATGTCGCTCACTCCTTTCAAGAACGTCATAAATCAAAAAACTTGAATTTTCAGGAGAACATTTTTAAAGTTTAAAAATTTAACACAATGTATTGAAAATAAATATCAAGCCACTTATTGAACTTTTTACTGTGCAACAGATCTTTTTAGCTAAAACCTGAAGGTTTTTTCTCAATTTGAAAATATTTAGTATATTCAAAAAAATAATTAAACAATACCATTTCTTCAAAATGCAAAAAAACACTTTCTGCCCTGTAGCGGGTAAATATTAAGTTAAAAATGTGTCTCCTTTGCTGGGATAAAGTACATTTTCTGGGCATTCCAATAACATGCACAACTGAAAATTTTCAATTTTTGATTTATGACGTTCTTGAAAGGAGTGAGCGATGTATATAAGTCATTAAATTTCTTTTTTAGCATTTTCATATCTTCATTCTATATTTAAAGTTTTGTTGGAATTGTTTAGCCACTAGCCACTAGCGCTGCCGGTCGCGTTCTGAATTTAATTGTTTGAGATTTCAAAATGAACCATTCCCATGGCATCTCAAAAATTTACAGGTGGAGATGAAGAGAGTGGTGACCGAATTAGCTGGAGGATTGAACGCCAGCGTGTCGGACAGAGGTGCCAATCTGTCTGTTGGGCAGAGACAGCTGTTGTGTCTAGCTAGAGCCGCTCTGAGGGGCACCAAGGTGCTGCTGATGGACGAAGCGACTGCCAACGTCGATCACGAGTGAGTAGCACCTTTTTTTGGTACTTTGAGCATATAAGAACACCTAGGGACATATTACTTGAATAATTATAAGATATTAATTTGAAAGAGTCCAAAACTTTGTTCATAAATATGGATTTGTCTTTTTTAATAGCATACACAAATCCATTATTTGTAAAGAAATATTAAAACACTTCAAAATACATTTTGTATTATTTTTTGACATCTCATCAAAGATGAAGAAGAATATGGAAGTCTGGGCATTTACGGGCTGACGACCGAATAGGCTAGTTTAAGTGATCACTTTACACACGTGTAACATTTACCAATTCTACCCATTACTGATAACCACACTACTCAAATTCTTGGAAGTTCTATATATATGAACCAATTTAGAAACGTTATTCTTGAATCCTTAGAACTTCACCAGAGACATCTATTGGTGAGATGAAAACAAGATTTTTTACTGAGCAGAAACATTATATATAAAAATATATATAGATAAATATATATATATATATATATATATATATATATATATATATATATATATATATATATATATATATATATATATATATATGTGTGTGTGTGTGTGTCTATATATGAGTTCCAAAATTTTAGTATTGTGGTTGTTAATCATGGATAGTATGGTGAATGTTGCACGTGTGTAAAGTGATCACTCAACCAGTCATAAGGTCATAAGCCCTGTAAATGCCCAGACTTCCATATTCTTCTTCATCTATGTTGAGACGTCAAAAAAATGTAATTTAATAATCCTTGATTTATTTTTCAGAACCGACCAGCTAATTCAGAAGACCATCCGAAGGAAATTTGCGGACAGGACAGTTATTACTATAGCACATCGACTTCATACTGTTATGGATTCTGATAGAGTTATCGTTATGGATAGGTATTTATCTAATATATCTCTCTAACCCTTATCCGCACCCCAATGGTGCATAGGGCACTGCATCATATAAACGCAGTGTTATCTTGATCGTAAACACATGAAGGAAAGGTGATCAGCCCTCCGCTTCAGGTACTAGTCCAGGGTAATATTGAATAAATATTACAGTGAAAAAATCACTTTTATTTATTTGACCCCCCTAGGAATCGAACCCGGGACCTCCAGAACGGTAGCCGAGCGTGCTGACCATTACACTACGGAGGCGGACAGTACTTACTTACTTAAATATATAATAATGTCACATTTTTAAAATAAGAATAAATAAAAAACGATGAATGGGCCAAGTCTGTTTGCTTTTAAATGCCAAAATGGTATTTTCGAGAAACGCGAACATACTGTACAAAGAGTGAAAAAATCACTTTTATTTATTTGACCCCCCTCAGGAATCGAACCCGGGACCTCCAGAACGGTAGCCGAGCGTGCTGACCATTACGCTACGGAGGTGGACATCTAAAATATATCTGCTTTTAAATTCTTCTTCATATTGTGCCACTCCAAGCTAAATGTTGGCAATGATCATAGCTTAGCATTTTATGTATGATATATTGTATGAATACCTAGCTGTCTTCAGAATCAAACATTCTCCTCACACGCGCATACCATTGTCTTCTTCCTTGCTGTCCCCACCTAACGACATCTTCCATCTCGCATATTTCCCTTATCCTGGTGTTCCTTATTCTATCTTGTAGACTCTTGCCAGATATACTCCTTGGAGTCTTCATTTCTGTCACTCTTAGCGCGTGTTTTGATACTGCAGTGTTCCTAGTATATGTATATATATATATATATTTATAATCCCTGTTTGTTAAACGCACACATACACACACACACACACACACACACACACACACACACACACACACACACTCACCCCAACCAACATATATAACTTTCATAAGAATAGCATTATCGGAGGATTCTTTTTATTGGCCATAGTTTTGTTAATTAATGTTGTATAATATATTGTTTTGTAGTGGCTGTAAAAATAATATATATATATATATATATATATATATATATATATATATATATATATATATATATATATATATATATAAATATATATATATATATATATATATATATATATATATATATATATATATATATATATATATATATATTTATATATATATATATATATATATATATATATATATATATATATATATATATATATATATATATATATATATATATATATATATATATATATATATATATATATATATATATATATATATATATATATATATATATATATATATATATATAAGGATAGAAAGATAAAAGTAGACTGAATGCAGTCGAAATGCGATCTCTCAGAAGAATGTGCGACAAAACGATGTACGATAGATGTGCGAATAGTGAAATAAGGAAGGAATGCAAAGCTGAGATAAGCATTATCGATAAAATTAAGAAAGGTGTGTTGAGATGGTTTGGACATGTAGAACGAATGAGTGAGGAAAGAACGGTAAAACAAATTTATGAGGCGAATGTTAGTGGGAAAAGAAGCAGAGGAAGACCGAGGAAAACATGGCACGATCAGGTATGCCAAATACTTGAAAGTGGTCAGGTTAGGAGTCGTAACAATCGGCGGGTATGTATGAGGAGATGCATGAACGTGGAAGAGGCGAAGAATGTTTGCAAGGACAGAGTGGTGTGACGCTCTATTCTCTCTGCCTACCCCTGCGGGGAAGCGGCGTGATGGCTAGTTAGTTAGTTAGTTAAATAAAATAAATCAATTTAAAGTAACTCTGCTTTATATTTGCTTAATCATTTTCTTTTAGTGGAAGAATTATTGAGACTGGACACCCGTTCGAACTACTTACTATAGAAAATAACCCAAATGCTTCCAAAGAAGATGCAACACAGATCAAAGGTGCATTGAAAGCTCTCGCCTTAGAAGCTGGACCAAGCACTTATATGCAGTTACTACATATGGCAGAACAGGTATGATATTTACTGCACATTTTCATTTAAAAAAAAACATATTACATACATAAGTCATATCACTCGCTCCTTTCAAGAATGTCATAAATCAAAAATCGTCAATTTTCAGTTGTGTATGTTTTAGGAATGCCTAGAAAATTTACTATATCCCAGAAAAAGAGGCATATTTTTAACTTAATATTCACCCGTTACAGGGCTGAAAGTGTTGTTTTTGCATTTTAAAGAAAAGGTATTGTTTAATTACTTTTTTTAATACCCAAATACTTTTCAAATGGAGAAAAAACCTTCAAGTTTTACCTAAAAAGATCTGTTGCACAGTAAAAAGTTTAATAAGTGGCTTGATTTTTATTTTTAATACATCATATCATATTTTTAAACTTTAAAAACGTTCTCCTCAAAAATCAAGTTTTTTGATTGATGACATCTTTTCAGGTAAAACATGAAGATTTTTTCTCCATTTGAAAAGTATTAGGTTTATTTAAAAAAAAATATTAAACAATACATTTTCTTCGAAATGCAAAAACAACACTTTCTGCCCTGTAGCGGGTAAATATTAAGTTAAAAATATGCCGCTTTTGCTAGGATATAGTACATTTTCTAGGCATTCCGAAAACATGCACAACTGAAGATTGACGATTTTTGATTTATGACATTCTTGAAAGGAGTGTTAGGCAGCTCGTTAATTTGGGCACAAAAGTTAACTTTTTCTTTACATCTTCAAGAAACGGCTGAAACATTACTATCTTCATGTATCTTTCTGTTCATTGTCTATCCATTTCTTAGGAGAAAGCACTTTCTATTCCTCCACATAACACATCATTCTTCTATCATTTCAGCACTGGAATAGCCTGCATCTTTAAATTTTAATCTTTTTTTTTCAGAGTCATAAAAAATGGACCTCAAAGAAGATTTTATGACGACGTAACAAAATTATGGGGTAATCCTAGTATGGATATGACATTTCTCTCAACAACTTGAAAACCGTTCAAGCAATTAGATTCAAATTTTTTATCATATCTTTAATAATACTAGGAAATACTTTGGCATTTTTTGTTTTCAATAATCAAAAAGCCTTTGTCTAAATGACATCAATAATAATGTAGAGGAAAGTCAATTGAGATGGTATGGGCACACATATCTATAAGACGATGGATAACACCTACTTGTCCGCCTCCGTAGTGTAATGGTCAGTACGCTCGGCTACCGTACTGGAGGTCCCGGGTTCGATTCCCAGGGGGGGGTCAAATAAATATAAAGGATTTTTTCACTCTTATATTTATTCAATATTACCTTGGACTGGTATCAAAAGCGGAGGGCTGATCATCTTTCCTTCATGTGTTAACAATCAAGATAACACTGCGTTTATATGATGCAGTGCCCTATGCACCATTGGGGTGCGGATAAAGGTTTGAAATTGAACTAGGCAACTAGAAACTACTGAAAGGAGAATGCTTATATGGTCAGCTGGAGTGTCCCTTAGAGACAAATTAAAGAATTCACGCATTCGTGGGAGCCTGGCTGTAACAGCCATCAATAGTAAGGTAGAGGAAAGGCGATTGAGATGGTATGGGCACATAGGACGCAGAGAACCTGATCATATTGTGAACCAGGCAATCGCCATGGATCTTCCTTGAAAGACATCTAGAGGAAGACCAAAGAATTCATGGATGCTGCAGAAAGATAACATGATTTGAAGCCATGGCCTAGGTGACGTTGTCCATGATAGAAGAGCCTACAACCTGAGGACGACGAGAGTTGACCCCAACAGTCTACAAAGACGATAAGTTGGGATGGAGCCAGGAAGAAGAAACGTAGTGGTTTTTGGTTTATTGTTTTGATCAATACCCCCGCAATCTACGGTCTAATACGTCGCAATCCAATGGTAGAACGGTTTGTGTTACCGTGTGTTATTCATGTTTCTCTTGAGACATTTTATTTTATGGTATTTTGATGAAAAATCCAAAGACATTGTATTTGAAAGAGATGAATGTAGATCTGGGTGTAAAATATTAGTAAATGGGGAATTTTTGGAATAGGTACCGTAGAACGGGGCTACTTGAACTTTGATGTGTTACTTGAACCCACTACAAAAAAAAATATTATCTGTATTTGGTCTACAATATTGAACGTATAAGTGTCACCTGTCAGGGAAACAATGAATCATGTCAATACGTTCATTATTGTAGACCAAAAACAGATCTAAATAAAAAAAATTGTACTGGGCGCAAGTAACACATCAAAGTTCAAGTAGCCCCGTTTAACGGTACACGATTTCCTATAAAAATGGATAATGATATAAGAAGGAGAGTGAATGGCGCACATAATTCAGTTATGGCAAATAAAACCCTATCAGCAAAGCTAAACTGGCAGTACACAATGGAGTCTTAGTTCCAATTCTAATGTATGGACGTGAAGTATGGAGTTGGCAATAGAAGGATGAAAGTAGACAGTCGGAATGCGATCTCTCAGTGCGTCAAAACCATGTATGGTAGAAGTTCCAATGGTGATATAAGGAATATCCATTACCCTGGACTGGTACCTGAAGCGGAGGGCTGATCTCCTTTCCTTCATGTGTTAGCGATCAAGGTAACACTGCGTTTATATGGTGCAGTGCCCTATGCACCACTGGGGTGTGAATAAGGGTTTAAAGAAGAAGGAAAGATATAAGGAAAGGGCTGAGATAAGCATTATCCATCAAACTAAACAAGGTGTGTTGAGATGATTTGGATATGTGGAACAAATGAATGAACTCGGTTATAAAAAAAAGGAATTAAACTTGAGCATGGTCAGGTTAAGAGTTGGAATAATCAACGGGTGTGTACGAGGGTATGCAAGAATGTGGAAGAGGCGATACACAAGTTATTTTTCACTTTATCTTTATTTAGTTATATATCACGTTTATACATGTAAAATATATATATATATAAATATATATATATATATATATATATATATATATATTATATATATATATATATATATATATATATATATATATATATATATATATATATATATATATATATATATATATATATATATAAATATATAAATATATATATACCCTAAAATGTACAGTATATTAAAAAAATATATATATATTTACATTTTATTTTAATTTTATCCTAGACCTTAATTTTAAACATATCACCTACTTCTAGCTCTAATAATTTTATATAATAAATATTCTCCTTTTAATATCTTTGGCTTTTTATTTTTAAAATATTACTTTGAATTAAAATAATTAATATTTCAAGCAGTAACTTTGCGATTTTTGGTTTTTCAACATACCAAATAAATAAAAACTTGGTTATAAAACCACGATATATCTTATTATAACTATAAAGTAATGCCGACCGGTTTCGTTGCAAGCAGCTTCATCGGACTTGGGTAGGTACATGTCCGACGATTGCGAACTGCTTACGTAAGCTGGTACGCTATGTTCAAAATCAACGACAAAACAATATACGAACACATCACTCATCTTTAACATTCGCTATTCGCTATTTGCTATTCGCTATTCGCCATTCGCTATTCACAATTTGCTATTCACCATTCACCATTCGCTATTCGTCATTCGTCATTCGCTATTCGCCATTCGCTATTCGTCATTCGCTATTCGCCATTAGCCATTCATCATTCGCTATTTTATATTCGCCATTCGCTATTCACAATTTGCTATTTACCTTTCACCATTCGCTATTCGTCATTCGTCATTCGCTATTCGTTATTCGCTATTCGTCATTCGTCATTTGCTATTCGCCATTCGCCATTCATCATTTGCTATTTTATATTCGCCATTCGCTATTCACAATTTGCTATTCACCTTTCACCATTCGCTATTCGTCATTCGTCATTTGCTATTCACCATTCGCTATTCGTCATTCGTCATTCGCCATTCGCTATTCGTCATTCGTCATTCGCTATTCGTCATTTGTCATTCGTCATTCGCTATTTGCCATTCACTATTCGCCATTCGCTATTCGCCATTCGCTATTCCTCTTTCGCTATTCGCCATTCGCCATTCATCATTCGCTATTCGCTATTGCCATTCGCTATTCACCATTCGCCATTCGCTATTCGCCATTCGCTATTAGTCATTTGTCATTCGTATTCACTATTCGCTATTCGCTATTCGCTATTCGCCATTTGCTATTCGTCATTCGTTATTCGCTATCCGCCATTCGCCATTCGCTAATCGCCATTCGTTATCACTATTCACCATTCGCTATTCGCTATTCGCTATCCACCACTGCAGCATATTTGAAACGACCACAGATTATCTTATGGAACGTATCTAGCTCTCTGCACTCATTCGTCCATCGCTCGTATGGTGTTTTGTATCCACGCGGCAAAGGAGTGCACGTTGGTGTACACTCCCGGCCTGTTCCTCTTCCCGCAGCCGTCTCCCCAGGACACGAGTCCCGCCAGCTCGAACCTCCCGTTCCTCGGGCAGGCCAGCGGGCCCCCGGAGTCCCCGCCGCAGGCGTCTATCCCGCCTTGGAGGAGTCCTGCAAAACAAATACGATAAGATTTGATTTTTTTATTATTTGGGTTGATAACAGATATACTTGTACATTAAACAAGCCAAATATAGTTTTATGAACCACAGAAACATAAAAATTAGTATGATATTTAGTGTAGATCTAGCAAATTAATGAATGTGTGTGTGTGTGTGTGTGTGTGTGTGTGTGTGTGTGTGTGTGTGCGTGTGCGTGTGTGCGTGTGTGTGATGTCGATTCTAGTAGGGACATTTTCCGAATTGATGGCTCAGTTACTAGTAACATCTCATGGAAGTCGAGCGGGTGCTAGGCTGATCAACTAAATTTGATATCCTTTATATGGCGCTCACTCCTTTTAAGAACGCCATAAATCAAAAAACTTTATTTTTCAGTAGAACGTTTTTAAAGTTTTAAAATATAATACAATGTATTAAAAATAAATATCAAGCCGCTTACTGAACTTTTTACTGTGCAACAGATCTTTTTAAATAAAACCTGACGGTTTATTCTCCATTTGAAAAATATCTAGGTTATTTAAAAAAATAATTAAACAATACTTTTTCTTCAAAATGCATAAACAACACTTTCTGCCCTGTAGCGGGTAAATATTAAGTTAAAAATATGCCTCTTTTGCTGGGATATAGTACATTTTCTGGGCATTCCGAAAACTTGCACAACTGAAAATTGACGATTTTTTATTTATGACGTTCTTGAAAGGAGTGAGCGATTTCTTCCCGGACCTACCCGCGCATATCATGGTGTCCAGAATGGGCTGCTGTCTTCCCCCATAGAGCCCCGACTGCCTGCAGATGTTGGAGTCTACTAGCGGTACTTCTGCAGCTCTTAACACGAGAGAATATGTGTCATCACCTTCTGGAAAGTTATCAAATTTTATTTTATTTTGTAATTAGTAAGGAATAATCCGCAAAGCCTCTATTTGTATAGCTTTTCTGCGAGTAAAATAGTAAGGATAGGGAAGGTAAACATGAAAAATACCTCAAAACACCCAGACCAATTGAAAATAAATATTTCTTGAATTTATTTTGCAATTTATTTATACTTTTAATATACAAAATACATACACATGCAATATGTGTTTTGTAATTAATATATTATTAGATTAAAACAAATATTTTAAGCTTTTCCACTTTATTTTTATTTGACCAGCGACCGGGTTTCGTCGTCACCGACATCATCAGACTGGCGGGAGGCTATACAAATTGTTATGGTATATATAAAACAAGGCAGGAGTTGATTGAACCACGATTTGATATAATTTTATTGAGAAATTAATTTAATTTGAGTGAATTTTAGTATTGTATGATATTAAAAAAAAAAAATTATGTATATTATATTTTTAATGTCATACAATACTTAAATTCACTCAAATTAAATTAATTTCTCAATAAAATTATATCAAATCATGGTTATTAACTCCTGCCTTGTTTTAACATAACAATTTGTATAGCCTCCCACCAGTCTGATGATGTCGGTAACAACGAAACCCGGTCGCTGGTCAAATAAAAATAAAATGGAAAAGCTAAAAATATTGGTTTTAATCAAATAATATATTAAAAATGCAATTCCATCACGAAGTGTCAGTGGATAATACAAATGTTTTGTGATTGTCGGGAATCGAACCTGCTACGCCAGTTTCACAGTCGAGCGTGAGTGAGTCCAAATTTTTAGTCACAATTTCTGCGTTTGTCTCCTGTTGGGAGTAATCAACAGGTTTTTCACGTTTTATAAACCAAATATGACACCTTACAATTCAAAAGAAATGTTTACAACCTAAATTAGACGCCATAGGGCGTTTGTGCACTACACAGAATTTTACCGTCCGGCACTTCAGTTAGCGTGATCAAGCATTGATTGGCTTGGATTGGTTTGTGCTTTTGTCCATCTTTCTTCGGATCGGAGCTCTTGATCAGTGCGTAAACACATTTCATCACTCTAAACTGTCATAGTAGCTTATATTTTTAAAAACCGAACTGCCGGATGGCAAAATCCGTGTAGTGCATACGCTTGTAAAACCAGAAGTTTTACAAACCAAATTAAACGCCTTACAAATCAAATTGGAGGTTTTACAAAACAAACTGGATTTTTAAAAGTTTTAAACAAATATATATATTCATAGTATTGAAAATGTTGTAGGAAAACTTGAGAACACATCGCACACACAGACTATGACAGCGCGCCACGCAAGCTTGGCAACTTGACGACTAACGCACTTGCTAGTCGTAAAAATAAAAGATATGGGCAGGTGTTCACACTGACAATACCTTGTACAGCTCCCCATCCGGATACTGCGCAGTGCCTTTGCGTCGGCGGCGACGATGGAAGGCAGATCGGCCGCACGTGCGATGAGAACGGTATACCTTCGGGACCTACTTTGACATTTAGCACGGCTATATCGTTACTGTGAGGTCCATCTGAAAATATTTTACATTTTTTGACGTCACGACATAGATGAAGAAGAATATGATAGTCTGTTGATACCAGTCATAGGCTGGTTAAGTCATCAAGCTGGTTATCACTTTATGCACGTGCAACATTCACCATTCTACCCATGATTGACATCCACACCGCTCAAATTCTTGGAAGTTCTATATATATGAACCAATTTCGAAACATTGTTCTTGAATCACTAGAACATCACTACAGACATCTATTGGTGAGATGAAAAGAAGCTTTTTACTAAGCAGAAACTCTCATATTAGTATGTGAGATCCGAATTCTGGATTATAATCACATACATGAGAAACGCCAGAAAATATCATTTTCATTTTTATTATTTTAACTTATAATTTGACCAGTTAATTTATTTACAACATTTTGAGTGTGTTCAAATACTTGCTCACAAATCTGGATTATACCAATTAATATTCATATTATTTTAGACATCTCATCAAAGATGAAACTCTTAATATAAATATGATTAATCTGATAACACAGTACATATGAGTTCACAACAGCCATCTATGTTGGATTGAGAATGCTTCCATTTTGGACTTGCACAGTTGTCTGTTGGACGCGACTCTCTTCCAGTGCAGACCCGCCACTCTCCTAATGCCATCGGACCATCTTGTCTGCGGCCTACTCATGCTTCTAGGCCTCCAGTCGAGCACCTGCTTGGTCCATCTATCCTCAGACATACGTGTCACATGACCTGCCCAGATCCATTTTAGTTCCTCGACTCTTAGAGCCACATATCGCTCAGTCCTTTCAACAACGTCATAAATCAAAAAACTTGATTTTTCAGGAGAGCGTTTAAATATAATAAAATGTATCAAACATAATTATCAAGCCACTTATTGAACTTTTTACCATGTAACAGATCTTTTTAGGTAAAACATGAATGTTTTTTCTCCATTTGAAAAATATTTAGTATATTTAAAAAAATAATTAAACAATACCTTTTCTTCAAAATGCAAAAACAACACTTTCTACCCTGTAGCGGGTAAATATTAAGTTAAAAATATGCTGCTTTTGCTGGGATATAGTACATTTTCTGGGCATTCCGAAAATATGCACAACTGAAAATTGACGATTTTTGATAAATTACGTTATTGAAAGGAGTGAGCGATATATTACCTTGGTTTACCTTATTCAAACATTACTTACTTTTCCTGAATTCAGGATGGGTTTCCACTCGTTCAACTCTGAAGCTCTGCTCATGGTGGTCCCTTATATGCAATCTATGGTCGCCTGTTACCACCATAAAAGAATCCAGCTTTAAAGGATGCTGTAAATATAAAATTGATATACAACATTTTGAGTGTGTCCAAATACTTGTTCACAAAATCAGGATTATCTCCAATTACAGGAGTTATTTTCATATTTCTTTACATCTCACCAATAGATGTCTCTAGTGAAGTTCTAGTGATTCAAGAACAAGGTTTCTAAATTGGTTCATATATACAGAACTTACAAGAATTTGAGTAGTATGGTTGTCAATAATGGGTAGAATTGGTGAATGTTACACGTGTGTAAAGTGATCACTTAAACCTGTCTATGACGGTCGTCAGCCCCGTATTTACAGGGCATTTGCCCAGACTTCCATATTCTTCTTCATCTTTGATGAGATGTTAAAAAATAATATAAAATTGATATTTTCAAGGGCTTAAAATATTTATATGTATCTTTATATTTATAAAAACTTTAGCATAATACTACACTACCACACTGCTAAAGCATACTATCACACCGTTTCCCTGCAGAGGTAGGCAAAGAGGATGGAATGCCTTTCTCTTCTGTCCTGACATACAAATTATTCAAAGCCATTGTTATTTTAATTTATTTTTTTTATATTATTTTGTTTGTTTGTTTTTTTGCGTTGTTTGCAGGTAGGAAAGCGAGGGTAAATCGCTCACTCCTTTCAAGAACATCATAAATCAAAAAACCTGATTTTTCAGGCGAACATTTTTAAAGTTAAAATATATATAATACAATGTATTAAAAATAAATATCAAGCCACTTATTGAACTTTTTACTGTGCAACAGATCTTTTTAGGTAAAACCTGAAGGTTTTTTCTCCATTTGAAAAATATTTAGTATATTTAAAAAAATAATTAAACAATACCTTTTCTTCAAAATGCATAAACAAAATTTTTTGCCCTGTAGCGGGTAAATATTAAGTTAAAAATATGCCGCTTTTGCTGGGATATAGTACATTTTCTGGGCATTCCGAAAACATGCACAACTGAAAATTGTCATTTTTTTATTTATGACGTTCTTGAAAGGAGTGAGCGAAATGTGAACATCACAAACAATTGAAAATATTTTTTTCTTAAATTCATTTCGCAGTTCAAACGTCAAACTCGGCCGGAATTTGTGTTCCTCAGATTGCCTAGCGCCAGGCGCACGTGACTAAATTGCCAACAATTTATACTCTTCGTACATAAAACTAACTAACCAACCATCACGCCGCTTCCGTAGGGGTAGGCTGAGAGAATCGAACGCCACACCACTCTGTCTTTGCAAACATTCTTCGCCTCTTCTACATTCATGCATCTCCTCATACATACCCGACGATTATTACGACTCCTGACCCGGCCGCTTTCAAGTATTTGACATACCTGATTGTGCCAAGTTTTCCTCGGTCTTCCTCTGCTTCTTCGTCCTATTACATTTGCTTCATAAATTTGTTTAACCGTTCTTTCCTCACTCATACGTTCCACATGCCCATACCATCTCAACACACCTTCCTTAATTTTATCGATAATACTTATCTCAGCCTTGCATCCTTTCCTTCTTTCACCATTCGAAAATGTATCATACAACGTTTTGCCGCACATTCGTCTGAGGGATAGCATTTTGACTGTATTCAGTCTGCTTTAATCCTTCTTTTGCCAACTCCATGCATCGCTTGATTTATACTAATCGTACATTCATACATTCTCGAACATAAAAAAAAAACTAAATGTACCCCTTATATAAGCTTTTTTTTACAAATGTAGACGCATTAATTATACCTTACCTTAAACTAAGCCCTCCGTAGCGCAATGGTCAGCACGCTCGGCTGCCGTTCTGCAGGTCCCGGGTTCGATTCCCAAGGGGGGTAAAATAAATATAAGTGATTGTTTCACTGTAATATTTATTCAATATTTCCCTGGACTGGTACCTGAAGCGGAGGGCTGATCACCTTTCCTTCGTGTGTAAACGATCAAGGTAACACTGCGTTTATATGACGCAGTGCCCTATGCACCATTGTGGTGCGGATAAGGGTTTTATTATTATTATTATTATTATTATTACCTCGTCAAAACATTGTCCTGTTTTTTGTCCGCCTCCGTAGTGTATTCAGTCTGCTTTAATCCTTCTTTTGCCAACTCCATGCATCGCTTGATTTATACTAATCGTACATTCATACATTCTCGAACATAAAAAAAAAAACTAAATGTACCCCTTATATAAGCTTTTTTTTACAAATGTAGACGCATTAATTATACCTTACCTTAAACTAAGCCCTCCGTAGCGCAATGGTCAGCATGCTTGACTACCGTTCTGGAGGTCCCGGGTTCGATTCCCAAGGGGGGTAAAATAGATATAAGTGATTTTTTTCACTGTAATATTTATTCAATATTATTACCCTGGACTGGTACCTGAAGCGGAGGGCTGATCACCTTTCCTTCATGTGTAAACGATCAAGATAATACTGCGTTTATATGACGCAGTGCCCTATGCACCATTGGGGTGCAGATAAGGGTTTTATTATTATTATTATTACCTCGTCAAAGCAGTGGGCCGCTGTCACCACCGATTTGACTCCTACAAGCGCTCCTCCGCAGTGGTGTTCAAACACCTGGCGTTCTGGGCTCATTTTCTTGATTGCAACCTATAAAATATACAAATTACACAAATCGCTCACTCCTTTCAAGAACGTCATAAATCAAAAATCGTCAATTTTCAGTTGTGCGTGTTTTCGGAATGCCCAGAAAATGCACTATATGCTAGCAAAAGCGGCATATTTTTAACTTAATATTTACCCGCTACAGGGCAGAAAGTGTAGTTTTTGCATTTTGAAGAAATGGTATTGTTTAATTATTTTTTTAAATATACTTAATATTTTTCAAATGGAGAAAAAAACCTTCAGGTTTTACCTAAAAAGATCTGTTGCACAGTAAAAAGTTCAACAAGTGGCTTGATATTTATTTTTAATATTTCCATTTTATTTTTAAACTTAAAAATCTCCTGAAAAATCAAGTTTTTTGATATTTGACGTTGTTGAAAGGAGTGAGCGATATATCGAAATCCTGATTTTTGATATACTATATGACGTCATTGAAAGGAGTGGGCGATATATATCAAATTAATACAATTTTCCGGCTATTTGGATAATAAATATCTCAGTAAAGGAAAGAGATAGAGGAAAATCTGTGATTGTATACGATAGAGGCTAGTTATAAGAATACTTTGAGCCGTGTTACGCCAAACAGCCTCAACTTGAGCTACGGCTAGTTGCCTTTACACATAAGTATAATCCTGAACTATTTTGACTAACATCCTCGTGCATATTGGTCCACGGGTCGACCAAAAACGCATGTGATTAACTATTTTCGTAGTTGCAAGTGACCGTCATCAACAGACTGGTCTTTTTGATCTATATTATTTATAAAAAATTCTAAATATTATCTTTTAAAAATACATTGTTTAAAAAAATCGGGAGTTAACAAACATGTGACAGACTTGTGACCTCACCCGTGGAAAGAATTTTGTATTAGCGAATATCCCCTTAGTGAATTTTCTAAATTAATTGAAGAATAATCAAACTTTAATCTGATTTTAATTTAATCCAAATTAATTAAGTCATGTTGTAGTCCCGTGGTTAGTGTCACGGACTCTCGAGTCAGAGTTTCACGGTTCGAACCCACTCTACCACAATTTGATACCTATTTCTAATAATAACCCGCTTAGGCTCATAGAAATAGTATGAAATTGAAATATTTGCGTAAATAAAAAAAAAACACTTTTTTTTAAATATATATATATCGTAGTCGTACAGGAGAAAGTGATTAACTAACAAAAAATGCAAAATGTTCAGGGGGGCCATTTAAGTCACTTTTGCTTGGCAAAAAAATAAATATCAATGCAGTTAGTCATTTTTAACAAGTCCATATATTATACTACCAAGTTTAAAATACTTTGGGATTTTTTTCAGGGCAATATTAAGCTAGTAAGATATCAAATAGTCGATGATCACGTTTTTGTAAGAAATGCACTTGGTCACTTTCTCCTGTATGACTACGATATACACTTTTATAAATTGGAAGCAAAGTGACTTGCCTGCCAAGGGAACGCACCGTAAGGACTTTCCATCCCTCCGACAATTTTTCCTCTTCTTCTCGAATGGAATTCCACAGATCTGGTTCCGCATTCCACGTCTCCGGATCCGTTCAGTTCGTGATCAGGACGCACTGCATACAACGTCGGGTAAACTTCATCCAGGTCGTTAGTCATAGTCAGTTCTTCAGGCAATGTGAGTAAGAAACACGAAAAAAATATGTATATCACCATCATTTTGAGGCTAACAGCACCGTCAAATAATAATGTATTTTTTTTAAAGAAAAACACTTGTTTTTATCACTTGAGTTTATTTTATTATGACGACTAGTTTCGGAAGCTATGCTTCCATCTTCAGGCCTTAATATAAACTAAAACATAATAAGTAATTATCTGTTCTATAAATAAGGAGAGTGGTAAGTTATAGGTTGGTCAAGGGGGCTGAGTTTGAAAATAAAGGAAAAATGGAAAGCAAAGGTGAAGAATTTTGAAACAATATATTATTTACAAGATTTTGAGTGTGTCCAAATACTTGTTCACAAAATCTGGATTATCTCCAATTACAGGAGTTATTTTCTTTTTTTTTGACATCTCATTAAAGATGAATAAAAATATGGAAGTCTGGGCATTTACGGGGCTGACGACCGTCATAGGCTAGTTTAAGTCATCACTTTACACACATGTAACATTCACCAATTCTATCCATTATTGACAACCACACTACTCAAATTCTTGGAAGTTCTATATACATGAACCAATTTTGAAACATTCTTGAATCACTGGAACTTCACTAGAGACATCTATTGGTGAGGTGAAAAGAAAATTTTTATTAAGCTTTCATTTGAATGTCAAATGACATGAAATTTTTTACAATTCACTGATTTTTATTGTTTTTTATTACTAAATATATGTTATAATTTTTATGTTTATTTTTAATACCACACGATATTTAACTATCAACGTTACATCTTCCTTATATCGATATTTTTATGTGAAAAATTAAAATTTCTGTCCGTAAAATTAATTTTCTGTACTAAAAATAAAATACTGGTATGTGTTTCAATGTATGCACAACAGAATACTGAAAACTACTGATTAACCTCTAGATTTTTGCAGTGTATATAAAAAAATGTCTTCCCTACAGTGCGTTTAAAAATACGGTAATTTATAAATATATATATATATGTAAATAACGTGGTAATATTTTCCTTAGTAAATTGGGTGTAATTAATATGTAAAGTGGGTGTATAATAATAAAATAAACAATGTGTTGCTTTGTAATTAAAGTTTATTCTAAATTTATCTTTATAATATTTTTCTATCTATCTATCTGATTCTGACAGTTCAGAATATTATATTTTTTCTATCTGACGTCTTTTGTTTTATTCAGTGCGATGCATGCGACATCTGGTGGTAGAGCTGTTTTATGTAGGTACTATTTGTAAGTACTTAATAAAATGTATAGGTAGGTACCTAGGTATTTTATTACATGTATATATATATATATATATATATATATATATATATATATATATATATATATATATATATATATATATATATATTTATATATATATATATATATATATATATATATATATATATATATATATATATATATATATATATATATATATATATATATATATAAATAAATATATATATATATATATATATATATATATATATATATATATATATATATATATATATATATATATATATATATATATATATATATATAAATATACAGCAACACTTTTTCAGATGATATACCAAAAAATTTGCCAATTTAGTAACCGATTTTTTTTTCTTATTTTTATATGTAGTTAATTTGTAGATTTTCGATTTTTTCGCACAAAAATTAAATATGCTCATATATTTTAAAACATCACATATTTATTTAAAAATAAAATCGCATAGATACGTAACACTAACAATTGTCAAATACCAACAAAGTCAGTATCTACTTTATTGTTCCTTTTTTATGACTGCTTCAATACGATTTGGCATGGATTTAAACTAATTTTGTATGCAGTCTTGGGAAAAAATTTCAAACCACTCTTTTCCGATGATGTTTTGATGAATGTATGAAACCAGATGTTTTAAAAAAAAAAGATCAATATTTATTCCCGTATTATATTATTCCACAAAAAAATATATGCAGTTTTTGATCATCCTGTACGTAATGTGTGCGAATGTCATTATTTGTGTCGCAAATACCGGGCCTGGCATAATACCGGGTGATTGCGAAATTACTATTAAAAAAAAATATTATTATTGTTCTGTGTTTTCCAGATTGCATATTTACAAGTATGTTTAAAAAAATGCATTTAAGGAAACCATATTTCGCGTTGTTATAATTTATTTGCAGCAGATTGGGCAGATTGCGGCTCTGATCATAATCTGCTGATTGCACAAATCAGAGCCAAGTTCAAAATTATAAAAAGGGATAAGTTTAAAACTTTAAACCTCAATGAGCCAGCAATTAAATGTTTTGGCACAGATATCAGGAAACAAGACGCTGATTTCAACGTAAACTCCTCAGAAAATGTCGAACAGCGTTGGAACAGTCTCAAAGAGAAAATTGTCAAGACTGCAATGAGATATCAGGAGCCGAGAAATGAAAAGAGGAAATCTTGGATATCAGACCCCACATGGGATATGATATCAAAGCGAAAAGCGATGAGAGTAAAAGGAACCTCATCTGCAGAAGCAAAACAAGAATACTCTAGGCTCAATAAAGATATACAAAGACATTGCCGACGAGACAAAAATAAACAAATTTCGGATATCTGTGCTGAGATAGAAGATAAAGCGAATAGCGTCACTACAAAGGATCTTTTCCAAAAGGTTAAACTCTTAACCCGTGCCTTCAAACCTCAGACATGGGCAATAGAGGACCAAAATGGAAGCGTTCTGACGGACATTGGCAGCGTCTTGGAGAGATGGCGAGGTTACTGCTCCGGACTATATGCCGAGACCTCAACAGCAGGAAGTCCTTCCTTTGAGAATCAAACCATGGAACCCGACATTTTGGAAGAAGAGATTCGAAATGCACTGAAAAAACTAAAATGCAACAAGTCCCCCGGCAATGACTGCATACAGGCCGAGCTTCTAAAAGAACTAGGGGATAAGGGCATAAAAACAGTGCTGGATCTCTGCAACCTCATATGGAGAACGGGAACATGGCCTCAGGAATGGGCTGAATCTGTTTTCATTCCTCTTCACAAAAAAGGCTCATCCAAAAAGTGTGAAAACTATAGGACAATAGCACTTATCTCTCACACCAGCAAGATAATGCTATATGTTCTAAAAGCACGATTACACAGTTACATTGGATGGCAAATACCAAAGGAACAAGCTGGTTTTGTGAAAGGAAGAGGAACAAGAGAGCAGATCCTCAACATCTGCCAAGTGATCGAAAAAAGCCGAGAGTTCCTGACGCCAACAGTTTTATGCTTTATCGATTACAAAAAAGCTTTCGACTGCGTGAAGTGGGAACATCTGTGGAAAGTACTCATGGAGATGGGAGTCCCATCCCATTTGATAAAACTCATCCATGGACTTTATGCCCAAAGTAAGGCAATCGTAAGAATCAATGGCATAAACACTGCAAGCTTCCCCACTGAGAAAGGTGTAAGACAGGGATGCATACTCTCCCCTGACCTGTTTAACATCTATGGGGAATACATCATGCGCAGGGCTCTCTACGAATTGAATGGAGGAGTGTCCATTGGTGGCGTAAAGCTGTCCAATATACGATATGCGGACGACACAACACTTCTGGCCAAAGACCCAAAAGAGATGGTAGATCTCCTTAAACGAGTAGAGATTGAGAGCAAGGCACTGGGACTAGAGATTAACCAAAGCAAGACCAAGATCATGATCATAGATCGATCTAAGAAGTTTGGTGATCTCGGGAACTCACTGGAAGGTTTAGAGATAATAAACGAGTTCCAGTTCCTTGGATCTCAAATCAGCAATGAAGGAACTTGTGAAGGAGAGATTAGACGTCGTATCGCCATCGCCAAAAGTGCCATGTCTAAGCTAGACAAAATTTGGAAAGACCGGGGTGTGAGTAACAACACCAAGATGAAGCTTGTCAGGAGCTTGGTCCACTCCATTTTTCTCTATGCTGCTGAAACATGGACTATAAAAGCAGCAGAAAGGAGAAAAATTGATGCCTTCGAAATGTGGTGTTGGAGGCGCATGCTCCGAATTCCATGGACAGCTAGACGCACCAATGAGTCCATTCGCCAGGAACTACGCTTGGATGGCTTGTCTCTGGCCAATATCTGTACCCGACGGATTCTCCAGTTCTTTGGACACGTTGCGCGTGGCAACGAGGATAGCCTGGAACGCCTAGTTGTGATCGGTAGCCTGGAGGGAAAGAGAGGGAGAGGAAGATCCCCCACACGATGGACCGATCAAATTAAGGCAGCAGCAGGCACCTCAGTGGTTGGAGCGCTACGTGCAGCGCAGTCAAGGGATAACTGGAGAAGAGTCATTGCTTCTGCAAGGGTCGCAGCCCTCAGCAATGAGGATTAAGACGGAGAAGAAGATAATTTATTTATTGAACATTGAAGAAGAACAAAAAAGGCCATTTAGGTCATTTTTTATGAAATTAAAGTTATTTTTAGAACAAAAAAAGGGCCATTTAGGTCATTTTTTATGAAATTAAAGTTATTTTTAGAACAAAAAAAGGGCCATTTAGGTCATTTTTTATGAAATTTAAGTTATTTTTAGAACAGGAAAAGAACCATTTAGGTATTTTTTATGAAATTAAAGATATTTTAGAACAAAAAGGGCCAGGACATTTTTTATGAAATTTAAGTTATTTTTAGAACAAAAAAGGGCCATTTAGGTAATTTTTTATGAAATTTAAGTTATTTTTAGAACAAAAAAGGGCCATTTGGGTCATTTTTTATGAAATTTAAGTTATTTTTAGAACAAAAAAGGGCCATTTGGGTCATTTTTTATGAAATTTAAGTTATTTTTAGAACAAAAAAAGGGCCATTTAGGTCATTTTTTATGAAATTAAAGTTATTTTTAGAACAAAAAAAAGGGCCATTTAGGTCATTTTTATGAAATTAAGCTAAACTAACTAATTAACCAACCCTTTTGTATGGAAGCGAAGCATGGAGTTGGCAAAAGAAGGGTGAAAGCAGACTGAATGCAGTCGAAATGCGATTCCTCAGATGAACGTGTGGCAAAACGATGTTTGATAGATGTTCAAATGATGAAATAAGGAAAGAATGCAAGGCTGAGATAGGCATTACTTATCGATAAAATTAAGAAAGGTGTGTTGAAATGGTTTGGGCATGTGTGGAACGTATGAGTGAGGAAAGAACGGTTAAGCAAATTTATGAGGCTAATGTAGTTGGAAAAAGAAGCAGAGGAAGACCGAGAAAAACTTGGTACGATCAGGTATGTCAAATACTTGAAATCGGCCGGGTCAGGAGTCGTAATAATCGTCGGGAATGTATGAGGAGGTGAATGAATAATTGCATAGACAGGGTGGTGTGGCGTTCGATTCTCTCTCTCGACGGTTAGTTAGTTAGTTTTAAATAAAAAATATTTATTTTCACAGGCAAAAATTAGAGCCCTTAAAATAATTCGAGAAAATAGTGATATGTTTTAAAAACTAATTAAACGCTTATCAGACGGAAAAATATGGGTTAGTAGGTTACATATGAATCAAATGATATTTGTTCAAGATTTCAGGCAATGGCTCAAGGTTAGTGTGGTAGATAACGTCTCATCGAGTATAATGCTAAAAATTTGCCGTTTTTTTTACTAGGTACAGTTATGACGTTTATGCACATCCTAAGGTAAGACATCAATCAGTTATAGCAAATAAAAACCTATCAGCGGAAGCTAAACTGGCAGTGCACAACGGAGTCCTGGTTCCAACTCTAATGTATGGAAGTGAAACATGGAGTTGGCAAACGAAGGATGAATGTAGACTGAATGCAGTCGAAATGCGATCTCTCAGAAGAATGTGCGACAAAACGATGTATGATAGATGTGCGAATAGTAAAATAAGGAAGGAATGCAAAGCTGAGGTAAGCATTATCGATAAAATTAAGAAAGGTGTGTTGAGATGGTTTGGACATGTGGAACGAATGAGTGAGAAAAGAACGGTAAACAAATTTACGAGGCGAATGTTAGTGGGAAAAGAAGCAGAGGAAGACCGAGAAAAACATGGCACGATCAGGTATGCCAAATACTTGAAAGTGGTCAGGTTAGGAGTCGTAACAATCGGCGGGTATGTATGAGGAGATGCATGAACGTGGAAGAGGCGAAGAATGTTTGCAAGGACAGAGTGGTGTGGTGCTCTATTCTCTCTGCCTACCCCTGCGGGGAAGCGGCGTGATGGTTAGTTAGTTAGTTAGTTAGTCTGAGGTATGACTCGCTGTGCAGAAAAAAGGCTTTTATATGTACAGATTGATTTAAACAAAACTTTATTGTTGTATTTTCAAAAAAAGTTTAGAAAAATCTTTTGTTTATTACATTTTGTTTATATCATAAATTATATTAAACATGATCACTATTGTTGTGTCCAAATACTTGTTCACAAAATCTGGATTATCTCCAATTACAGGAGTTATTTTCATATTATTATTTGACATCTCATCAAATGTAATTGGAGATAATCCAAATTTTGCGAACAAGTATTTGGACACACTCAAAATGTTGTAAATAAATTATCTGGTCAAATTATAAGCTTAAATAATAAAAATGAAAATGATATTTTCTGGCGTTTCTCATGTGTGTGATTATAATCCAGGATTCGGACCTCACATACTAATAAAAGAGTTTCTGCTCAGTAAAAAGCTTCTTTTCATCTTACCAATAGATGTCTCTACTGAAGTTCTAGTGATTCAAGAACAATGTTTCTAAATCGGTTCACATATCGCTCACTCCTTTCAAGAACGTCATAAATCAAAATACATGATTTTTCAGGAGAGTGTTTTTAAAGTTTGAAAATATAATGCAATGTTTTAAAAATAAATATCAAGCCACTTATTAAACTTTTTACTGTGCAACAGATCCTATGAGGTAAAACCTGAAGGTTTATTCTCCATTTGAAAAATATTTAGTTTATTTAAAAACATAATTAAACAATACCTTTTCTTCAAAATGCAAAAACAACACTTTCTGCCCTGTAGCGGGTAAATATTAAGTTAAAAATATGCCACTTATGCTGGGTTGTAGTACATTTTTTGGGCATTCTGAAAATATAAACAACTGAAAATTGTCAATTTTTGATTTATGACGTTCTTGAAAGGAGTGAGCGATATATATATATATATATATATATATATATATATATATATATATATATATATATATATATATATATATATATATATATATATATATATATATATATATATATATATATATATATATATATATATATATATATATATATAACTTCCAAGAATTTGAGTAGTGTGGTCGGTCAATAATGGTTAGAATTGGTGAATGTTACACGCGCGTAAAGTGATCACTTAAACCAGCCTATGACGGTCGTCAGTCCCGTAAATGCTCAGACTTCCATATTCTTCTTCATCTTTGATGAGATGTCAAAAGATCTATTATTAATGTTGGCGGGAAATGAGTGAAAACATTCAGCTGTTAATATTTCCATAGAACTGCAGTTTTTTTTTATATTACCAGTTTATGTTTTTATGCGGGTTTACAATAACTGCATTCTACATAATATTAAACTAATCACTCATTGTCAATTAACGGGGTCATAGATTTATTATCTCTTCAGCCAGATTAACCTTCAAGCTAATCAAAATTGTTTATTCCTTATGGCACTCTGATGTCGAACGTATGCTACAATATGTTTAGGTAAATATATAGCTTATTTGATGCAACAATTGCGTGAATACATTTTTAGAAATATTACAGGAGAAACCATTCAGACGTTGTAGCAACAGAACGACGGCCCCTACGTAAATTACTCTATCTGCAAATTTGTTACTTTACAGGAGAGATCTTAGAAGATTTTTTCAACGTATTTTTATGTATTAACTAACGGTTTTATCTGAAATTCCAAACAAGCATTATACATTCAAAAACACGATAAAATAATGTATTCGTTTCAAAACTTTATGCTTTGTCAAAATTAAGTAGTTAACGTTTAAGAGTTCAGTTTATTTCGAAAATTCCATGTAGATAGTGTCTTATACGCCTGAAAACTAGGCGTAATTAATTTTTTTGTTTGTTTATATTTGTAGATAGCAGTCAGTTGATAACGTACACCAAATATCTCAAAATTCACAAAAATGTAGTTAGAGCACTTAACGTAGGGCACGTCGAGAAATGGCGCCATTTTACTTAATTCTATAATGAAACTCGCGCCATCTCGCAGCATTTCACCACAAAATCAATTCTGTTCATGTTTCTCCCTTTGTAAATAGTCTTTCCGCACATTTTGACGTATTTAACTTGTTTTTTAAAATGTGTAATTACGTCATTGTTACACCCAATAGCATTATAAAAACCTAAAGTGAAAGGATTGAAAGCATAAAAAAGCACATATTAAATGGAGTTGCTTCCAAATTTATCTTATTGTCGCTTGGCAAATTCCGTGTACATAGAATTCACATAAAATACAATACCCAGCGATGGAAAATTTATAAAAAACTAAGGGTTTTCACTTTAATTTCGCATTCGGAATTTTGTGAGGCTATTTAAGCATTCGGAATTCCGAAAGCAGAAAACATCAGTGAAAACGGGTGTTTGTTGACTACTTTAGCAGTAGTCAATTCGCCTCGTGTTCTCTATCGGAGCATACGTGTTTGTGTTAGCTAAATAGATTCAGATGAATAGGCACACAGTTTTTATTACTAAGCCTCCACTCATTTACGAGTGATTTAATCTGTAACAAACAAAAAACATTATAATAACAATAAATAAATGATATAAGAGGAGTAGAGATAGCAGAAAAAAATAAATAAAGATACTAAAATCTGACAGATCATTCTGAGCAAGTACTTTTATTGGACACTTTAAAATCTATTTAATTTCTAGGTTGGCAATACCATCCGATAAAAGAAAACAAATTGGAACAGTTCCGTGGAAAAATTTAATTTGGAAAAATTCGCCGAGTTTCCTTTTGACTTTTGATAAATATAAAAAAAATATCATGGGCACCGTCCACGCAAAGGTACTTTCAATTATTTATCAAAACCGGCCTCTAATTTTGTTTTTCTTATCGATCTGTCATATTACACAATACCCGATAATTGAGGTTATACGAATTCAAACTGTCTGTATTTTTAATGATGTTATTTTAACATAAAAGTGTCAACTACGATCGTTTTATGCATTTTATATCAATAATAAAAATTTATATAGATTATTTAGTGGATATTATTTGCAAACAGTGCTCTACTATACAAATTTATAGAGAACTGTTAAACAAATTTGTAGTGAAGAAGTGTATTAGCTACAAATAAAACATGTACCGAATAGTTTTATATGCTAGGAAATACATATTTATCTTATTTCCTTTATCATATAAAAATAATAACACATTTAATGAATTTAATCACAAATTGGATAAATATTTTAAACTTATGTAAATATTGATTGTGAAGTAAAAACTTTTCTTACTACGTTCATCCACGCTGAAGTTTGGCTATTTTTGCTTGGTCTGCAGCGATTTTGCATGGTTTTGCAGAAAAGAAGGAATTATTTTATGTTTTTATATGGTTAGTAATTTTACTGAAGGAATTATTTTATGTTTTTATATGATTAATAATTTTACTGTCGTCAAGAAAAGGCGATTCAGTTGGCTTGGCCATGTACTCCGCATGCCTCCCGAGAGCCGCCACCAAGCTTGCCTTTGCAAGGCATCAGGTTCCCGACCACTGCTGACAATTCGTCGGCGGTTCTCGTCAGAACTTCGGGACGCGGTCTGACTTGGGAGGATGAAGGGGATATTGCTTAATAATATTTTAATAAATAATAAGAATATATTATTTTATTTATTGTTTCGGCATTAACTTTGTGGTAAGACATGTTACAATAATTAAAGAAAACACTTCGTTTTTTACCACTTGAGTTTAATTATAGACTACATGTTTCAGAAGCTAAACTTCCATCATTCAGGTCTGTATAATAACTAAAATATAAAATATAAAATTGTTCTATAAATAAGGATAGGGGGAAAGTAAGGGGAAGGGGTTAGTCAAGGAACGGAGTTTGAAAACAAAGGAAAAATTGAAAGCAATGGCGAAGAATTTTGAAACAATATATTATTTAATAAATTATTATTAGAATTCAGGTTTTTTTGTATTTCTAAATTTTCAAGATAATTCATAATTTGGCCTTTATATGGAACAAGGTGTAATAATTTTAATTTATGGGAGTGAAATGAGTGATTAGTATCTATTATATGATTTGCAAATTCCGAAAAATAATTACTAACAAGACCGCTTTGATGTTCTTTAATTCTAATTTAATCCTCGATAACTTAAAATCTAAAATTGATTTATTACAAAAAAGTGGTGTTTATGAAATTTCGTGTGGAGATTGTGATAGAAAATATATTGGCCAAACTGCGAGAAATTTAAAGATTAGAATTAAAGAACATCAAAGCGGTCTTGTTAGTAATTATTTTTCGGAATTTGCAAATCATATAATAGATACTAATCACTCATTTCACTCCCATAAATTAAAATTATTATACCTTGTTCCATATAAAGGCCAAATTATGAATTATCTTGAAAATTTAGAAATACAAAAAAACCTGAATTCTAATAATAATTTATTAAATAATATATTGTTTCAAAATTCTTCGCCATTGCTTTCAATTTTTCCTTTGTTTTCAAACTCCGTTCCTTGACTAACCCCTTCCCTTTACTTTCCCCCTATCCTTATTTATAGAACAATTTTATATTTTAGTTATTATACAGACCTGAATGATGGAAGTTTAGCTTCTGAAACATGTAGTCTATAATTAAACTCAAGTGGTAAAAAACGAAGTGTTTTCTTTAATTATTGTAAGAATATATTAGATACCAATCTCTTTGCCAAGATCTAAACTATATGTACACAATTATAAAATCGAAATGTGTTAACACGTTGTTGTCGGGACACGGCATTTGCCGTTTTTCGCGGACTGTCGGTCAACTGCGGGACACGGCAAATGCCGTTTTTGTCGACTGACGGTTATTGGCGGGAAACGGCAATATACGGGTTTGTTATCAGTGTGAAATAAAACGCGTTGAAGGGTAATCTGCTACCTGGGTGCTAGGCGACAGTCTGTCCACGTTATTTGAGATGCCTTGTCCGGATTGGCTAGTGTGTCGCTTGTAAAGGCATCGCCAGAAATCTAGAGTTTTTATGCGATCTCAATCTCCAGTTTAGTTTGAGTCATTTCACGTATTGGACTATTTTTCATACCGCTTGGACTGTTTTGTTTACTGTTTGGTGTTTTTTATTTGAATTTATAAGCATTGTAAAGGGAATGATACCTCGGAGGGGAAGACTATTTTTAAGAGTTTACAATACTTCTAAAATTGTGAAATACGGAATACTTTTGATGATCAAATGTCATATATGATTTCTTTGAAAATATCAATCGAAAATATTATTTGGTTTAGAAATTGTGTCAATTTTAAGGAAGCGATATATTTTTGCGCTAATCGCGAAAAACGTCCGCTATAAGCTAGAGTCTATTGTTCGAAGCGCCCGACTACAATGTATTAAGTGATAATAATGTACAACACTTTGAGTGTGTCCAAATACTTGTTCACAAATGTTGTAAATAAATTATCTGGTAAAATTATAAGCGTAAATAATAAATATGAAGATGGTATTTTCTGGCATTTCTCATGTGTGTCATTGTAATCCAGGATTCGGACCTCACATACTAATATAAGAGTTTCCGCTTAATAAACAGCTTCTTTACATCTCACCAATAGATGTCTCTAGTGAAGTTCTAGTGATTCACGAACAAGGTTTCTAAATTGGTTCATGTATATATAGAACTTCCAAGAATTTGAGTACTGTCGCTGTCAATAATGAGTAGAATTGGGGAATGTTGGCGAATGTAAAGTGATCACTTAAATCAGCCTATGACGGCCGTCAGCCTCGTAAATGCCCAGACTTCCATATTCTCTTTCATCTTTGATGAGATGTCAAAAAATAATATGATAATAATGATTTACTTTCTAGGAAGGAAAGAATAAACCCTTCTTTGACTCCGGAAACGGGCCTGACTTTGACTCCTTGAAGCCCGACGATTCCTACCAGCCAAAGTTTAAATACGGCGATGTAAAAGTAAGTCAAATATCTTTTATTAAGTGCTGAGAATCGATGTACAGACGGACCTCGTCTTTCGCACATTCGACTTTCGCACAATTCGCTGTTTCGCACATAAATAATAATAATAATAACCCTTATCCGTACCCGAATGGTGCATAGGGCACTGTGTCATATAAACGCAGTGTTATCTTGATCGTTTTTACACATGTAGGAAAGGTGATCAGCCCTCCGCTTCAGGTACCAGTCCAGGGTAATATTGAATAAATATTACAGTGAAAAAATCACTCATATTTATTTTACCCCCCTTGGGAATCGAACCCGGGACCTCCAGAACAATAGCCGAGCGTGCTGACCAAATACAGATCTATTTTTTTTTGTACTGGGCTCAAGCAACACAACGTACCTAAAATAAATAAATTAAAAATAAATATATATCGACTCTGGTATACGCAAGTATTTTATAATTTCGCGAGTGACAGAAAACTGCATAACTTCTGATATTTTTTCCAGGCAAGAGTGGACAATGTGTTTATCGATGGTCTCGGGCGGACTAAAGACGACATCATCAACGAATCCGTCAACGATTTATTCCACGCTTCGGATTTCGAGGAAGTCATCATCAAAGCCGATAAGGTGATTCCGTTTTAACTAATCTTATCTAATTCTTCATTCAAATCTTCCTTGGTCTCGCTCGACGCATATCTCCCGGTCAGATTATTTTTATTACCTAATGTCCGTTTTAAGATAAAGATGAAAACCCTTATCCGCACCCCAATGGTGCATAGGGCACTGCATCATATAAACGCAGTGTTATCTTGATCGTTAACACACGAAGGAAAGGTGATCAGCCCTCCGCTGCAGGTATCAGTCCAGGGTAATATTGAATAAATATTACAGTGAAAAAATCACTTATATTTTTTTTACCTCCCTTGGGAATCGAACCCGGGACCTCCAGAACGGTAGCCGAGCGTGCTGACCATTACACTACCGAGGCGGACTAATATAACTTTATATAATATAACGGATACCAGCTAGTTATCGGATATCTATTTCCTCCTTAGCATCCTCCCAAGTCAAGTCAAGTCAGTCCGGCGTCTCGAAGTTCCGCTGAGTATAGTCGGTGAATGGTCGTCAGCGGCCTTCCAGGGCGCCGGAAAGGCGAGACGTCTCGTGTTGGCCATATGTTCCACCTAGGGAGCGAACATGGGAATGAAGAAGAAGAAGAATTTCCTCCACTCTGATATCTCAAATAGCGCAACTCATATAGCACGAGGCATGTCCTATTGTAGCTACAAGTAAGCTGAGAGTGTTTGTAACATTTGCAGGTTAGGTCCAAACTTGACTCTATGGGATGTTTCAGCACCATAGGGGTGTATATAGACGTCTCCAAGGGGCCGAATGCAAGCCCGGATGGATTTGAGGTAAGTCTTGAATTATTAAAATAATTTTTAAAAAAGAAAGGTGTATTTAGATGATTTGGGCATGTGGAACAAATGAGTCAGGAAAGATCTATAAAACAAATATATATTAATATGTGGAAAATGCTTTTGAATTTAGAAACAGAGGAAAACCGAGTGAAAATGACCACGGTCAAGTATGTATTTTAAATACTCGGGCGTGGTCGGGTCAGGAGTCGGAACAATCATCCGGTATGTATGAGGGAGATTCAAGAATGTAAAAGAGGCGAAGATTGTTTGCAAAGACAGATCGGTGTGGCGTTCTATTCTCTCTGCTTACCCCTGCGGAGAAGCGACATAAACGATAGATGTTTAAACTCCTATAATATTGACATCATCCGTAGGGTGAATAATCCTGTGATAGAATAAATAATATAAATAAATTGTTAATTAATTTCTAGGTTACGTTTCACGTAAAGGAGTTATCGAGGGTTATCGGCGGAGTCAACACCATGGTGGGCAAGAATGAAGGCTCACTTGTTGTAGGTTAGTAAAAAAATTCTTTTCTTCTTCGCAGGTCACGGCTTTAGACACCCCTGGACTAGATTTAGTGTGATACATCTTCATATCCTTAAATCAGTGGTTCTTAACCGTGTTGAAGCTACCGAACCCCACCAGCTTCATGTGCCCGTTCATCGAGCCCTTAACCGGATCCACGCGGCTCGCATAACCGTATGTGTTTTAACAAAACATGCCCCATACGCGGCTGACATAAGCAAATGTGTTTTTACTTTGCTCCAAGTTTCCAACCTCAGTTCAACTTAGAGCGATTTTTTCATGGTGTGGAACTTTGGATGAAATAATACGTCAATCCTCGGCCTTATGACATCTGTTGAAATATCTGACTAATAATTTGTAACATCACAAGGATAAATAAAAGAACAGATCCCTGATTTTTCTTGCGGTCGGTAATTAGTCCGCGCCATAATCATGCCCTATATCTGTCTCCCTCTCGACGCTACGCATCGCCAGTGGGTAAGAGTGACACACGATGCGTGCTTTGATTTATTTATGTTACGATCTAATTTGTTTATATTACGATATATTTCAAGAATAATGTGACACACGTGTATTATAGAGTACCAAAAAAGCACAATGAATCCCATTGAACGTTTTTGTTTAGGAAAATAAATAGTTTCTTAACTAAATACATGATAAAAGTAATCATTTAAAAATGGCGAAATAACGCCGCGCACGGGCGTCTCTTAGGAACAAAGTTAACGCGGTTAAAAGGTTGATTGGAAGAATGTATTGTTAGATTGATATATTCCTCTTAATCTATTGGATAAATGAATATATCGTACGTCGTATCATTTTTCATAATATATGATATATTCCTCTAGTATAATATACTAGATCGATTGGATAAATCAGTGTGTCGTACAATAAGTCGAGGTGTATTTTGACCTCCGCCAAACCCGGGAGGCTGACTCACCGAACCCTTGGGGTTCCATCGAACCCAGGTTACGAACCACTGCCTTAGATTTGACCTAATAGATGAGGTTAAATCAATAGGTCAAACGTCAACAGGCCTTGCGAATACATGACCTATGTCTATGGCTATAACTGGCCTTGGTTTGTCTTCTGACCCGTCGCCCTTTGCAGGTTTGAAAATGCCGAATATCCTGGGACGGGGAGAGCGGGTGCAGTGCGAATACAGTCTCGGGAACAGGAAGTCTTCCAACTTTTCATTGTCCTTCACCAAGCCGTATCCCAACTCCAAGCTGCAGCCCGTGTGAGTACTACTGTTCCTCGTATCTCGCCGGTTCCTTGTAATCGCGAAGAGTGTACCAAGTGCGCTACACGTGATAAGCATGCGCCTGTGGAGTCCGACTGTCAGGAGGCAGAATGGACGGGAGCTTAGTATTAATTACGCAGTCTTGACTATTTATCAACTGTATTGAAATAACGATATTAATATTAACACCTTAATGACCAGTCACGCAGAGTTCCAAAAATTTGAGTAAGTCAGGAGTCAATAATCGACAAGGAGATGCATGAAAGTTGTAGAGGCGAAGATTGTTTGCAAAGACAGAGTGGTGTGGCGTTCAATTCTCTCTTCCTATCCTTGTGGCAAACCAGCGTCATGGTCAGTTAGTTACGTTGGTAAATAAACTCACCTAACATATTGTTTGTGGGAAACGCTTAAAAGCGCCTTTTACCTACCGTTGGTAGAGAGCGGGAGACGCTTGCGAGCGTTCTATTTGCTTACTTTAGGAAGAGCGCGAGAGACGCCTGCAAACATTGTACAGATGGGAATTGGGTGTTGCGGCTACTTGTGATTAGTATACTGAGGGTCGGGCGGCAGACTGCCAGAGTATAATTAGGGTCCTTTTCCATACTGTCGGTAGAGAGCGGGAGACGCTTGCGAGCGTTCTATTTGCTTACTTTAGGTAGAGCGCGAGAGACGCCTGCAAACATTGTACAGATGGGAATTGGGTGTTGCGGCTACTTGTGATTAGTATACTGAGGGTCGGGCGGCAGACTGCCAGAGTATAATTAGGGGAGGGGTCGATGAACAAAACCGCCCGACAACAGTGTGTTAATGTTTTTGGTATTGCCATATTCCAGATTGAGCGCTAGTCTCATTCAGCACACAGGAGAATTCCCTTGGTCCGGGTTTCGGCAGCTCGACAGAGGCCTTCTTCTGGACCTGGGCTTCAAAAGCACCAACAAGGTATGTCCCTATTTACCGGGAAGTCCGGAGATTACCCGCCCTCTCTCCCTCTCCCCCCCCCTCTCTCTCTCTCTCTCTCTCCCTCTCTCCCTCTCTCCCTCTCTCCCTCTCCCTCACCCTCTCTCTCTCTCCCTCTCCCTCTCTCCCTCTCCCTCTCTCCCTCTCCCTCTCCCTCTCTCCCTCTCCCTCTCCCTCTCTCCCTCTCCCTCTCTCCCTCTCCTTCTCTCCCTCTCCTTCTCTCCCTCTCCCTCTCTCCCTCTCCCCCTCTCCCTCCCTCTCTCTCTCTCTCTCTCTCTCTCTGCCTAGCACTACGGCGAGTGGCTTGATGATTATCTGGTTCCCTTCTCAGGAAGGAACACTTGTAGTAGCTCCTTTGAATACATGAATAAAGTATTGTATATAATAATTTGTATATATAAACCTTTTGATATTTCAGACGCTGCACAATCTGCAATGGGAAGGACTGTTCCGGGAGACGAATGTCTTATCCAGAAACACGTCGTTTGCCGTGCGAGAGAGCGCAGGTGATTAATCTGTTGTGACTCATCTTCCATCTGTCATTGCGACGCATGTGGCATGATTTTCTACATTGGAATTGATAGTATTGATGTCCCAATGGTATGGGAGTCTGGGGATTCACATGGCATTCAACTCTACCACAATTTGCTACC
This sequence comes from Brachycentrus maculatus, assembly GCF_059751285.1. Taxonomy (NCBI): domain Eukaryota; kingdom Metazoa; phylum Arthropoda; class Insecta; order Trichoptera; family Brachycentridae; genus Brachycentrus; species Brachycentrus maculatus. The sequence goes on from NW_028280797.1 coordinate 68,540, forward strand.
TGATTCTAATATTGAGCCGCTTAGGCTCACAGAAATATGTAGTATGAAATTGAAATATTTGTGTTAATAATAAAAACACAAATATTTTACTTTTTTAAAAGAAAAGAAAAAATTGCGCATAGGGCACTGCATCGTATACAAGCAGTGCTATCTTGATTGCTAAATACACAAATGAAAGGTGATCAGCCTCGCGCTTCAGGTGCCAGTCCAGGGTGATATTAAATAAATATTAGACTGAAAAAACCACTAGTATTTATTTTGACCCTCTTGGGAATCGAACCCGGGACCTCCAGCATGGTAGCCTAGCATTCTAAGCACTGCACTATGGAGGCGGACACCACCTTAACGGTAACACTCTTGAAATTAAAAACCCTCATCCGCACCCCAATGGTGCACAGGGCACTGCTTCATGTAAACGCAGTGTCATCTTGATCGTTTACACACAAAGGAAAGGTGATCAGATGACCAGTCCAGGGTAATATTGAATAAATATTACAGTGAAAAAATCACTTATATTTATTTGACCCCTCCTGGGAATCGAACCCGAGACCTCCAGAGCGGTAGCCAAGCGTGCTGACCATTACACTACGGAGGCTCTTGAAATTACCTCAACATTAACGCTCTTGAAACGGACGATGTTTGAACTTGTGTTGGTCAGGTCCCACGATGAAGTCGGCCATCAGGCACATAGTCTCCGTGGACGGCAGGGACGACAAGATATTCCCGACCTTGGGCAGTCTGGTCCAGTTCACCTCGGAGCTGTCTGGCCTCGGCGGCAGCATGGCCTTCCTCAAGAACGACCTCTTCCTGCAGCACAACATTCAGCTGGCCGAGCAACTGGTTAGCGTTCATATTCCCTATATCGCTCTCTCTTCTTTCTCATACGATTCCGCTAGGATAACATTCTATAATAATGACAAAATAATGATAATTTATGTAGCGCCATTCGCGAAGAATACTGCCTCAAAGGCGTTTATACAATAATTGGATTAAACAGCTACGGTGACATTACACAACCCTGTTTAACACATTTAGAAACACCCAAACCAAGATAATTTAACAGCTATTATTTTATTCACAACATTTCGAGGGTTTTCAAATCTTTGTGAACAACTCTGGGCTTACCACATATCGCTCACTCCTTTCAACAATGTCATATATCAAAAAACTTGATTTTTCAGAAGATCGTTTTTAAAGTTTAAAAATATAATATAATGTATTGAAAATAAATATCAAGCCACTTAATGAACTTTTTACAGTGCAACAGATCTTTTTGGGTAAAACCTAATTTTTTTTTCTGCATTTGAAAAATATTTTATATATTTAAAAAAACAATTGAACAGTACCTTTTATTCAAAATGTAAAAACAACACTTTCTACCCTGTAGCGGGTAAATATTAAGCTAAAAATATGCCACTTTTGCTGGGGTATAGTACATTTTCTGGGCATCGCTACGGAGGAATACAAAAATTCTCGGCCCATATTTATTATATATTGATATTCTCATTTGAAAAGTCAAGTTGTAGTAAATATATATTTCACCGGGAGGGGAAGGTTAATAACAGCTAAGAGAATTCAGCACAGATTTCGTGCCGACTGTGTGTGGAGAACATTTTTTAAAGAATAAATGAATTTCTGTTTTTATTCATTTATATAATTCATCATACACACAATTATAAATCACGAGCTCTGGGCAGTATCTATGGTTGATTTGAGCAAGCTTTAGCAAAAACCCTTTTAAATGTGTTCAAGATCCTTACCGAACCAGCCTATGACGAGTCGTAGGCCCTGAAAATACCCAGACTTCCACACTGATATCGTGACAGAGATGAAGAATATGAAAGTCTGGGTGTTTACAGGGTTCACGGCATGTCATAGGCTAGTTATGTGATCACTTTACATATGTGTACATTTATGTCCGCCTCCGTGGCGTACTGATTAGCGTATTTAGCTGCCGTGCTAGAGGTCCCGGGTTCGATTCTCAGGCGGGAGTGAAAATAAATATGGGTGATTTTACACTCGTATATTTATTTAATACTAATTTTATCAATTAATTCGGCAGTCACTTTGTGGTAAAATCTATCCATTTTTAATTAATGTTTTACTTGGTAAGTACCACTATTTATTGAAATCTACTATGACACGTGTTTCAATGCATTCCGCATCATTTTCCACATCACACGGTGTTTGAAAATGATGCGGAATGCATCGAAACACGTGTCACAGTAGATTTTTAATAATCGTCGTATTTATTAATTAAATAAATAATTAAAAATATTTAAAACTACCCTAGACTGGCCTTTGAAGCGCGGGAGTGATCACCTTGCCTTCATGTAACTAACGATTAAAACAACACTGCGTCAATACGATACAGTACCCTATGCACCATTGGGTGCGGATAAGGGTTAGAAGAAGACATTTATGAACAAGTAGCTATCGGGATACACTCGAAACGTTGTGAAAAAAATTAGTTATTTATTGTAACTGCAGACAGTTGGTAGAATTCCATATTGAATTGTTGGGTGATATATCCAAAATAAAACAAGGTTTTTGTTGGATTGAATTCTACATATATTTATGTATATCTTAATACGTGACGCGTTTCGTGTTCTTATGAATGTTTGATAACGTCCTAAGAAGACGAAACGCGTCACATATTAAGATATATATTATTTTTTGATATCTCATCAAAGATGAAGAAGAATATGAAAGTCTGGGTATTTACGGAGCTGACAACCGTCATCGACTGGTTTAAGTGATCACTTTACACACGTGTAACATTCACCAATTCTACCCATTATTGACAACCACACTACTCAAATTCTTGGAAGTTATATATATATATATATGAACCAATTTAGAAACCTTGTTCATGAATCACTAGAACTTCACTAGAGACATCTATTGGTGAGACGTAAAGAAGCTTTTTACTAAGCAGAAACTCTTATATTAGTATGTGAGGTCCGAATCCTGGATTATAATCACACACATGAGAAACGCCAGAAAATACCTTTTTCATTTTTATTTAAGCTTCTAATTTGACCAGATAATTTATTTACAACATTTTGAGTGTGTCCAAATACTTGTTCACAAAATCTGGATTATCTCCAATTACAGGAGTTATTTTCATATTATTTTTTAACATCGTATTTGGACACACTCAAAATGTTGTAGTAGAATTCAATCCAACAAAAACCTTGTTTTGCTTTGGATATATTACCCAACAGTTCAATAAAATCACCATTGATGATGGTAATTTTTGTGTGCTCGGATCTCAGGTGGTCCAGGGCGGTCTTCAAATCGGACTTCTGAACGACTTCTACGGCACCAATCTGACGGAGCACTTCTACGTGGGAGGGCCGCAGAGCATCCGCGGCTTCCGCGAGCGAGGCGTCGGCCCGCAGTGCGAAGGGAACGCCCTCGGCAGCAATGTAAGTAATGCCCGCTAATTTCCAGTCATTGAATAACTTCATCCTGGCTGTGAGGGAGTTTCTGCAAACAGAACTTTATGGTGGAGACTGACCTCCACATTTGACGGTAACGTAACGCGTTACGATGCGAGCATTCAGGCAGTCGGTACAGCGAGCCGAGCGTTCCATCCATAGTTTCGGATGCTCGCCGCGAGCGATGTTACGACATTATTAAACAAAATGTAAAACATAATTCAATAAAAAAAAATAACTAACTAACTAATTAACTAACCATCACGCCGCTTCCCCGCAGGGGTGGGCAGAGAGAATAGAGCGCCACACCACTCTGTCCTTGCAAACATTCTTCGCCTCTTCCACGTTCATGCATCTCCTCATACATACCCGCCGATTGTTACGACTCCTAACCTGACCACTTTCAAGTATTTGGCATACCTGATCGTGCCATGTTTTTCTCGGTCTCCCTCTGAAATAAAAAAAATAAATTTTCATTTATTGATTCGGCAGTCACTTTGTGGTAAAATCTATCCATTTTTAATTAATGTTTTACTTAGTAAATACCACTATTTCTTACGGTGTTTGAAAATGATGCCGAATGCATCGAAACACGTGTCACAGTAGATTTTAAGAAATAGTTGTATTTACTATATAAAACCCTTATCTGCACCCCAATGGTGCATAGGGCACTGCTTCATATAAACGCAGTGTTATCTCGATCGTTTACACACGAAGGAAAGGTGATCAGCCCTCCACTTCAGGTACCAGTCCAGTGTAATATTGAATAAATATTAGAGTGAAAAAATCACTTGTATTTATTAAACCCCCCTGGGAATCGAACCCGGGACCTCCAGAACGGTAGGCGAGCATGCTGACCATTACACTACGGAGGCGGACAATAAATGTGAAACATAATTCAATAAAAAAATATATTTTTATTAAACATTTATGACTTTACACTATAATATTTATTTAATGCTACCCTGGACTGGTCCAGAAGCAATTTTGGTCACCTTGTGTTGTGTGTTATTAAAACGGGAAGCCACAAAAGGATATTTAAAGAATTCTTACTTACAGATCGTTTATTTATATAAGTTCTTACAATTCAATTACTATTGATATTAACTATTTTAATTTAGTCTAATTAACTAATGAAACTTTGAATTAAAATGTGAAGCTAGTTACACGTCCTTTAGAACCAAACGATGCAGGCGAATCTCGGCCTCCTCTCTTCGGTCGGCCGCTTTTGTTGAATTCGTTCGGGAATCTCCGTGGCGAATTCGTATTTTCAGTGTTGCCAACTTGGCAGTGTAGTAGCTTGTAGCTACACGCCTACACAGTCATGAGAGAATGGTCAGCAAAAATAAAAGTAAACCCAGATTTGTGAACAAGTCTTTGGACGCACTCAATATATTGCGAATCACTCATATTTATTTTGACAATTTCAATTTCAATTTATTCAACAAAAAAATAATATGTACATAACAAACAATATTCAAGGCGTATATATTAAAAATAAGCAAGAACACTTAAAGGTGTAGAAGAATCCCGCTTCGGAAAACTCCTTCGGACACATGGAACAGATCAATATCCAATGTGATATTGTTCAAAATAGCGGTAGCTCTTCCTACAGGCATAATCATCAATACTAATACCACTACCACCATCGCGCCGTTCCCCCGCAGGGGTATAGGCAGAAAGGATGGAACGCCACACTCTTCTGTCCTGGCACACGCTCCTCGCCTCCTTCACATCCATACATCTAGTCATACATGCCCTCCGATTACGCAGACCTTTTGACCCTTTTGTTTATTTTCAGTGCGATTACTCAGAGACTAGAATCGATGGTGTAAAAGTAAGAAGTTTTTTGATGGTGATGATGAGGCTGAATTTGGGTTTTGCTTTCAAATTCCGCCATTTTGAAAATGTCGCTAACAGGAGATTGGCTGTCCAAACTTAAAACACAGTGAGATATATTTTTTTTGTATTTTTGGACTAAGTAGATTCTACTTAGTCCAAGAATGCAAAAAAAAACATACTACATAAAAATGTTCCTTACTGTGTTTTGAGTTTGGACAGCCGAGATGTATCAGCTGACCTGGAAAATTTATATCTTATATATTAACATCTCACGAAGAAGAATATGGAAATCTAGGTATTTACACAGCTTACGGCCTGTCACAGGCTGGTTTAAGTGATCGATTTACATACGTGCAACATTCACCATTCTACCCATGATGGACAACCACACTACTCAAATTTTTGGAACTTCTACTTATATGATTGATGTACAGTGGTGACACAGTACATATGAGTGGAGTACAGTACACAAGAGCCATCTATGTTAGATCGAGAGAGCTTTTATTTAATGTTTAATGCTTTTATTTAACCGGATCCACGCGGCTCGCATAACCGTTTGTGTTTTTACAAGACATGCCCCATACGCGGCTGACATAAGCGTTTGTGTTTTCACTTTGCTCCAAGTTTCGAACCTCAGTTCAACTTGGAGGGATTTTTTCATGGTGTGGAACTTTGGATAAAATAATACGTCAATCCTCGGCCTTATGACATCTGTTGAAATATCTGACTAATAATTTGTAACATCACAAGGATAAATAAAATAACAGATCCCTGATTTTTCTTGCGGTCGGTAATTAGTCCGCGCCATAATCATGCCCTATATCTGTCTCACTCTCGACGCTACGCATCGCCAGTGGGTAAGAGTGACACACGATGCGTGCTTTGATTTATTTATGTTACGATCTAATTTGTTTATATTACGATATATTTCAAGAATAATGTGACACACGTGTATTATAGAGTACCAAAAAGGCACAATGAATCCCATTGAACGTTTTTGTTTAGGAAAATAAATCGTTTCTTAACTAAATACATGATAAAAGTAATCATTTAAAAAACGGCGAAATACCGCCGCGCACGGGCGTCTCTTAGGAACAAAGTTAACGCGTTTAAAAGGTTAATGGAAACACTGTTGATTATTCAACAGTGGCTTGGAGACGTCTTGTAGTGGCCATACGCTCCACCTTAGCAGTGGGCATGGAAGAAATGAAGTTTAAAGTTGTTTTCAAAGTCTCTTACTTGCTAATTTTAGAAGTGCGAGTTCACGGCAGTATCCATGGTTGATTTGAGTGAGCTTCTCATAGCACAGACCCTTTTAAAAGTACGCATGATCCTTACCGAACCAGCCTATGACGGATTGTAAGCCCTGTAAATACCCAGACTTCCGCATTCTTCTACATTTAAATAAAAGTATCTCTGATCTAAGTAAAGGTTCTCTCAAACCAACCATAGGTGGCTCCAGTGAGGTCACACATAAAGTATGATGAGATTAGTGATATCGCTCACTCCTTTCAAGAACGTCATCAATCAAAAAACTTGATTTTTCATGAGAATGTTTTTAAAGTTTAAAAAAATAATACAATGTATTAAAAATAAATATCAAGCCACTTATCGAACTTTTTACTGTGCAACAGATCTTTTTAGGTAAAACCTGAAGGTTTTTTCTCCATTTGAAAAATATTTAGTATATTCAAAAAAATAATTAAACGATACCTTTTATTCTAAATGCAAAAACAACACTTTCTGCCCTGTAGCGGGTAAATATTAAGTTAAAAATATGCCTCTTTTGCTGGGATATAGTACATTTTCTGGGCATTCCGAAAACATGCACAACTGAAAATTGACAATTTTTTTATTTATGACGTCCTTGAAAGGAGTGAGCGATGTGTGAAGGAATTTCAATTGTGTAGTATGGTTGGACCGCCTCCGTGGTGTAATGGTCAGCGTGTTTAGCTACCGTGCTGGAAGTCCCAGGTTCGATTCCCAGGGGGGGAGGTGAAAATAAATATTAGTGATTTAACACTGTAATATTTATTTAATATTACCCTGGACTGGTTCCGGAAGCGCAAGAGTGATCGCCTTGCCTTCATGTAAGTAATGATCAAGATAACACTGCGTCAATTTGATGCAGTGCCCTATGCACCATTAGATGCGGATAAGGGTTATAAATAAAAAAAAAAGTAGTATGTTTGTCAATCATGGGTAGAATGGTGAATGTTACGCCTGCGTAAAGTGGCTACTTTGACCAGCCTATGACAGGTCATAAGCCCGATAACATGGTGTGTGTGTGCACTGTGTGTGTGTGTATGTGTGTGTGTGTATGTGTGTGTGTGTGTGCATGTACGTGTGTCCACCCATTTTTTTGAAATTTAATTCTTAGAGTGGTAAGTTTTCGTGATATCCTTTATATGTATCTGTTTACAAAAAAATATACTTTTTTTAAGGTTTTATTTATGTTAAAAATATCACAGCCTACAGGGCACGGCTATACTAATACCTTCCTCAAGAGAAAGGGTGAATTATGATATGTTTAAATGATCATGTAAATAATTAAACAATACCTTTTCTTCAAAATGCAAAAACAACACTTTCTGCCCTGTAGCGGGTAAATATTAGGTTAAAAATATGCCGCTTTTGCTGGGATATAGTACATTTTCTGGGCATTCTGAAAACATGCACAACTGAATGTGCATCAACGATTTTTGATTTATGACGTTCTTGAAAGGAGTGAGCGATATCAGAGTGTTTTATAAAAATGCGTCACGTATTAACATATACATAAATAAATATAGAATTCAATCTAATGAACCTTACAACATTTTGAATGTTGCCAAATACTTGTTCACAAAATCTGGATTATCTCCAATTACAGGAGTTATTTTCATATTATTTTTTGACATCTCATCAAAGATGAAGAAGAATATGGAAGTCTGGACATTTACGGGGCCGACGACCGTCATAGGCTGGTTTAAGTGATCACTTTACACACGTGTAACATTCACCGATTCTACCCATTATCGACAACCACACTACTCAAATTCTTGGAAGTTCTATACATATGAACCAATTTCGAGACTTTTTTTTATTATTATAACCCTTATCCGCACCCAATGGTGCATAGGGCACTGCATCGAATTGACGCAGTTTTATCTTGATCATTACTTACATGAAGGCAAGGTGATCACTCTTGCGCTTCAGGAACCAGTCCAGGGTAATATTAAATCAATATTACAGTGTAAAATCACTAATATTTATTTTCACCCCCCCCTGGGAATCGAACCCGGGACCTCGAGTACGGTAGCTAAACACGCTGACCATTACACCACGGAGGCGGACATGACACCACGGAGGCGGACGAAAATTTCGAGACATCATTCTTGATTCACTAGAACTTCACTAGAGACATCTATTGGTGAGATGAAAGGAAGCTTTTTACTGGCCCGTAAATGCCCAGACTTCCGTATTTTTCTTCATCTTTGACGAGATGTCAAAAAATAATATGAAAATAACTCCTGTAATAGGTGATAATCCAGATTTTGTGAACAAGTATTTGGACATACTCAAAATGTTATGATATGTTTTATTTCATTTCCAGTTCTATTGGGCGTCCGGAATTCACATATACACTCCTCTGCCATTCCGGCCTGGTAAGGGGGGATTTGGGGACCTGTTCCGGGCACACTTCTTCATCAACGGTGGGAACACGGGTCCGGTTAGCGCAGGTAAACAAACAAACCCGCCGTGTGGCATGTTGCGCCGTCTTGACGAAACCACAGCTCTGTCACATTACTAAGGCAAATAGCCGCAAGTTAAATACAGTAGTTTTGAGATGAACGCGTTTATAGTAAACTAAAATTGATGCTTTTTGCCGAAGCATGTCGCTCACTCCTTTCAACAACGTCATAAATCAAAAAACTTGATTTTTCAGGGGATCGTTTTTAAAGTATAAAAATACAATAAAATGTATTAAAAAAAAATATCCAGCTACTTATTGAACTTTTAACTGTGCAACAGATCTTTTTAGGTAAAACCTGAAGGTTTTTTTCTCCATTTGAAAAATATTTAGTATATTTAAAAAAATTGTTAAACATTACCTTTTCTTCAAAATGCTAAAACAACACTTTCTGCCCTGTAGCGGGTAAATATTCAGTTAAAAATATGCCGCTGTTGCTGAGATATAGAACATTTTCTGGGCATTCCGAAAATATGCACAACTGAAAATTGACAGTTTTTTATATATGACGTTGTTAAAAGGAGTGAGCGATATCCGCCGATTATTCTGACTCCTGAGCTGACCACGCCTAAGTATTTGAAATACTTGATCATGCCAAGTTTTTTTCTGTCTCTCTCTGCTACTATTTCCGACTTCATTCGCCTCACAAATTTGTTTTACTGTTCTTTCTTCACTCATTTGATCCACATGCCCAAACCATCTTAACCCGCCTTCCTTAGTTTGCTGGATAGTGCTCATCTCAGCCTTGCACCCTTTCCTTATATCACCATTGGAACATCTACCATACATGGTCTTGCCGCACTGAGAGATGGCATCTCGACTGCATCCAGTCTACTCTCATCCTTCCCGAACCATCCCAACCCGCCTTCCTTAGTTTGCTGGATAGTGCTCATCTCAGCCTTGCACCCTTTCCTTATATCACCATTGGAACATCTACCATACATGGTCTTGCCGCACTGAGAGATGGCATCCCGACTGCATCCAGTCTACTCTCATCCTTCCCAAACCATCCCAAGCCGCCTTCCTTAGTTTGCTGGATAGTGCTCATCTCAGCCTTGCACCCTTTCCTTATATCACCATCAGAACATCTACCATACACGGTCTTGCCGCACTGAGAGATGGCATCCCGACTGCATTCAGTCTACCTATATCTTCCTTTTGCCAACTCTATGCTTCGCTTCCATACATAGGGTTTCTGTTGTATACCATTTATCCACGCATGTCTTTATTTTCTTATCATGCTTACACAAGATCATCGCACGGACGGATTCACACACGAGACAAACGCAGAAGGTGACATTATCATTATTCTTTATTCTGTATCATTAATCCATATTCATTGACCTAGCATGGTATGAATTTCTGTGGACAAAACTGTGTCTAGGAAGTGAGTTTTTTTTACAGTCGAAATGCGATCTCTCAGAAGAATGTGCGACAAAACGATGTATGATAGATGTGCGAATAGTGAAATAAGGAAGGAATGCAAAGCTGAGATAAGCATTATCGATAAAATTAAGAAAGGTGCGTTGAGATGGTTTGGACATGTAGAACGAATGAGTGAGGAAAGAACGGTAAAACAAATTTATGAGGCGAATGTAAGTGGAAAAAAGAGCAGAGGAAGACCGAGAAAAACATGGCACGATCAGGTATGCCAAATACTTGAAAGTGGTCAGGTTAGGAGTTGTAACAATCGGCGGGTATGTATGAGGAGATAGATTACCGCAGAGAACATCATAGTCTAAGCTTAACTCGAAGGTGCACAGTTTACACCCGCGCTGTGCCAGGCGGGTTTCCCGCAAGGTATCGGACCCTCCCAGATGAATGAAGAATGATGAATGAATGAATGAATGATGTATGAGGAGATGTATGAACGTGGAAGAGGCGAAGAATGTTTGCAAAGATAGAGTGATGTTCTATTCTCTCTGCCTACCCCTGCGGAAAAGCGGCGTGATGGTTAGTTAGTTAGTTAGAGTTTTTGTCTTCTTCATTACTACCTTTTATTATTTCATACCATAATGTTACAAGCAAAATATTTTATTGAGGAAAAAAATATATATTTACATATCGCTCACTCCTTTCAAGAACGTCATAAATCAAAAATTGTCAATTTTCAGTTGTGCATGTTTTCGGAATGCCCAGAAAATGTACTATATCCCAGCAAAAGTGCCATATTTTTAACTTAATATTTACCCGCTACAGGGCAGAAAGTGTTGTTTTTGCATTTCGAAGACAATGTATTGTTTAATTGTTTTTTTTTTAAATAAACTAAATATATTTCAAATGGAGAAAAAAACCTTCAGGTTTTACCTTAAAAGATCTGTTGCACCGTAAAAATTACAATAAGTAGCTTGATTTTACTTTTAATACATTTTATTATATTTTTAAACTTTGAAAACGATCTCCTGAAAAATCAAGTTTTTTGATATATGACGTTGTTGAAAGGAGTGAGCGATATGTGTGAAATAGTTTCATAACAAGTGACGGCAACATCTCTCCTCTGCGGATTCCAGACCAGGACGCAGACAAGAACCTTGAGGCCATCACCAAGGACATCCGGCTGGCCACGGGGCTCGGGATAGCGCTCCGGATCGGCGGGATCGCCAAGCTGGAGCTCAACTACTGCTTCCCGATCTGGCATCGGCCCGGAGACATGGTCGCGCCCGGAATACAGTTTGGCCTGGGCATCAACTTCCTGTAGACTGACAACTCATCCGCATTTCGACCCGATTCAAATACGGGCGACCGTTTCGACGTACCGTGAAAAAAAAACATATATTTTCCTTTTTTAATTGATGTTTTACTGAGTAAATAACACTATTTCGTAATGCTTTATTTTCCGACGTATTTTTGAAAGACTTACCCTAAAAAACCAAGCAAATTTGTACTAATAACAAAAAAAATCCAAGCAATTAACAAATTTTAGTTCACCTCCATAGTGTAGCGGTTAGCGCGCCAGGCTACCGTGCTGGAGGGTCCCGAGTTCGATTCCCAAGAGGGTCAAAATAAATATTAGCGATTTTTCAGTCTGATATTTATTTAATATGACCCTGGACTGGTACCTGAAGCGGAAATCTGATCACCTTTTCTTCACGTATTTAACGATCCGGATAACACTGCTTCTATACGATGCAGTGCCCTATGCACCATTTGGTGCGGATAAGGGTTAGAATTAACAGATAAATTTCACGTTGTGGTCCCGTGGTTAGTGCTGCGGACTCACTCTACCACAATTTGATACCTATTTCTAATAATGACCCGCTTAGGCTCACAGAAATAGTATGAAATTGAAACATTTGTGTAAATAATAAAAACGCAAATATTTCTCTTTTTAATTAAAAAATATATATATTTTACTTTCACGACTAGTTTCGGAAGCTATGCTTCCATCTTCAGGTCTAAATATAAACTGTTTATACGGAATACAGTTTGGCCTGGGCATCAACTTCCTGTGGACTGCAAACTCATACGCATTTTAACTGCGATTCAAATACGCGCGGGCGTTTCAACGTACCGTTAATAAAAACATATTATTAAATAATTTAAATTTGAAGCACTAAGTTTTCAGGATTTCAAGAAATAGTGGTATTTACTAAGTAAAACATTGATTTAAAATGGATAGGCTTTACCACAAAGTGATTGCCGAATCAATTAATGAAAATATTTACCTCGCAACTTTTTTGGATGTGTCCAAATCCTTGTTGACAAGTCTTGGATATCTCGACATAGATGAAGAAGAATACGGAAGTCTGGGCATTTACAGGGCTTACGATCTCTCTAATTTATAGCTAAAGACTTCATTAATGGCCGTTAAATTTATTTTATTTTATCTGTATTTTAAACATTTCGGCAATTCAAATGAGGATGAAATTCAACATGTCGGCAATTCAAATGAGGATGAAATTCAACATGTCGGCAATTTAAATGAGATTGAAATTCAACATGTCAGCAATTCAAATGAGAATGAAATTCAACATATTGGCAATTTAAATGAGAATGAAATTCAACATATCGGCAATTTAAATGAGATTGAAATTCAACATGTCAGCAATTTAAATGAGAATGAAATTCAACATGTTGGCATTTCAAATGAGAATGAAATTCAACATGTCGGCATTTCAAATGAGAATGAAATTCAACATGTCGGCATTTCAAATGAGAATGAAATTCAACATGTCGGCAATTCAAATAAGGATGATTTTCAACATGTTGTCTGCTAAGGAAGTGTGGATACATTTTTTTTACATGCATTATTTGATAACAGCCCTAACCAGTGGCGTGCACAGACTTTTAAATCAGTATAGGCGGTAGGGTTGGGTAAGGATAAGGTATAATAGGCACTGGTCGCGTTTCTATATGGAACGCCAGTAATCCAAGGTAGGCACTGCTTTTCTGCCTATAAAGAATGCACGCCTCTGCCTATAACACGTCGTCAGCCCTGTAAATACCCAGACTTCCATATTCTTATAATTTATATTTGAAGCACTAACTTTGTGATTTTTCATTTTATAATTAAAATGTATCTTTGTTTTAAAATCACCATAAATATTTTATTATAACTTAATTATAATGTCTACCTGACGAAGCGGTTAGCTTGGAAACCGGCAGACATTATAATCAAGTTACAATAAAATATTTATAGTGATTTTAAAACTTGTCCGCCTCCGTAGTGCAATGGTCAGCACGTTCGGCTACCGTTCTGGACGTACCGGGCTCGATTCCCAGAGGGGGTTCCAATAAATATAAGTGATTTTTTCATTTTGATATTTATTCAACATTACCCTGGACTGGTACCCGATGCGAAGGGCTGATCACCTTTCCTTCGTGTGTTAACGATCAACGTTTATATGATGCAGTGCCCTATGCACCATTGGGGTGCGGATAAGGGTTCGAACGAACGAACTAACGATTTTAAAACAAAGTTACATTTTAATTAGTCCATATTCTTCTTCATCTTCATATTTATCTAATTTTTTTGTATATACCTGTAAATATACAGACTTGGCCCGTTATAAAATTAAATTTTCTAGAGACAGTCTAGAAATCAAGTGTTTGTTCCTGATAATAATAATTTTAAAAAAAGGCAATAATTTTTAATTTATGAATGTATTATTTTTCATATTTTTTTTCAGATATATTTTTATACATGAAAGCCGGAAGATACAAAGGGAATAAACGCCATCTTTTTTTAAGGGTTGCCGTAAAAACATATCGATATTTCGTTTATTAAAAGCATTGTTGACTTTGTGTTATGGTAATATTACACTCTCCATATCGAATTGTTGGGTAATATATCCAAAATTAAACAAAGTTTATAAGACAACATTTTGAGTGAGTCCAAATACTAGTTCACAAAATCTGGATTATCTCCAATTACAGGAGGTATTTTTCATATGATTAATTTGAAAAATAACTCCTGTAATTGGAGATAATCCAGATTTTGTGAACAAGTATTTGGACACACTCAAAATGTTGTAAATAAATTATCTGGTCAAATTATAAGCTTAAATAATTAAAATGAAAATGGTATTTTCTGGCGTTTCTCATGTGTGTGATTATAATCCAGGATTCGGACCTCACATACTAATATAAGAGTTTCTGCTTAGTAAAAAGCTTCTTTACATCTCACCAATAGATGTCTCTAGTGAAGTTCTAGTGATTCAAGAACAAGGCTTCTAAATTGGTTCATATATATAGAACTTCCAAGAATTTGAGTAGTGTGGTTGTCAATAATGGGTAGAATTGGTGCATTACACGTGTGTAAAGTGATCACATAAACCAGCCTATGACGGTCGTCAGCCCCGTAAATGCCCAGACTTCCATATTCTTCTTCATCTTTGATGAGATGTCTTATAAACCTTGTTTAATTTTGGATATATTACCCAACAATTCAATATGGAATTCTACCAACTGTCTGCAGTTACAATAAATAAAGTCTCCATATCGTTCATCATTCACTTTGTGTAAGATCACTCTAAAACAGGGAGAATAGAACGCCACACCAATCTGTCTTTGCAAACAATCTTCGCCTCTTCCGCATTCATTCATCTCCTCGTACAGACCCGCCGATTAATCCGACTTCTGACCTGACCACACCTGTTATATGATTCATTGTATCGCATTTTTTCTATATTCACCAAAAGGACATATCTTTATCCTCTTTAAACCCTTATTCGCACCACAGTGGTGCATAGGGCACTGCATCATATAAACACAGTGTTATCTTGATCGTTAACACATGAAGGAAAGGTGGTCAGCCCTCCGCCTCAGGTACCAGTCCAGGGTAATATCGAATAAATATTAGGGTGAAAAAATCAACCATGTTTATTTGACCCCCCCTCTGGGAATGGAACCCGGGAACTCCAGTACGGTAGCCGAGCGTGCTGACCATTACACTACGGAGGCGGACATTTACTACCTTTATATCTTCCCGGCTTCATCTTTGAATTATTTTTTTTTAAATGTTGTATCGTATTACAAATCACTTCATATAACGAAAAATTTATGGATGTAATAAATTTAGATGTATGTGTAAATTAAAGCTTTATCTAAATAAAGTATTGTTATTACTTGTTAATTTTGTTTTATTTGTTGTGTGTTTTGTCATTCGCTCCTTCTTCTGAACCTTATTTGAATAAAATGATGCAAAGGGCACTGTGTCGTATTGCTGCAGAGCTATCTTAAGCATTATTTAGATCAGTGATTCCCAAAGTGGTCTATATCGACCCCTAGGGGTCTATGACAACCTGCAAGAGGTCTACGTCAGCGAAAAAAAAATTGGGGGTCCATGAAATGAAAATGGGGGTCCACGATAGTGGATCACAACACATATACCTATTTACTTACATCATACTATCTTATAATATCAAAACATATACATTATTTAAAAAAGTACCTATGAAGTAAAAAATGTATTATATATCGCTCACTCCTTTCAAGAACGTCATAAATCAAAAATCGTCAATTTTCAGGTGTGCATGTTTTCGGAATGCCCAAAAAATGTACTATATCCCAGCAAAAGCGGCATATTTTTAACTAAATATTTACCCACTACAGGGCAGAAAGTGTTGTTTTTGCATTTTGAAGAAAAGGTAGTGTTTAATTATTTTTTTTAATAAACTGAATATTTTTCAAATGGAGAAAAAACCTTCAGGTTTTACCTTAAAAGATCTGTTGCACAGTAAAAAGTTCAATAAGTGGCTTGATATTTATTTTTAATACATTGTATTTTATATTTTTAAACTTAAAAAACGTTCTCCTGAAAAATCAAGTTTTTTTATTTATGACGTTCTTGAAAGGAGTGAGCGATATGTTAGATTAGAATTAAAGAACATCATAGCGGTCTTGTTAGTAATTATTTTTCGGAATTTGCAAATCACATAATAGATACTAATCACTCATTTCACTCTCATAAATTAAAATTATTACACCTTGTTCCATATAAAGGCCAAATTATGAATTATCTTGAAAATTTAGAAATACAAAAAAACCTGAATTCTAATAATAATTTATTAAATAATATATTGTTTCAAAATTCTTCGCCATTGCTTTCCATTTTTCCTTTGTTTTCAAACTCCGTTCCTTGACTAACCTCTTCCCCTTAATTTCCCCTCTCCTTATTTATAGAACGATTTTATATTTTATATTTTAGTTACTATACAGACCTGAATGATGGAAGTTTAACTTCTGAAACATGTAGTCTATAATAAAACTCAAGTGGTAAAAAACAAGTGTTTTCTTTAATCATTATATATGTTTATAAAATTGTGTATGTTGTAGGATGTTGGTATTCGCTTTGTGGTCAATAAAAATTTTATTTTGAGTAGTTTTAATTTAAATTCAATTAATAAGTGTATGAATTAATAATATAACCCTTATCCGCACCCCAATGGTGCATAGGGCACTGCGTCATATAAACGCAGTGTTATCTTGATCGTTTACACATGAAGGTAAGGTGATCAGCCCTCCGCTTCAGGTACCAGTCCAGGATAATATTGAATAAATATGACAGTGAAAAAATCACTTATATTTATTTTACCCCTCTTGGGAATCGAACCCGGAACCTCCAGAACGATAGCCGAGCGTGCTGACCATTACACTACGGAATTAATATATTATTATATAGTATTAATATATTATTGAAAATTGAAATTTAATTGAAAATTTTGTGACATCTCATCAAAGATGAAGAAGAATATGGAAGTCTGGGCATTTACGGGGCTGACGACCGTCATATGCTGGTTTAAGTGATCACTTTACACACGTGTAACATTCACCAATTCTACCCATTTTTGAAAACCACACTACTCAAATTCTTGGAAGTTCTATACATATGAACCAATTTCGATACTTTTATTATTATTATAACCCTTATCCGCACCCAATGGTGCATAGGGCACTGCATCGAATTGACGCAGTGTTATCTTGATCATTACTTACATGAAGGCAAGGTGATCACTCTTGCGCTTCAGGAACCAGTCCAGGGTAATATTAAATAAATATTACAGTGTAAAATCACTAATATTTATTTTCACCCCCCCTGGGAGTCGAACCCGGGACCTCCAGTACGGTAGCTAAACACGCTGACTATTTACGGGGCTGACGACCGTCATAGGCTGGTTTAAGTGATCGCTTTACACACGTGTAACATTCACCAATTCTACCCATTATTGACAACCACACTACTCAAATTCTTGGAAGTTCTATATATTCTGTTGTGAAGTTCTACATATTCAATCGAAAACATTGAAAATGCTAAATGTATAGTAAACTCAACAGTGATTTTATTTTTAATTTAATTTATATTTGAAGCACTGACTTTGCGATCTTCCATTTTATAAGTATTTAGACACACTCAAAATGTTGTAAATTGATTGGAAATCATATTTCGGAAATTGTCTGTGGTGCTATTGGTTATTTCCTATTGGCCGGCTCAAGGCTGACGTCACTCGCCGCACGACAAGACCTTTGCTTCATTAGAGTCTGGGCCAGCTGTCAAAATGTGAGGTTATGTGCTAAATAATCGAAAAATGCATTTTATCTCAAATAATTTCTGTGATGATAATGTGATCGTTTATTTTATAGATGTACATATTTTTTTAATATGTTTACAAAAGCTTTTTTTATAATTTAATTAATTTTCTCGGCATTCCTACTTTTACATTCTTAAAATTATTATGGCAGTGCACAACGGAGTCCTGGCTGCAACTCTAATGTATGGAAGTGAAACATGGAGTTGGCAAAAGAAGGATGAATGCAGCCGAAATGCGATCTCTCAGAAGAATGTGCGACAAAACGATGTATGATAGATGTGCGAATAGTGAAATAAGGAAGGAATGCAAGACTGAGATAAGAATTATCGATAAAATTAAGAAAGGTGAGTTGAGATGGTTTCGACATGTGGAACGTATGAGTGAGGAATGAACGGTTAAACAAATTTATGAGGCGAATGTAGTTGGAAAAGAAGCAGAGGAAGACCGAGAAAAACATGGCACGATCAGGTATGCCAAATACTTGAAAGTGGTCAGGTTAGGAGTCGTAATAATCGGCGGGTATGAGGGGATGCATGAACGTGGAAGAGGCGAAGAATGTTTGCAAGGACAGAGTGGTGTGGCGCTCTATTCTCTCTGCCTACTCCTGCGGGGAAGCGGCGTGATAGTTAGTTAGTTAGTTAGTTAAGAATTTGAGTAGTGTGGTTGTCAATCATAGGTAGAATCGATGAATGTTACACTCAACCAGTCTATGACAGGTCAAAAGTCCTGTAAATGTCCAGACTTCCATGTCAAAAATGTAAAATGTGTAAAAATCTAACGTCCATGTGGCTAGTCACTCTAGATGTGATCACTTTTTTTATTATTGTGTATTTTCATACAGCTGCAAATTATCTAATAGGGGGTGATAATATTTTAAAAATTGAGTTTTCGCTCATTTTTTTAACCAAATCATCGAAAAAATTAACCTCGGGCGAAATAAGGATATCCGAAAGGGGGATTTATTTCGGATGACGGGAAACACCATGAAATCGAAACGTATTGTGTTTTAAAAAACAGGGTCGCATAAAAAATACCTATAAAATAGTTGAAACCAAAAACTGCTGCTACGAATTTTAGGGGTAAGAAATAAAACACGATTTACAAATATGATTTAGAAATATAAGTCTTTAATTTAAAAAAAAATTGACGTTGATTTTAACATCTCAGCATATCGCTCACTCCTTTCAACAACGTCATAAATAAATAAAAAAACTGATTTTTTCAGGAGATCGTTTTTAAAGATTAAAAATATAATACAGTATATTAAAAATAAATATCAAGCCACTTATCGAACTTTTCACTTTTCATTACCTACCTTTAATTATTTCATATCATAATGCTACAAGCAAAATATTTTACTGAGTAAAAAAATATATATTTACATATCGCTCACTCCTTTCAAGAACGTCATAAATCACTAACTTGATTTTTCAGGAGATCGTTTTTAAAGCTTAAAAATATAATACAGTATATTAAAAATAAATACTAAGCCACTTACTGAACTTTTCACTGTGCTACAGATCTTTTAAAGTAAAACCAGAATATTTTTTCTCCATTTGAAAAAATATTTAATATATTTAAAAAAATAATTAAACAATACCTTTCCTTCAAAATGCAAAAACAACACTTTCTGCCCTGTAGCGGGTAAATATTAGGCTAAAAATATGGCGCTTTTGCTGGGATATAGTACATTTTCTGGGCATTCCGAAAACATGCACAACTGAAAATCGACGATTTTTGATTTATGACATTCTTGAAAGGATTGAGCGATATATATGCGGATGGGTTAAGAGACTATTGAATAATATTATTAAATTAATTTGAAATTTGTTCGCCTCCGTGGTGTAATGGTCAGCGTGTTTAGCTACCGTGCTGCAGATCCCAGGTTCGATTCCCGTAACGTTGTTGAAAGGAGTGAGATATGAAGAAGAATATGGAACTTTCGTTAATTGATTCGACAGTCAGTTTGTGGTTTTATGTATCCAATTTTAATTTATGTTTTACATGGTAAATTCCAGTATTTTTTTAGGGATAATGAATTATTTTCAATTTATCTTTTACTTAGTTAATACCACTATTTCTTCAAATCTACTGAGACACGTGTTTCGATGCATTCCGTATCATTTTTAAACAACGTATGTGGAGATAATTCTATATTTTAGATTTGGGTCCTTGGGACCTGGAAGGACGTACGAGGTGTTTCTTATTTTAATTTATTTATTTTATTTTAATTTAATTTTTTTTTTATTATCACTGGAAACATAAACAATAGGGGGGAGGCTTTAGTCATTGTCATATAATTAATTTTTATTTTTATGAATTTCTGTTGTTTGAAAATGTTGCATTTTCTGACTTTTCGTATTCATAATTTTAAGGATTTCTTAAAATCAATTTCTTAAGATAAATTAACAAGATTTTGAGTGTGTTCATCAAGCCAATAGATGTCTCTAGTGAAGTTCTAGTGATTCAAGAACAATGTTTCAAAATTGGTTCACATATCGCTCACTCCTTTCAAGAACGTCACAAATCAAAATTCGTCAATTTTCAGTTGGGGCATGTT
The DNA here is from genome assembly GCF_059751285.1 of Brachycentrus maculatus. Taxonomy (NCBI): domain Eukaryota; kingdom Metazoa; phylum Arthropoda; class Insecta; order Trichoptera; family Brachycentridae; genus Brachycentrus; species Brachycentrus maculatus. Next base: position 89,147 of record NW_028280797.1, read on the forward strand.
TTTGGAATGTCCAGAAAATTTACTATATCCCAGCAGAAGCGGCATATTTTTAACTTAATTTATACCCGCTACAGGGCAGAAAGTGTTGTTTTTGCATTTTGAAGAAAGCGTATTGTTTAATTATTTTTTAAAATAAACTATATATTTTTCAAATGGAGAAAAAACCTTCAGGTTTTACTTTAAAAGATCTGTTGCACAGTTAAAAGTTCAATAAGTGGCTTGATATTTATTTTTAATACATTGTATTATATTTTTAAACTTTAAAAGCGTTTTCCTGTAAAATCGAGTTTTTTTTATTTATGACGTTCTTGAAAGGAGTGAGTGATATGGTATATAGAGCTTCCAAGAATTTGAGTAGTGTGGTTGTCAATAATGGGTAGAATTGGTGAATGTTACACGTGTGTAAATTGATCACTTAAACCAGCCTGTGACGGTCGTCAGCCCCGTAAATGCCCAGACTTCCATATTCTTCTTCATCTTTGATGAGATGTCAAGGAATAATATTAATCAATTTAATTTCAAAATGGTTCGAAACTAGTCTTTATTATAGATTTAGAGTGATTTATAATAATAATAATAATAATAAAACCCTTATCCGCACCCCAATGGTGCATAGGGCACTGCGTCATATAAACGCAGTGTGATTTTGATCGTTTACACATGAAGGAAAGGTGATCAGCCCTCCGCTTCAGGTACCAGTCCAGGGCAATATTGAATAAATATGACAGTGAAAAAATCACTTTAATATTTATTTTACCCCCCTTGGGAATCGAACCCGGGACCTCCAGAACGGTAGCCGAGCGTGCTGACCATTACACTATGGAGGCGGACAAAAAGGCGTGATTTATAAGCAAAGCAATTTTTCCAATTCAATTTCGTCATTGAATCTTCGTTATTCCATCTTATTCGAACCAGTGATCTCACAGCTCCAAGTCCAGACGTCACCTTGGGGCCGATTGCAGTTTTTTGCATCGCGACAAGAGCGACAGATGGCGGGGAGTTTTTTTTTCAGTTTTTTTCGCAAAAATACAATGCGTCGGAAGGGGAAAGAACAGGGGTAAATCGGCCCCTTTTTATTTGAAAAAGAACAAAAAATCGCTCGTCATTGCGCGCAGTACAAAGGTAGGCAGCACAGGACGTAGGGTTACTGCTCTGAGGAGTAAAAAACATCGTTTAAACTGGCGGTGCAATACCTCGTATCTACAAAAACATAAAAACGAAAAAAAAAAACGCGAAAAAATCCATTATTATCATCAATTTGTAATTTATGATTTTTTAATGTTTTTTTTTTATTTTAAAAAGTGTAAATTGACCATTAAGAAAGGTGTGTTGAGATGGTTTGGACATGTAGAACAAATGAGTGAGGAAAGAACGGTAAAATAAATTTATGAGGCGAATGTAATCGGGAAAAGAAGCTGAGGAAGACCGAGAAAATTATGGCACGATCAGGTATTCCAAATACTTGAAAGTGGTCAGGTTAGGAGTCGTAATAATCGGCGGGTATGAGGAGATGCATGAACGTGGAAGAGGCGAAGAATGTTTGCAAAGACAGAGTGGTGTGGCGTTCTATTCTCTCTGCCTACCCCTGCGGGGAAGCGGCGTGATCGTTAGTTAGTTAGTTAGATAGTTAAATTGATTACTCAATCGTGCATATGACGGTCGTGAACCCTGCAAATAATGCCCAGAATTCCATATTATTCCTTATCTTTGTTGAGATGTCAAAAAATATATTTACATACTTAAATATGTAAAAAAATCACAGAAATTCTTCATTACTTTGTTATAACAGTATTTTTTTTAAATGGAGAAATATTTTTGTTTTTATTATTAACACAAATATTAAAATTTCATACTATTTCTGTGAGCCTAAGCGGCTCATGGTTAGAAATAGGTATCAAATTGTGGTAGAGTGCGTTCGAACCGAGAAACTCTGACTTAAGAATCCGCGACACTAACCACGGGACCACAATCCGACACAAGCAAGTGTTCAAGCACCTCTGATTGCAAACAGCTATATATGGTACCAAACTAGTCTGTTTTAGATTGGTTGGAAGATATTGCTTCTTACATATATCTTTACTGTACATAAAGCTTCAATAAAATTAAAATAAATAAAATATTCAAAAGTGAAAATTCTTGGCAAAAACACTCGCTAATAATTACAATAATAAATTTGGATAATTTTAATATAATATAGAGCCATTTCGTATAATACTACCTCAAGGGCGCTTCACTGTGAATGAATTAGGGAAAATATTATGGCGGAAATGATTTTTACATCCGCCCCAATGGTGCACAAGGCAGTGCATCATATTTATTTACTAATCATTCATCATATACGTAATTACAATTTACAATAATGTGCCTTCAGTGAGTTTCCCTGTGCCAAAGGCACATTTTATAAAATTAAAAAGTTAAATATTTTTCTTATTTCGAAGGAACAAACCGCAATGCCTCTATAAGAGGCTTGTCTATAGATCTGTAGGTAGGATAGTAAGGATAGGGAAAGTAAATGTGAAAAACACACCACAACACCCAGACCAATTGAAAATAAATATTTCTTGAAAATATTTTACAATCGGGAATCGAACCCACGAAGTCATGGAGTTGGCAAAAGAAGGATGAAAGTAGACTGAATGCAGTCGGAATACAATCTATTTATTGTAACTGCAGACAGTCGGTAGAATTCCATATTAAATTGTTGGGTAATATAATCCAAAATAAAACAAGGTTTGTTGGATTGAATTCTACATTTATTTATGTATATCTTAATACGTGACGCGTTTCGTATTCTTAGGACATTATCAAACACTCAAACACACGTGTTCGATAATGTCCTAAGAAGACGAAACGCGTCACGTATTAACATATACATAAATATATTTAGAATTCAATCCAACAGACCTTGTTTTATTTTGGATATATTACCCAACAATGGAATACAATCTCTCAGTGCGGCAAAACCATGTTTGGTAGATGTTCCAATGGGGATAATATCATATAAGGAATGAATGCAAGGCTGAGATAAGCACTATCCAGCAAACTTAGGAAGGTGTGTTGAGATGGTTTGGACATGTGGAACGAATGAGCGAGGAAAGAATGGTAAAACAAATATATGAGGCAATTGTAGAGTATATTTTTGTGAGATACGAGGTTTGGTCTGACGTTTATGGAGGCTGATAAAGGGGTCCAAAAATTGCGGCATTGTATCCTGTGCTATCATCTCGATTTGATGTAACTAACTAACTAACCATCTCGCTGCTCCCCGCAGGGGTAGGCAGAGAGAACAGAACGCCACACCACTCTGTCTCCTTTTTTTATATTTTTAATTACATAAATTGTATTCATTTATTTTAAATGACAATTATAAACATTTACAACGTTTTGAGGTGTCCAAATACTTGTTCACAAAATCTGGATTATCTCCAATTACAGGAATTATCTTCATATTATTTTTTGACATCTCATCAAAGATGAAGAAGAATATGGAGGTCTGGGTATTTTATAATCCAGGATTCGGACCTCACATACTAATAAAAGAGTTTCTGCTCAGTAAAAAGTTTCTTTTCTTCTCACCATTAGATGTCTCTAGTGAAGTTCTAGTGATTCAAGAACAAGGATTCTATATTGGTTCATATATATAGAACTTCCAAGAATTTAAGTAGTGTGGTTGTCAGTAATGGGTAGAATTGATGAATGTTACACGTGTGTGAAGGGATCACTTAAACCAGCCTTATGACGGTCGTCTGCCCCGTAAATGCCCAGACATCCATATTCTTCTTCATCTTTGATGAGATGTCAAAAAATAATATGAATTATAAACATATTAAAAATATTTTTTGCAAAGACCCACCAAGCCACCTTGTGTGTCTTGTTGGTTGAGTTCTTTTTACATACATTTTTATAATTTTTTATCTATTTTAACCTAATATACACACAAAAAGAGAGAAAAAATTAAGAATATTAACATTGTACAATTTTCATAAAATCAACTCTTGATCATTCACCCATTCCCTTATTTTGCCTTTGTTCCATATTTTATTTTGACCTCTAACATCCGTCGGCAACAAATTAAAAATGTTTGGAACCCATACAATTACTGCCAGTTTAGCTTTCGCTGTTAGTCTTTTATTTTCTATAACTGATTTCAGCGCACCATTCACTCTGCTCCTTGCATTAACTCTCCTTTCCATCCCTAGAAAGCATCTTCTAACCCTTGTCCAAGCAAAATGGTGCATAGGGCACTGCATCATATGGACGCAGTGTTATCTTGATCGTCACTTACTGGAAGGCAAGGCGATCACTCCCGCGCTTCAGGAACCAGTCCAGGGTAATACTAAATAAATATTAAAGTGTAAAATTACTAATATTTATTTTCACCCCCCCCTCCTTAGAATCGAACCTGGGACCTCCAGCTCGGTACCTAAACACGCTAACCATTACACCACGGAGGCGGACAACATACTTCTAGAAAAAATACTTTCAAAATATACGAAATCACAAAATTAAACGTCGTCATTCGATCTCGGAGCGTTGAACAGGAACTGTTGGGGAAAAGAACAACCGACTATTTCCCGGTCTTCTTTGGCAAGTAGCACAGTCTGGATGTTGGTCAGTATGCCTCCCTGAGTGACGATCACGAGCCAGAGAGCAGCTTTTTGAGTTCTTCGACGTTGTGGATGGCCAACTGTAGATTTTGGGAGATGATTCTGGTCTTACTGAGCTATACTAAATATATACATATCGCTCACTCCTTTCAAGAACGTCATAAATCAAAAAAGTTGATTTTTCAGGAGAACGTTTTTAAGGTTTAAAAATAAAACACAATGTATTAAAAATACATATCAAGCCACTTATTGAACTTTTTACTGTGCAACAGATCTTTTTAGGTAAAACCTGTAGGTTTTTTTTTCCATTTGAAAAATATTTAGTATATTTAAAAAAATAATTAAACGATACCTTTTCTTCAAAATGCAAAAACAACACTTTCAGCCCTGTAGCGGGTAAATATTAAGTTAAAAATATGCCGCTTTTGCTGGGATATAGTACATTTTCTGGGCATTACGAAAACATGCACAACTCAAAATTGTCGATTTTTGATTTATGACGTTCTTGAAAGGAGTGAGCGATATGTCGCCTTCCATTGGTATGGTGTGTAATGACTCACGGCATAGTATTCGGCTGAACAACCATGAAAATCTAAAAAATTAAAATAATAATAAACGTTTACATTTCTGACATCTTAACGTTTTTTTTTTGTCCGCCTCTGTAGTGTAATGGTCAGCACGCTCGGCTACCGCTCTGGAGGTTCCGGGTTCGATTCCCAAGGGGGGTAAAATAAATATAAGTGATTTTTTCACTGTTATATTTATTCAATATTACCCTGGACTGGTACCTGAAGCGGAAGGCTGATTACCTTTCCTTCATGTGTAAACGATCAAGATAACACTGCGTTTATATGACGCAGTGCCCTATGCACCATTGGGTGCGGATAAGGATTTTTTTTTTAACATATGTGAAGAAGAATAATATACATAAGTCTGGGTATTTACAGGGTTTACGACCGTCATAGGCTTGGTTAAGTGATCACTTTACACACGTGCAACATTCACCAATTCTTCCCATGGTGTCAACTACCCATAATAATCCAGAATTCGGACCTAACAACAAATGAAAGAGTTTATGCTGAGCAAAGAAGCTTCCCGCATCCCACGATAGATGTCTCTAGTGAAATTCTAGTGAAATCAAGCACTGTGTTTCGAGCTATAATGTGGTTGTAAATCATGGGTAGAATTGGAGAATCCTACACGTGTGTAATGTGGATCACTTAAACTAGCCTATGACGGTCGTAAGCCCTGTAAATGCCCAGATATACATATTCTTCTTCATCATTGTTAAGATGTCAAAAAAATTATGAAAAAAATAGCTCCTAATTGGAGATAATCCAGATTTGTGAACAAGTATTTGGACACACTCAAAATGTTGTAAATATTGATAACTTGATAATATTATACGCACCTTTTACTGAAGAATAATCCAATATATCAATCGTCCTTAGTCTTCCGTTAATATTGCTTTCTTCAAAGCGACATTATGCAGCCACAAGAGCGTCAGTCGCCGGTGATCACCCCGCGAGCGGCTCCAACCGAAGAACGCTCTAGCTGGTTCGCAATAAGAAAGATCAACCGGTGAAAACGACAGTTTTTCTTGTCCATTGCATCAAACCAGCTTATTTAGCGTCAATTAATGTATTTATTTTTAATAAAAATCATTTACAGATATATATTTTTTTAATAAAGGATTGACGAGATTAAATTTTGTTTAATTTTTTAAAATTTTTAGCCAATTATTTTAAGTTTTTTTATCCCAAATTTTTGTTCGTTTGAACAAGTGATTTTTTTGAGTATGCCAATTTTTTCGCTTCACTCAATGACCTTTATTTTACATATTTAACATTTTTTTACAAATATTTCATTTAAAAAAATATATATATAAAACATTGTTTTAAATGTTAAAAGTATTATTGACTTTGTGGCATGGTAATATAACACTCTCCTTATCATTCATCGTTCACTTTGTGTAATACCACTCAAAAAATATATTTCTCTTCACAATCAACCATTCCATCATCAGGTCAACTATATACCGATAAGGATATAGATATATGTATATACGATAATGAGAAAAATTTTGTTATTGTTGTTTTAATACTAATCAAAAAAACCTACTATACGACTACCGGTTTCGGAATAACCATTCCATCATCAGGTCAACTGTAGACTATAGTTTATAGACATTATTTTAATACAATTTTGAAGTGTTTAAATTTTAAATAAATACATACTAATTTATTATTAGATTAAAACCAATATTTTTAGCTTTTCCACTTTTTTATTTGACCAGCGACCGGGTTTCGTCGTTACCGACATCATCAGACTGGTGAGAGGCTTTACAAATTTGTATGTTATATATAAAAGAAGGCAGGAGTTGATAACCATGATTTGATATAAGTTGTGGATCATGCAGTGCTGAATACGTGGGGCAAACAGGACGATCGTTTAAAATAAGAATAAACGAACATGTCCAAAGTTGGAGAAATAAAAAAGAAAACTCCACTTTTGCAAACCACTTGATAGAGTCAAATCATGATTTCGATAAAAATTTTAATGTAAAAATCTTACACAAATGTAGTAAAGGTAAAAAATTAGATAGGCTCGAAATTTTGGAAATAAATAGATTAAAAAATTGTCATAATAAAGACATATTAAATGATCAAGTAACACACATTCATTCTCCCTTACTTTACCCATTAGAAAAGAAACAATAGATGCCTTAATGTCTTGTCGATAAGAAATGACTGCCGGGAAATTTACATTTCAGAGAACTTCGGACTCCCCCCGGACAACCACAGCTTAGTGGAAGGAGCCGTCAACCAGCATTTCCTGATACCTCGTTACATAATTTAAATTCATTTACAAAAAATACAAATCTATTTTAACTTTATATAAAATCGTGCTTTCAATACAAAAAACCTTTATAAAAAAATATTTAAAATATCATACAATACTTAAATTCACTAAAATTAAATTAATTTCTCATAAAATTATATCAAATCATGGTTATCAACTCCTGCCTTCTTTTATATATAACATACAAATTTGTAAAGCCTCTCACCAGTCTGATGATGTCGGTAACGACGAAACCCGGTCGCTGGTCAAATAAAAAAGTGGAAAAGCTAAAAATATTGGTTTTAATCTAATAATAAATTAAAAATGCAATTCCATCACGAAGTGTCAGTGGATAATATAAATCTATTAAATACATACTATACTTACATTGAGATTTAAAACCGATTTTTTTTATTTTTAAAGCAAAATATCAGTTGAATTTTATGTTTTAAAATTATTTAGTATATATACTACATACTTCTGTTACCATCACGCCGTTTTCCTGCAGGGGTAGGCAGAGAGGATGGAACGCCACACTCTTCTGTCCTGACATGCACTCCTAGCTTCCTTCATATCCATACATCTGGTCATACACGCCTTTCTATTACGTAGACTTTTGACATCACCAGAAATTACAAAAATTATTTTATAATTATCTTATTTTACAAGTTTTATTACAAAATACATATTTTTTTATATATAAACAAAATACACAACGACAATTTGTATTTTTCTTCATATTTTGATAAATATTGTAAATAATTTTTTACTCTAATATTTATTTAGAATTTATCACCCTGGACTGGTACGTAAAGCGTAAGGGTGATCACAAGACGATTTTAAGTAAGTAAAAATGGTTCGAAACTAGTCTTTATTTTATAATAAAGATATACATATAATTTTTTGACATCTCATCAAAGATGAAGAAGAATATGGAAGTCTGGGCATTTACGGGGCTGACGACCGTCATAGGCTGGTTTAAGTGATCACTTTACACACGTGTAACATTCACCAATTCTACCCATTATTGACAACCACACTACTCAAATTCTTGGAAGTTCTATGTATATATATGAACCAATTTAGAAACCTTGTTCTTGAATCACTAGAACTTCACTAGAGACATCTATTGGTGAGATGTAAAGAAGCTTTTTATTAAGCAGAAACTCTTATATTAGTATGTGAGATCCATATTCTTCTTCATCTTTGATGAGATGTCATAAAATAATGTGAAAATAACTCCTGTAATTGGAGATAATCCAGATTTTGTGAACAAGTATTTGGACACACTCAAAATGTTGTAAAGATATTCATAGATGTGAAGTTCCTCACCAAAACGTTACATTTCCATTTTAAATGATTTTAAGTAATCAGGAATTGTAGCTTGTAAAATTGTTACATTTTGGTGCCATTCAATGATTTTATATTGGTTTAACACAGGATTGGTCACGTTTTGTCGCAACTTAATTAAGATTTTGATAAAATACAGTAAACAGAACAGATTTGCATTTAAAAGATTTTTGTGCAATGTAATATTAACTGTAATATTTTGGTGAGGACCTCCATGTACATATCGCTCACTCCTTTTAAGAACTTAAAAAATCAAAAAACTAGATTTTTCGGGAGAACGTTTTTAAAGTATACAAATATAATACAATGTATTAAAAATAAATATCAAGCCACTTATTAAACTTTTTACTGTGCAACAGATCTTTTTAGGTAAAACCTGAAGGTTTTTTCTCCATTTCAAAAATATTCAGCATATTTAAAAAAATTATTAAACAATACATTTTCTTCAAAATGCAAAAACAACACTTTCTGCCCTGTAGCGGGTAATTATTAAGTAAAAAATATGCCGCTTTTGCTGGGAAATAGTGCATTTTCTGGACATTCCGAAAACATTGAAAATTAACGATATTTGATTTATGACGTTCTTGAAAGGAGTGAGCGATATGATGTAAATTAAGTGTAAATAAAAGTTTGTATTAAAAGTAATATAAGCTAACTAAAGAAATTTCAAATATATACATATATGCCGATTAAAAAATGTAACAAAACACAAAATTCTTCACGATTTTTTTCGCTCTTCTTGATGCCGGTTGAAGGTTGGTTGTTGGTTGAAGGTTGGTCGAAGCCGGTTGAAGATTTTACCGCATGTCTGGGAAAGTTAGCAGGCCGCACAGTCGCCTTAAAATGGTGTAATACAATACTATACAACCTACTACCTCACCCAGACACGGGCGATGATGTTGGCTGGAGAACTCTCGTCCTGCAAGTGTTTGGAGTCGGTCGATCGAAGGTTAACTTTGAGCTTGAGCTAATTGTTTGGTAGCGTCCTCGATATCTTAAAATTATACACTGTACCTTTTTTTTACACGTTTTTCGTACACACGATTCTGAATAAACACTTTGAAATGCAGGAGAAAAGAAAAAATAACATTTTGAGACATTCCTTTGCATGTAATTACTGCTTACAGTCTGTTCACAGTTATTTTACGTCTAATTTAATATTTTTTATTAATTATTTATTTGGCAGTATAAATACTAATAAAAAAAATATAGAGGTGAAATAACTGTGAACACAGTTTTTTAAATAATTTATTTCGCAGTACAAAAACAATTAAAAAAAATAATACTAGAGGTAAAATACCTGTGAACAGACTGTAGTTCTATACGCAGATTAGCTTAGGCAAGATAAGTCATCTTTTCACATTTCATTTCTTAAATTTATCGTATTTTTTTAAATATAATAGGGTCCCCGTAGGGACATGTAAAGATAATAGAACGCCATATCAATCTGTCTTGCAAATACCATATAAATATATATATATATATATATATATATATATATATATATATATATATATATATATATATATATATATATATATATATATATATATATATATATATATATATATATATATATATATATATATATATATATATATATATATATATATATATATATATATATATATATATATATATATATATATATATATATATATATATATATATATATAAATATATATATATATATATATATATATATATATATATATTTATATATATATATATATTTATATATATATATATATATATATATACATATATATATATATATATATATATATATATATATATATATATATATTTATATATATATATATATATATATATATATATATATATATATATATATATATATATATATATATATATATATATATATATATATATATATATATATATATATTACTACTACCATCGCAGCGTTTCCTCGCAGGGGTAGACAGAAAGGATGGAACGCCACACTCTTCTGTCCTGACATACACTCCTCGACTCCTTCACATCCAAACATCTATGGACAAAACAAGATGATACTTTTGCGCCACCCTGAATCTGTTTGTATACTGCAGCTGCCTAGTTCACAAACGTCAAATATGGTTGACGTGCGACAGCATTTGTAAAAATTATATCATCTTCCGATAGGGTGATCAATTTTGCGCCACCATGTAAAATCATTTTTTTCAACCCCTTTGTTGTTAAAAAGTTGTTATGTTGTCATATAAATATTGATTGTATTTTTAAACACAATTTTGACGCATAGAAATATTTCTGGTATTTTTAAACACAATTTTGACGCATATAAATATTTCTGGTATTTTTAAACACAATTTTGAGACATTGAAAAATTTCTAGTAATTAAAAAAAATGTTGAAGCTTATAAATATTTCTGGTATTTTTAAACACAATTTTGAGGCATTGGAATATTTCTAGTATTTTAAAAATAAATTTGAAGCACAGAAATATTTTTAGTATTTTTAAACACAATTTTGACGCGTGGAAATATTTCTAGTATTTTTAAACTCAATTTGGAAGAACATAAATATTTCTGGTATTTTTAAACACAATTTTGAGGCATTGAAATATTTCTGGTATTTTTAAACACAACTTTGACGTGTAGAAATATTTCTAGTATTTTTAAACACAATTTTGAAGCACAGAAATATTTCTGGTATTTTTAAACACAATTTTGAAGCGTGTGTCCGAGGTGGCAATTTGTTGGTTGTGTTCGCACACGTGTTCCACGTATAACCGACCTTGTGACGTCATGGGGAATATATCAATGTCCCCATATGCAAAAAACACAAGTTCGGATCTACGGGTTACACATATGAGAACTTTTTCCTTAAATGTCGGGAATTTTCGGCACTATTGCAACATTTCTCCAATTTGGCGGTATTCTTGATGCGAATCGATAAATTTTGACTGTCTTTTTACGATTTATATAAATTATTGGTAAATTCATATCGGTTTCTCGACGATAAAAGGGAAATCAATAAATACGATGGTAAAAAATCGTGAATTTGAAATTAGGTATGTACATTAATTGATGGATTCCAATGTATGGTATGTAGAAATTCAAGGTTTTTCCGTCGCTTCGAGATTTTCTCTTACGAACTAAGATTATTCATATTATTTTTTGACATCTCATCAAAGATGAAGAAGAATATGGAAGTCTGGGCATTTACGGGGCTGACGACCGCCATAGGCTGGTTCAAGTGATCACTTTACACACGTGTAACATTCACCAATTCTACCCATTATTAACAACCACACTACTCAAATTCTTGGAAGTTCTATATATATGGACCAATTTTGAAACATAATTCTTGAATCACTAGAACTTCACTACAGACATCTATTGGTGAGATGAAAAGCAGCTTTTTACTGAGCAGAAACTCTTTTATTAGTATGTGAGGTCCGAATCCTGGATTATAATCACACACATGAGAAACGCCAAAAAATATCATTTTCATTTTTATTATTTAAGCTTATAATTTTACCAGATAATTTATTTATAACATTTTGAGTGTGTCCAAATACTTGTTCACAAATCTGGACAGCCCCGTATATGCCCAGACTTCCATATATTCTTCTTCATCTTTGATGACATGTTTAAAAAATAATACGAAGAATTTTAAACTATTACTTTCAAATTGAAATATTTTAGTTTTTTTCTAACGATTTGATAATTTTCAACCGGTCCTTTCGAATTTAAATATTTCAGATTTTCTTCATAAGAGCTGATAATTTTCGACGATTCCTTCCGAATTAATTGATTCAGTTTATCTTCCTTCGAATAGAGAATTGTAACTTTATCCGAATTTAAAAGTTTCCATTTTCTCCCTTCCTGAAAAGGTTTTCAGGTTTTCTTTCAGATTCTGAATTTCAGCGGACATAATTTCATCCTGCATCCCTGGGCAGATACTGAAACAAAGCGAAAACAAATACGTCAATATGATGTGCACAAATAAACATGTCGTAGTCATACAGGAGAAAGTGACTATGTGCATTGTTTTACAAAAACGTGATCATTGACTATTTGATATCTTACTAGCTTAATGTTGCCCTGAAAAAATCCCAAAGGATTTTAAACTTAGAAGTACATATAATATATTGACTTGGTAAAATGACTAACTACTGCTTTGATGTTTATTTTGTTGCCAAGCAAAAGTGACTTAAATGGCCCTCCTGAACATTTTACGTTTTGGTAGTTGGTCACTTTCTCCTGTACGACTTCGATGTATTAAAAGATACTACGATGTATTTTTATTAAATGTCACTTTTTTGTGTTATATACATACATATATATAAACATATTTCGAAGATTTTATTGATATTTCAACACAGATGAATAATTTTACCAATGGAATATAAAAATGCAAGTTTTTACAAAGAATTACGACCGGTCATTGACAAGGTTTTAACTGTATACGGGCTTTATGTAACAACCATTAATGCCCTGTACCTATATATATATATATATATATATATATATATATATATATATATATATATATATATATATATATACATATATATATATAATATATATATATATATATATATATATATATATATATATATATATATATATATATATATATATATATATATATATATATATATATATATATATATATATATATATATATATATATATATATATATATATATATATATATATATATATATATATATATATATATATATATATATATATATATTTATATATATACACATATATTAAAAATATTTAAGAAAAAAATTGAAGCTCTATACATTTAAATCTTGAAAAATTTACAAAAAAATATACTATTATATCCTATTATTTTATTATATAACATTATTTTATTATAAAACATTAAACCACGAGTGTAAGTCCCTCTTCAAGCACAAGAGCACAGTCTCTTTTATGGAGAGGCACAGCGAATTGAAATATAAAAGTTCTCCATATGTATAAATGATTCAAATGTATTATGTTATAAATAATAATAATGTATGTATAGATAAATAATAATGTAAATATATTAAATGAATATTTAAAAAAATATTTATATATATATATATATATATATATATATATATATATATATATATATATGTATATATATATATACATATATATATATATATATATATATATATATATATATATATATATATATATATATATATATATATATATATATATATATATATATATATATATATATATATATATACATATATATATATATATATATATAGAGTGAGTGAGGCGAATGTAGTTGGAAATAGATGCAGAGCAAGACTGAAGAAAATCTTGTCATAATCATTTATTTTTTTATCATGACAGTTTTTAATTTTATATTTAACATTTGACCCTATGCTAGTTTATAATATTTTTCTTAATACTGTTAAATGCATTTATTACCCGTAAAAAAGTGTAAATGTTTAAGTATTTGTTCAATTTCAAACACCTGCGTCTCGAACCACCCTGTAAATGCTGAAAGAAAAGAAATAAATAAACCTACAAGTCTGCCGATTCCGGTCGGGGTACACTGTGCCATATACACGTTACGTAGGTACCCTGCAGTGTGCTGCAGTGGGAGTGATCGTTCATTGAACCCTGTATTCCAGACTCCACAGCACAAGCCCTGCCACGGGAACAGGGGAAAGCGTCGTACATTTGAACAGTTGGTACATTTCGCGGCGGTTCGAATCGAAGCGAATTCGGACTTATATTTTATTTGACATATAGCTCATTCCTTTAAACTACGTCATATATCAAAATTCTTCAATTTTCAGTTGTGTATGTTTTCGAAATGCCCAGAAATGTACTATATCCCAGCAAAAGTGGCATATTTTTAACTTAATATTTACCCGCTACAGGGCAGAATGCGTTGTTTTTGCATTTTGAGGTATTGTTTAATTATTTTTTTAAATATACTAAATATTTTTCAAATGGAGAAAAAACCTTCAGGTTTTACCTAAAAAGATCTGTTGCACAGTAAAAAGTTCAATAATGGCTTGATATTTCATATTATTTTTTGACATCTCATCAAAGATGAAGAAGAATATGGAAGTCTGGGCATTTACGGGGCTGACGACCTGATTTTTTTCATTTATGACTTGATATTTATTTGTAACACATTTTATTATATTTTTAAACTTTAAAACAATCTTTTTGCAGTCAATAATGGGTAGAATTAGTGAATGTTACACGTGTGTAAAGTGATCACGTAAACCAGCCTATGACGATCGTACCCCGTAAATGCCCAAACTTCCATATCCTCATCTGTGTTAAGAAATAATGTAATAAATAATTCCTAACTAACGAACTAACTAACTAACTAACCATCTCGCCGCTTCTCCGCAGGGGTAGGCAGAGAGAATAGAACGCCACACCACTCTGCCTTTGCAAACATTCTTCTCTCTCTTCTCTTCTCTCGCCTCTTCCACGTTCATGCATCTCCTCACACATACCCGCCGATTATCACGACTCCTAACCTGACCACTTTCAAGTATTTGGCATACCTGATCGTGCCAAGTTTTCCTCAGTCTTCTTCTGCTTCTTTTCCAACTACATTTGCCTCATAAATTTGTCCAAACCATCTCAACACACCTTTCTTAATTTTATCGATAGTGCTTATCTCAGCCTTGCATTCTTTCCTTATTTCATCATTCGAACATCTATCAAACATCGTTTTGCCACACATTCGTCTGAGGGATCGCGTTTCGACTGCCTTCAGTGTGCTTTCATCCTTCTTTTGCCAACTCCGTGCTTCGCTTCCATACAAAAATTATTCCTAATAGAAGTTATCTTTTGAACAAGTATTTAAACACACTTAAAAATGCCTGTGGAGAGTTCCAACCTTTACAGACATTTCTTTCTCTCGTTTGCATACAAAAAGGACCCAAGAAACGGTCACTCTAAGGTCAATGGCTCAAAGCGAAGTATACCTCTCCGAGTCTCAAGCGTCGTGAGTGCATTTTTATAGTGCATCGGTCATATATGCACCACCTCCTATATCGCTCACTCCTTTCAAGAACGTCATAAATCAAAAATCGTCAATTTTCAGTTGTGCGTGTTTTCGGAATGCCCAGAAAATAAACTATATCCCAGCAAAAGCGGCATATTTTTAACTAAATATTTATTCGCTACAGGGAAGAAAGTGTTGTTTTTGCATTTTGAAGAAAAGGTTTTGCTTAATAATTTTTTAAAATATATTAAATATTTTTCAAATGGAGAAAAAACATTCAGGTTTTACCTAAAAAAATCTGTCGCACAGTAAAAAGTTCAATAAGTGGCTTGATATTTATTTTTAATACATTTTATTATATTTTAAACTTTAAAAACGATCTCCTGAAAAATCAGGTTTTTGATATATGACGTTGTTGAAAGGAGTGAGCGATATGTGTGTGTGCAGCGCGAACACACATCGGCTGCTCGCGGCCGAGTGACGAATGGTCATATTTCAAGGTAAGTACATTAGTATGTAGACTGAAAAATAATACATCTTTTAAAAACATACGTAAGATCCTGAATATAATACAAGAGAATTTCACAATATTTTGAGTGTGTCCAAATACTTGTTCACAAATCTGGATTTTTTCCACTTAGGAGTTATTTTTTCAACATTTTTGACATCTCAACAAGGATGACGAAGAATATGAATAAGTCTGGGCATTTACAGGGCCTAAGACCTGATATAGGATGGTTAGGTGATCACTTTACACACGTGTGACATTCACTAACTCTACCCATGATTGACAACCACACTACTGCTCGGTGAGTATAAGTAACGTAAAAGTGACATTATAGATGCATAAATGATTTCAAAGTGACGTCAATGCGACATCATAATGTCGTTTAAGTGGCATAAGCGATGTCACAACGACATCATAATTACGTCACTGGCGTAATAGTGATGTCAAAGTGACGTCACCCATTACTGCTTGGTAAATATTAGACTTCGTAAGTCATGTCAAAGTGACGTCATGGCTACATAAGTCAAGTCGTAAATCCGTCAAAGTGGTCATAGTCACAACAAAGTGACCTTTTAGTAACATCAAAATGACGTCATAGTGACATCCAAGTCAAGTCATAGTAACATCAAAGTGTTGCCATATTAACATCAAAGTTGAGTCATAGTAACATCGAAGTTAGGTCATAGTAACATCAAAGTCGAGTCATAATAACATACAGAGTCAAGTAATAGTAACAGCAAAGTGATGTCATAGTAAAATCAAAGTTGAATCATAGTAACATCAAATTTAAGTCATAGTAACATGAAAGTGACGACATAGTAACATCAAAGTCAAGTCATAGTTACATCAAAATAACGTCATAGTAACATTTAAGTCAAGTCATAGTAACATCAAAGTCGAGTCATAATAACACCAGAGTTAAGTCATAGTAACATCAAAGCTAAGTCATAGTAACATCAAAGTTAAGGCATAACATCGAAGTGACGTCATAGTAACATCAAATTGACGTCATAGTAACAGCAAAGTTACGTCATAGTGATGTCATAGTGACATCAGAGTGACATCAAATTGCCGTAAAAGTGATGTCAAAGCGACGTCATAATGACATCATAGTGACGCAAACATCATAATTACGGCCCGCCACTCCCCGCCACTGGCGCAGTGCAGTGGGTAGGTAGCCAGTACCCGCCACACGTCGCACAGATGCTGCGTGCAAAGTTCACACAATGCCAGACGCAGGATGCAAGTTATTTTGCTTTGTACTCTAAAAATCGATTTAAAAAAATGATTAAAAAAACGTTGCCAACATCTTCAACCCTTTCATACCTGATTTAACAACGTTTACTTTACAACATTTTGAGTGTGTCCAAATACTTGTTCACAAAATCTGGATTATCTACACTAACAGGGGTTATTTTCATATTAGTTTTTGACATCGTCAGCCCCGTAAATGCCCAGACTTCCATATTCTTCTTCATCTTTGATGAGATGTCAAAAAATAATATAAAAAAATAATAATAACGTTTACTTTTAACAATTTTCAATTTACTCAAGGGAAAATTCCCTAACACAAAATTCATTCTACCGAAAACCGCCGGAGAGGTCACATGTCTATTCACGCCCGATTTTTTTGCAGAAAGTTTATTGGATTTCTATTAGTTTTTTGGAATATAAGAAATATTATAATTTAAGTAATTTTTAAATTCACCTCAATGGTGCATAGGGCACTGCATTATATAATATAATAATAATAATAATAAAACCCTTATCCGCACCCCAATGGTGCATAGGGTACTGTGTCATATAAACGCAGTGTTATCTTGATCGTTTACACATGAAGGAAAGGTGATCAGCCCTCCGCTTCAGGTACCAGTCCATGGTAATATTGAATAAATATCACAGTGAAAAAATCACTAATATTTATTTTACCCCCCTTGGGAATCGAACCCGGGACCTCCAGAACGGTAGCCGAGCGTGTCATTCGAGCGTTCGATTCCCAAGGGGGGTAAAATAAATATAAGTGATTTTTTCACTCTAATATTTATTCAATATTACCCTGGACTGGTACCTGAAGCGGAGGGCTGATCACCTTCCCTTCGTGTGTTAACGATCAAGATGTTAACACTGCGTTTATATGAGGCAGTGCCCTATGCACCATTGGGGTGCAGATAAGGGTTTTATTTATTATTATTTTATATATATATATATATATATATGTATATATATATATATATATATATATATATATATATATATATATATATATATATATATATATATATATATATATATATATATATATATATATATATATATATATATATATATATATATATATATATATATATATATATATATATATATATATATATATATATATATATATATATATATATATATATATATATATATATATATATATATATATATATATATATATATATATTCTGTTCCGGCCGAGAGTCGAAGATCGTGATGATAGGTAACGCTATTCTCTATTAACTTTACTTTTTCTACCGAGATATCGTCTTTTGTAATGTCTAGCAATTCGCTTCTCGAGGTCGATTCGATGTTGCGAAATTACCGTCTACCGAGCGGCTAGACGACCAACACACGCAGACTGTGTGTCTAATAGACACACTGCGAATGTGTGTCTAAGGCGTGAGTCGGCAAGAGTGTTTTCACTCATGAATTACAGGAAAATTATAGTATTTCCATATTCTTCTTCATCTATGTTGAGATGTCGAAAACATAATTTAAAAATAACTCCAAATTAGAGATAATCCAGATTAATGGACAAGTATTCAAAAACACGTACTATTAATATTTTAATTTGTAAATTTGTTTCCTTTTAACTTGCTTTTTAACTAATATTTTTTTAAATTTTTTTAAAATTTTGTCTCAGGCTGTGGTCCCGTGGTTAGTGTCGCGGACTCAGATGAGTCAGAGTTTCAGGGAGCGAGCGTTTTTGATTAAAATTTTCACTCATGAATTACATGAAACTATAGTAACTTTAAACATAAAGACTAATTCCACTCACGAGTAGGTATAGACTATGAAACTTAAAAAGTTGAAGCCTGAGTAGGGTTATGAAAAGCGGTGCTGCATAAGCCGTAGCTAGATTTCAGAGTCACTTGGACGTTAGGTAATTAAAAAAAAAAGCATTCACCTTTTAACCTTTTGTATTCCCTTGTCGCCGTCACGGCGACATAGAAATTATTCTATCAAATCTGATGGCGCCGCAGTGGCGACATTAAAAATAGGTATATATCGTCAAGAAAATCGCTGAAAAGGTGGCATATGCATCTCTTTTTTTGGGGAGTGAGATATGTTCCATTTACTATTAAATTTAAGAAAAATAACAATGAAAAATCGTTGAGCCATTTGAATGTTATAATTATGTTATAATATCATAAAAATTATGTAAATTATTCAACATATTTTTTTTAATATCTCAACATAGATGAAGAAGAATATGGAGGTCTGTGAAATATTTATAGGAATACGATCACCTCATAACAAAATAGTCGCAATATCATAAAAAAAAAATTTCGTCAAGTGTCGGGTTGTGGTCCCGTGATTAGTGTCGCGGACTCTTAAGTCAGAGTTTCTCGGTTAGAACCCACTCTACCGCAATTTGATACCTATTTCTAACAATGAGCCGCTTAGGCTCACAGAAATAGTATGAAATTGAAATATTTGTGTAAATAATAAAAACAGAATTTCTCTTTTAAAAAAATATAATAATAAAAATTTTCAAGTACAGAAACCCCGATTTGTGAAAGAGGATTTGGACACACTCAAAATATTGCAAATAAATTAATAAGTATCAAATTTCAAAGCAGTAATTCGCTTGCAAATGTGCGTTTTTTTGTGATATAACATTTTTTAATGTGTATGACCCAGTTTCAATATAATTTCCCCTTCATTTTTTGCTTCTTTTTAAAAAACCTTTTTTTTATACACAAGTTTAATCAACATGGATCTATATAACCTTGAAATAAAATAAAAAAACGCAATGCAATGGATTGATTAACAGCATGGCGACCCCAGGTATAAAAATATTCCCCAGGCATTTCGATAAGTTCGTAGAAATTTCGCGAAATAATTACTTAATCCACAACATTTAAGTGTGCCCAAATTCTCCTTTCCTTTTAACCCTTATCCGCGCACAGTGGTGCATAGGGCACTGCATCGTAGCGACGCAGTTCTATCTTGATCATTTGTTGCATGAAGGCAAAGTGATCAGCCCTGCGATTTGACATCTTAACAAAGTTGAAGAAGAAGAATATGGAAGTCTGGGCATTTACGGGGCTGACGACCGTGGCATACTAATAAAAGGGTTTTCTGCTTAATAAAAAGCTTCTTTACATCTCACCAATAGATGTCTCTAGTGAGGTTCTAGTGACTCAAGAACAAGGTTTCTAAATTGGTTCATATATATAGAACTTCCAAGAATTTGAGTAGTGTGGTTGTCAATAATGGGTAGAATTGGTGAATGTTACACGTGTGTAAAGTGATCACTTAAACCAGCCTGTAATTGTCAGCCCCGTAAATGCCCAGACTTCCATATTCTTCTTCATCTTTGATGAGATGGTCAAAATAATATGAAAATAACTCCTGTAATTGGAGATAATCCAGATTTTGTGAACAAGTATTTGGACACGCTCAAAATGTTGTAAAAGTTGAAGAAGATGGAAGTCTGGGTATTTATAGGGGTTATGACCCATCACATGCTTGTTAAGTGATCACTTTACACGCGTGTAATATCCATCTTTCTCCATCCACCCATGATTAAAATCCACCATTACTAATTTTTTTGGAATTCATACATGTATTATTATATATCCTCAACCTCGTGACGCTAGGTCATTGAATTCACAACAACCATCTATGGTTGGATTGAGAAACATTTTGCCTAAGACGTTTATCTAAAAATTTGAGTAGTGTGGTTGTCTACTCAATTTTACATCTAATATGTATATATATATATATATATATATATATATATATATATATATATATATATATATATATATATATATATATATATATATATATATATATATATATATATATATATTATATATATATATATATATATAAATATATATATATATATAAATATATTGTTGTTGTTGGATTGAGAAACATTTTGCCTAAGACGTTTATCTAAAAATTTGAGTAGTGTGGTTGTCTACTCAATTTTACATCTAATATGTATATATATATATATATATATATATATATATATATATATATATATATATATATATATATATATATATATATATATATATATATATTTATATATATATATATATATATAAATATATATATATATATAAATATATATATATATATATATATATATATATATATATATATATATATATATATATATAAGTATATATAAATAAAAAAAATTCGGTTATTTTATAAAAATAAATATATACAAATATTACTTTTTGAAACACCCTCATGCATTCTCCGTTTTTTTCGCAAGCCATCTGTTTTTAAAGGAGAAATGCAGCGTGAGAATAAATGCCTTAAATTTATTTTATAAAAAAAACGATAAAATTCCGTCTTTGCATCCTCTGCGGCTGTCGCTTTGCTCTTTTCCATCTTCTTCTCATTCGCATCCAATGGTGCATAAGACACTGCATCAAACTGATGGAGTGTTAACCTAGCTGGATCTAACAGGGGGGTTGAAATCCCCCACGTATGAATTTTAATTCCATTACTTTAGTTTTACAAGACCTACTTAGATAGCTGAAATTCTTGTATATTTTTACCGTCGTAGGCTGGTTTAAGTGATCACTTTCCGGTCGTCAGCCCCGTAAATACCCAGACTTCCATATTCTTCTTCATCTTTGATAAGATGTCAAAAAAATAATACTATACTCCTTTAATTGGAGATAATCCAGATTTGTGAACAAGTATTTGGACACTGCAATGACTAACTGCATTGATGTTTTCCTTGTTGCCAAGCAAAAGTGACTTAAATGGCCCTCCTGAACATTTTACGTTTTGTTAGTTGGTCACTTTCTCCCGTACGACTACGATGTATTAAAAGACATTTTTACTATATGTCACTTTTTTGTATATACATACATATGTAAACATACTTCGAAGATTTTACTGATATTTCAACACGATGAATAATTTTACCAATGGAATATAAAAGTGCAAGTTTTTACAAAGAATTACGACCGGTCATTGACAAGGTTATCAACAGTATAGGGTTATGTGTTTATATATATATATATATATATATATATATATATATATATATATATATATATATATATATATATATATATATATATATATATATATATATATATATATATATATATATATATATATATATATTAATATATATTAAATTAAATTAAATTAAATCAATTAAAAAATCACCCTAACCACATCAGATAGAAGGACAAAACACATAACACAGTTATCAAAATGCCATAGTAATTTTTTCAGTTTTTTTATGTGTTTTAGTTTCCTAAGCCTTCTTTGAAAAGGTCCACCATTTCTTAGAATCGGTATATCCTTCCTACCATAAAAAATGTTTGTTATGTTTTTTTTTAGTATGGAGATGTATCATTGTGATTCTGACCTTGCTAATTTTAATGCTATGTATAAATTTCATTCATATTTAAGGGGATATTCGTCAACACAGAATTCATTCTACCGGAAACCATCGGAGAGGTCACACGTCGTTTCACGCCCGATTTTTAATGAATGCATGTTTATTGGATATTTTTATGTTTTTTAGAATATATGTGTGCAGAAATAATATGTTAATACTCTAAAAAAAATATTTTTTTAATTTTAATATTCCGCCTCCCTAGAGTAATGGTCAGCAAGCTCAACTACCGTTCTGGAGGTCCCGGGTTCGATTCCCAGTGGGGGTCAAATTAATATAAGTGATTTTTTCACTCAAATATTTATTCAATATTACCCTGGACGTATACCTTAAGCGGAAGGCTGATGACCTTTCCTTCGTGCGTTGACGATCCAGATAACAATGTGTTTATATAATGCAGTCCGCCTCCGTAGTGTAATGGTCAGCACATTCAGACAGTCAGATTATTACACTAAGGAGGTGGACGAAAATATATAAATATATATCTATATACGTATATATAAATATATATCTATATATATACTTACTTATAACCCTTATCCGCGCCCAATGGTGCATAGGGCACTGCATCGAATTGACGCAGTGTTTTCTTGATCATAACTTACATGAAGGCAAGGTGATTACTCTTGCGCTTCAGGAACCAGTCCAGGGTAATATTAAATAAATATTACAGTGTAAAATCACTAATATTTATTTTCACCCCCCCTGGAAATCAATGTATTTGTATATATATATATACATATATATATATATATATATATATATATATATTTATATACATATATATACATATATATATATATATATATATATATATATATATATATATATATATATATATATATATATATATATATTTATATATATATATATATATATATATATATATATATATATATATATATATATTTTTAAAGAAATATATTATATTATTACATATTTACACAAATATTACAATTTCATTGTATTTCTGTGAGTATTTAGTGATACTTAGAAATAGGTATCAAATTGAGGTAGAGTGGGTTCGAACCGAGAAACTTTGACTCAAGAGTCCGCGACACCTACCACGGGACCACAACCCGACACATTTCAATACTATGTATCATTCAAAATATGGCATCAATGTGTGACCGAGGCGCCGGAAGGGTCGAGGGGCCTTGCCTCGGGACCTCCAGACAGTTGTCGACCCTGGGAGTCGAAGGAGAGACCCTCGGCACTCCGTGACCTACTAACGGTGACCAATCATGCGTACTGCTCGCTGTGCACTCAATAGGCACACTCTCGATCTCAATACAAACTTAAAATAAATAACGCATTTCAATAATAAACAATAAAATATTTACAAATTTTGAGTGTGTCCAAATACTTGTCCACAAAATCTGGATTATCTCCAATTACAGGAGTTATTTTCATATTATTTTTTGATATGTCATCAAAGATGAAGAAGAATATGGAAGTCTGGGCATTTACGGGGCTGACGACCGTCATCGGCTGGTTTAATGATGTGTAACATTCACTAATTCTACCCATTATTGACAACCACACTACTCAAATTCTTGGAAGTCATATATATATATATATATATTGCTCACTCCTTTCAAGTACTTCATAAATCAAAAAACTAGATTTTTCAGGAGAACTCTTTTTAAGTTTAAAAATATGTACTAAACACAATGTACTAAAAATAAATATAAAGCACGCCAAACTTACTTACTTATAACTCTTATCCGCGCCCAATGGTGCATAGGGCACTGCCTCGAATTGACGCAGTGTTATCTTGATCATAACTAACATGAAGGCAAGGTGATTACTCTTGCGGATCAGAAACCAGTCCAGGATAATATTAAATAAATACTACAGCGTAAAATCACTAATATTTATTTTCACCCCCCCTGGGAAGCGAACCCGGGAACTCCAGCACGGTAGCTAAACAGGCTGACTATAACATCACGGAGGCGGAAATATAAATATATATATATATATATATATATATATATATATATATATATATATATATATATATATATATATATATATATATGTGTATATATATATATATATATATATATATATATATATATATATATATATATATATATATATATATATATATATATATATATATATATATATATTAATTAAAACATGAATCATTATTCTTCCATTCCTTTCGCTTTAAGCATCACCATTCGAATATATATCAAAGATCGTTTAAAAATACCAAAGTCGACAGAAAAAAAGTTAGAAGTAGAGTCGAAGCCGTCTACACAGCGTAGTTAGCGCGTTAGCTTGTCTCCGATCGATTCCAGACTGGGGTGGCCTTGAAACGGAGGATCGACACCGATAAGAAGTTTATAAATATCTTATTTGCATATGTAAATAAACGATTACCCCAAAATACACGCTATCTTCATGCAATTCCATATTTATATATGAGATTATCATATTGTTTGCACACATTCGTCTAGACGCTCAGAGCGTGTGAAGCCACACATGTCGCTCACTCCTTTCAAGAACGTCATAAATCAAAAATCGTCAATTTTCAGTTGTGCATGTTTTCGGAGTGCCCAGAAAATGTACTATATCCCAGCAAAAGAGGCATATTTTTAACTTAATATTTACCCGCTACAGGGCAGAAAGTGTTGTTTTTGCATTTTGAAGAAAAGGTATTGTTTAATTATTTTTTAAGATATACAAAATATTTTTCAAATGGAGAAAAAACCTTCTGATTGTACCTAAGAAGATCTGTTGCACAATAAAAAGTTCAATAAGTGGCTTGATATTTATGTTTAATACATTGTGTTATATTTTTAAACTTTAAAAACGTTCTCCTGAAAAATCAAGTATTTTGATTTATGACGTTCTTGAAAGGAGTGAGCGATGTGTCAGAATGATTTCAATACACAGTGGAACTTCTTATAACGAGTAATTCGCATAGCGAGCAAAAAACAACGCAAAAAAGTTATATTATTTTTGACATCTCATCAAAGATGAAGAAGAATGTGGAAGTCTGGGTATTTACGGGGCTGACAACCGTCATAGGCTGGTTTAGAGATCACTTTACACGCGTGTAACATTCACCAATTCTACCCATTATTGACAACCACACCACTCAACTTCTTAGAAGTTCTATATATATATATATATATATGAACCAATTCAGAAACATTGTTCTTAAATCACTAGAACTTCACTAGAGACATCTATTGGTGAGACGAAAAGAAGCTTTTTATTGAGCAGAAACTCCTTTATTAGTATGTGAGGTCCGAATCCTGGATTATAATCACACACATGAGAAACGCCAGAAAATATCATTTTCATTTTTATTATTTTAGCTTATAATTTGACCAGATAATTTATTTACAACATTTTGAGTGTGTCCAAATACTTATTCACAACATCTGGATTATCTCCAATTACAGGAGTAAATTATCTGTAATTGGAGATAATCCGGATTTTGTTAACAAGGATTTGGACACAGAATTTCACTAGAGAAATCTATGGTGTGATGAAAGAAGCTTTTTATTGAGCAGAAACTCTTTCATTTGTATTTTGGCACACTCAAAATGTTGCAAATAATAATATAAATGCATGGTTAAAATTCAACTATGTAAAAAGCGCACAGAGGGTCAACAAACAAATCGTATATGGCCGAAACGGTATTTTACAATCTGAAATATTTAAACATGGTATTTTTTTGTTACAAAAGACCTCCAGACAGACCATGACATCCAAACGAGTAACTACATATCGTGTAATGTTTATAATTCATAGCTACACCTTGTTACATGGCCATTTCGCAAACCGTCTGGGATTTACATCGCGACTAAACTCATTCAGTATGTTACAACAGCATTGTAACCAGTTTAAAAATTCTATTATTATAATTATTATTAAACCATATCCGCTCCCTAGAAGTGGAGCATATGGAGTCCACAAACTGTCTCTAGGCTTTTCTGTCGGCTGCCAGCTCCCTTGCATCCTCCCAAGTCAGATCCGCGTCCCGAAGCTCTGACGAGAACTGCCGACAAATTGTCAGCAGTGGTCGTCCTGGGCGGCGCGAACCTGATTGATGCCTTGTGAAAGAGGCAAGCTTGATGGCGGCTCTCGGGAGGCATGCGGAGTACATGGCCAAGCCAACTGAATCGCCTTTTCTTGGCGACAGTTGTGACCAAGATTTGCTGCGTCCTACGCCTTATCTCTTCATTCCTCACAAAGTCAAACCACCGCACGCCTAAAATTCTCCGAAGACACCTATTCTCAAAGCTTAGCTTGGCTGCTCTGGGCCCTCGTAAGGTGAAAAATAATTATTTTAAAATTTCTAAAAAAACCGTGTCTTCGGATTTGCCGCACATTCGTCAGCAGATCGCTTTCCTTGCACACACTATATACCCTTGTCACCAGCTCCTACAGGTCTTCTCTACTATTGGCAAGAAGCACAGCATCCTCAGTATACAAAAGACATCAAATTGATCATTTCAACCTTTTAATCAATTCATTCAATTATCCAAGTATTTAACAGCATGACGACATTACACATCCCTGTTCAACACCCTTAGATATGCCTAACCAAGATGACTAAGAACCTTATACCCTAATGCTTGCAGTGCTATCCTCGTATAAGGCTCCAATGCCTTGGATAACCTTGTACAATCTGCTTTTATTATCCATAGTCACGAAATAATCAAACTAAGTATAATAGAGAAATTCATAAACGGATGAGATTTTAATATTATAGGCGTCTTAACTTGATATGAGATATCTATCGTTTAGCTTTATATGAAAGAAGATGGAAGTCTGAGCATTCCACTGATGATAGGATGAATATTTTAATTTTTTTATCTTATTTCTTAAATTAGCTTATATTACAACTAATTTAAACTATTATTTACACTTAATTTACATCTTCTATATATATTTACATCTCTTTACAGTAAACAAAATATTTATTTTTAAATTCCTTCAGACTCTTCTCATTCTTCATACATTCAGGCATCTCATCATACATTTTCAAACCCTTATATATTAAACAATTTTGCGACTTGGTTTTTTTCAACAATGGCAGTCTAATTTTATCCTTATGTCTAGTAATATGTTCATAATAATTTCTGTTTAAAACTATTTTATTCTTAAAATATTTTGGTAATTTATCGTTAAAAAGTTATGTATAAAGATCAGCATATTAAATTTAATTCTCTTTTTTATAGATAACCAGTATATGGAATAGAAAACATCTATCGTACCTCTTTAGATGAAAGAAGATGGAAGTCTGAGCATTCCAGTGATGATGGCATGCATATGGAATAGAAAACATCTATCGTACCTCTTTACATGAAAGAAAATGGAAGTCTGAGCATTCCACTGATGATAGCATGAATATGGAATAGAAAACATCTATCGTACCTCTTTACATGAAAGAAGATGGAAGTCCGTGCATTTCACTGATGATGGCATGCATATGGAATAGAAAACATCTATCGTACCTCTTTACATGAAAGAAGATGGAAGTCCGTGCATTCCACTGATGATGGGATGAATATGGAATAGAAAAATCATCTATCGTACCTCTTTACATGAAAGAAAATGGAAGTCTGAGCATTCCACTGATGATAGCATGAATATGGAATAGAAAACATCTATCGTACCTCTTTACATGAAAGAAGATGGAAGTCCGTGCATTTCACTGATGATGGCATGCATATGGAATAGAAAACATCTATCGTACCTCTTTACATGAAAGAAGATGGAAGTCCGTGCATTTCACTGATGATGGCATGCATATGGAATAGAAAACATCTATCGTACCTCTTTACATGAAAGAAGATGGAAGTCCGTGCATTCCACTGATGATGGGATGAATATGGAATAGAAAAATCATCTATCGTACCTCTTTACATGAAAGAAAATGGAAATCTGAGCATCCCACTGATGATGGCTCATATGGAATGCTCAGACTTCCATCTTCTTTCATATAAAGATGAATGACAGATGTTTTATATCAAGTCGAGACACCTATAATATTTACAACATTTTGAGTGTGTCCACAAATCTGGATTATCTCCATTTATAGGAGTTACTTTACTTATTGTTTTTTGACATCTCATCAAAGATGAAGAAAAATATGGTAGTAGTAGTAGTAGTATAGACACCAATAGATGTCTCTAGTGAAGTTCTAGTGATTCAAGAATAATGTTTCAAAAATTGGTTCATATATATATATTTATATATATATAACTTCCGAGAATTTGAGTAGTGAGGTTATCAATAATGGGTAGAATTGGTGAATGTTACACGTGTGTGAAGTGATCACTTAAACCAGCCTATGACGGTCGTCAGCCCCGTAAACGTCCAGACTTCCATATTCTTCTTCATCTTTGATGAGATGTCAAAAAATAATATGTGTCTTATACAATAAATAATATTAATATTCAAAATTCTTCTCTCATCTTCGCGAACCCAAACAAACGTTGTGTGTGTGTAACAGAGACGACAAGGACACCTGCACTTTCTCGTTCTGGCGCAGAGACAAATGTTGACTGGCGAAAAAAACAGTCTAGCGAAATTGGGCCATACGCCGTTACGACACTCGGCGCCTCGATCAATGAGCACACAGCGCTAAGGCCGAAGGCAGTATCTAGCAATGATGTAACGAACGGCTAACTGTATATAATACACTTATTTTATTTTATATATTAAATGTTAAAAACAAACACTGATTTTTTGAGTCTACTAAGTTGTATTTTATTATAAAACTAACTAACTAACCAACACGCCGCTTCCCCGCAGGGGTAGGCAGAGATAATCGAACGCCACACCACTCTGTCTTTGCAAACATTCTTCGCCTCTTTCATGCATCTCCTCGTACATACCCGCCGATTGTTATGACTCCTAACCTGACCACTTTCAAGTATTTGGCATACCTGATCGTGCCATGTTTTTCTCGGTCTTCCTCTGCTCTTTTTTCCGCTTACATTCGCCTCATAAATTTGTTTTACCGTTCTTTCCTCGCTCATTCGTTCTACATGTCCAAACCATCTCAACACACCTTTCTTAATTTTATCGATAATGCTTATCTCAGCTTTGCATTCCTTCCTTATTTCACTATTTGCCGAGATTTTTATGTCTACCCATCTCTTCGTCAGGACAATCACTACTACACCATGCTAACAATACCACCCTTCACTACCACAGCACTATTTACACACTTAAAACTACACAATGTGTTATTTTATTTTATTTTTTGACATATCATCAAAGATGAAGAAGAATATGGATGTCTGGGCATTTACGGGGCTGACGACCGTCATGGGCTGGTTTGAGTAATCACTTTACACACGTGTAACATTCACCAATTCTACCCATTATTGACAACCACACTACTCAAAATCTTGGAAGTTTTATACATATGAAACAATTTAGAAACCTTGTTCTTGAATCACTAGAACTTCACTAGAGACATCTATTGGTGAGATGTAAAGAAGCTTTTTATTGAGCAAAAACTCTTATATTAGTATGTGAGGTCCGAATCCTGGATTATAATCTCACACGTGGGAAACGCCAGAAAATATCATTTTCATTTTTATTATTTTAGCTTATAATTTGACCAGATAATTTATACACAACATTTTGAGTGTGTCCAAATACTTTTAACAAAATCTGGATTAATTAAAATTACAGGAGTTATTTTCATTTTATTTTTTGACATCTCATCAAAGATGAAGAAGAATATGGATATATATGTAAATATATATTGGTTTTAATTTATTCTATAAAATGCAATCCCAGTACAAAAAATGGGGTCCTGTGGTTAGTGTCGCGGACTCTTAAGTCAGAATTTCTCGGTTTGAACGCACTCTACCACAATTTGCTACCTATTTCTAATAATGAGCCGCTTAGGTTCTAAGAAATAGTACGAAATTGAAATATTTGTGTTAATAATAAAAACACAAATATTTATCCTTAAAAATATTTTTTTTTAAAATCTCAGCTCGGCTGTCCAAACTTAAAACAAAGAAAGGGACATTTTTTTGTAGTACTTTTTTTTGACCATGGAAGCCAAGCTAGCGGTTCACAACGGCGTGCTGGTACCGACACTAATGTATGGAAGCGAAATATGGAACTGGCAAAGGAAGGATGAAAGCAGAGTGAACGCTGCTGAAATGCGCTCCCTCAGACAAATGTGTGGAAAATCATTGTATGACAGAATTAAAAACGAAGATAGAAGAAAGGAATGTATGGCTGAACGAGGAATAATTGAAAAGATTAGGAAGAGTTCTTTACAGTGGTATGGGCATGTGGAGCGAATGGATAACGAGAGAATGACTTAGAAAATATACGTGGCGAATGTGAGAGGGAAAACAGAACGAGGACGACCGAAAAAGACTTGGCACGATCAGATCAATCAGAACCTAAAATCTGGCGGTGTCAAAAGTCTGCGTAATCGGAGGGCATGTATGACTAGATGTATGGACGTGAAGGAGGCGAGAAGTGTGTGTCAGGACAGAAGAGTGTGGCGTTCCATCCTCTCTGCCTACCCCTGCGGGGAAACGGCATGATGGTAGTAGTAGTTTTATTGCATTTTTGGACTAAGTAGAATCTACTTAGTCCAAAAATGCCAAAAAAACGTACGAAATAAAATGTCCTTTACTGTGTTTTGGGTTTGAACAGCCGAGCTTGATGCCTAGTATTGTCGATATATATGTATGTTGTGTAGGAAGTGCAGATACGGCCTCCGCGCCTAGCACAGCGCTGGCGTAGAGCGTCTAGAGGTAGGGGGAGGTGAAAGCGTTCCCGCCTGGCGGCTAGACAGAGTCTAGACGGGCCGCGAGGTCGACGAACCGCCGCGACCAGGGCTTTCGCAACTGTCGCTATTATGTTACGTTTGGAAAACACTGCCCGCCGGTGGTTCTCAAAGTGTTCAATGACCTGTATTGGAGGTGTTATTGTGATCGATGAACCGTCACGCAGCTTATTGCAGAGTGGGTAGATAGAATAGAAAAATACCACTATTCTTTAACATCTATCGTGACACGTGTTTCGATGCATTCTTCATCATTTAAAAACATGTGATGCAGAATGCATCGAAACATGTCGGCTGTCCAAACTCAAAACACAGTAAGGGACATTTTTTTGTAGTACGTTTTTTTGCATTTTTGGACTAAGTAGATGCTACTTAGTCCAAAAATGCCAAAAAAACGTACTACAAAAAAATGTCTCGTACTGTGTTTTGAGTTTGGACAGCCGATGTGTGGCTATAGATTTTAATAAATAATTTTAATATACAAAGAGAAAATTTATTTAAAAATTCATAGATATTAGCACACAGTTACTGCCGAATCAATAAATGAAATAATTTGTATACCTTGAATTCAGCACTCGATTTTTCCTGAAGGTTTTTTTCATATTTCAAAGTCTTCATGGAGAATCTGAAATAAAATAAAATATTATTTTTTGACATCTCATCAAAGATGAAGAAGAATATGGAGGTCTGGGCATTTACGGGGCTGACGACCGTCATAGGCTGGTTTACACACGTGTAACATTCACCAATTCTACCGAGTATTGTCAACCACACTACATATATATAAATATATATATATATATATATATATATATATATATATATATATATATATATATATATATATATATATATATATATATATATATATATATATATATATATATATATATATATATATATATATATATATATATATATATATATATATATATATATATATATATATATATATATATATATATATATATATATATATATATATATATATATATATATATATATATATATATATATATATATATATATATATATATATATATATATATATATATATATATATATATATATATATATATATATATATATATATATATATATATATATAACATGGTAATATTTTTCTTTGTAAATTGGGTGTAAATAATATGTAAAGTGGGTGTATAATAATAAAATAAACAATGTGTTGCTTTGTAATTAAAGTTTATTCTTAATTTATCTTTATAATATTTTCCTATCTATCTATCTGATTCTGACAGTTCAGAATATTATATTTTTTCTATCTGACGTCTTTTATTTTATTCAGTGCGACGCATGCGACATCTGGTGGTAGATCTGTTTTATGTAGGTACTATATGTAAGTACTTAATAAAATGTATAGGTAGGTACCTAGGTCATATATATATATATATATATATATATATATATATATATATATATATATATATAGCAGAAACTCTTTCATTTGTATGTGAGGTCCGAATCCTGGATTATAATCACATAATCGAGAAACGCTAGAAAATACCCTATTCATTTATATTTTTTCAACAGTTTGAGAATCTTAGGCTTTTAACATTTTATTTTTTTAACGTTGCCGCTCCCACAGAGTAGGTTTGCATAACTCCGCCAATCCGTGCAAGTGCTTTGGCTAAGTATTGCATAACACAATGAATTGAGAAACTATAATTTGTAACGAATTTGACCGTGGGCAATTTCTATTTATAAAATAAACAAAAACTTAGGGACGCTATGCCGTGATAAGCGGTGCTGCATAAGCGGTAGTTAGATTTCAGAGTCACTTGAAATCACTAAGTCACTCATCTACCATACATGGTTTTGCCGCACTGAGAGATCGCATTCCGACTGCATTAGCATCATAAATTTGCATTACTATTTGTATGTACCACTACTACTACTACTACCATGACGACGTTTCTCCGTAGGGGAAGGCAGAGAAGATAGAACGCCACACTCTTCAGTCCTGACATACACTCCTAGCTTCCTTCACATCCATGTTATATCTACATGCCCTCCGATTATAATTCTGTCATACAATGATTTTAAACACATCCGTCTGAGGGAGCGCATTTCAACATCGTTCACTCTGCTTTTCTCTTTTTCACTTCCATACATTAGTATCGGTACCAGCACTGCGTTGTGAACTGCCAGTATATATATATATATATATATATATATATATATATATATATATATATATATATATATATATATATATATATATATATATATATATATATATATATATATATATATATAGTGCGACAAAACGATGTATGATAGATGTGCGAATAGTGAAATAAGGAAGAAATGCAAAGCTGAGATAAGCATTATCGATAAAATTAAGAAAGGTGTGTTGAGATGGTTTGGACATGTAGAACGAATGAGTGAGGAAAGAACGGTAAAATAAATTTATGAGGCGAATGTTAGTGGGAAAAGAAGCAGAGGAAGACCGAGAAAAACATGGCACGATCAGGTATGCCAAATACTTGAAAGTGGTCAAGTTAGGAGTCGTAACAATCGGCGGGTATGTATGAGGAGATGCATGAACGTGGAAGAGGCGTAGAATGTTTGCAAGTACAGAGTGGTGTGGCGCTCTATTCTCTCTGCCTACCCCTAAGCGGCGTGATGGTTAGTTAGTTAGTTTTTTATTTATATATAGTATAACTGGATAGATACTTCTCAGTTGCAAGATATGACGTCACAACTCGTACTAGTTACTGCCAAATCACTTTCGATCATTCGCTTAGAAAGGTCGACGGTCGCTTAACCCAAAGATGGGAAGGACTCTCGCATATATACATTTATGGCATTAGCAGACAGATATACAACGCAACTAGAAACTGCTGAAATGCGAATGCTTAGATGGTCAGCTGGAGTGCCCCTTAGAGACAAAATAAAGAGTTCACGCATTCGTGGGAGCCTGGCTGTAACAGGCATCAATAGTAAGGTAGAGGAAAGGCAATTGGGATGGTATGGGCACATAGGACGCAGAGAACCTGGTCATATTGTGAACTAGGTAATCGCCAAGGATCTTACTCGAAAGTCACCTAGAGGAGAACCAAAGAATTCATGGATGCTGCAGAAAGATCACATGATTCAAGGCATGGCCTAGGTGACGTTGTCCATGACAGAAGGACCTACAACCTGAAGACGAGGAGAGCTGACCCCAACAGTCTACAAAGACGATTTAGGAAGAGATTTGAAAGAAATGATATTTATTTCGCATGAAAATCATTATGATCTGTTTGTCCACATTAATATTCTTTTTAATTTCTTAGATTTTCGTGGTGGTTCATCTGGATACTATGCCGTGAGTCGTTCCACATGAGAGGCTGTCCAGCGTGCTCGTCACTCGGGAGGGCATACTGGCCAACATCCAGGCTGTGCTACTTGCCGAAGAAGACCGGGAAATAGCCCCAGCCGTCTATAAGGATAATAAGCTGGGATGTAGCTAGGGAGATGAAGCACATTTTCTAGGATCGTTATTGCATATTGCATATTTTTACTGCAGTCATTTATTCCCGAGAAGCTGGGGTCCAGACTAGCACAGTTCAAATAAATGGTGTCCAAGCTCATTTATTGTCGAAATTCAAAACCAGGACAGTCTCTCAGGACTAACTTGTCTCAGTTCGAATCGCGACTATATCGTACGTTTTAGGTGTCACGCTCCAATCTCGCAGACTCTGTAGACTCGAATGAAGCTGAAACTCGACTAAATAGGACGCTTTGAGTGTCACGCTCCAATCCCGCCGACATGCCTGCAGACTGTAGACTAGAATGAAGCTGAAACTCGACTATATAGGACGCTTTGAGTGTCACGCTCCAATCCCGCCGACATGCCTACAGACTGTAGACTAGAATGCAGCTGAAACTCGACTATATAGGACGCTTTGAGTGTCACGCTCCAATCCCGCCGACATGCCTACAGACTGTAGACTAGAATGAAGCTGATAGAATGAAGCTGAAACTCGACTATATAGGACGCTTTGAGTGTCACGCTCCAATCCCGCCGACATGCCTACAGACTGTAGACTAGAATGAAGCTGAAACTCGACTATATAGGACGCTTTGAGTGTCACGCTCCAATCCCGCCGACATGCCTACAGACTGTAGACTAGAATGCAGCTGAAACTCGACTATATAGGACGCTTTGAGTGTCACGCTCCAATCCCGCCGACATGCCTACAGACTGTAGACTAGAATGAAGCTGAAACTCGACTATATAGGACGCTTTGAGTGTCACGCTCCAATCCCGCCGACATGCCTGCAGACTGTAGACTGGAATGAAGCTGAAACTCGACTGTATAGGACGCTTTGAGTGTCACGCTCCTACCTCGCAGACCTGCTACAGACTGTAGACCAGAATCAGACGATGACGTATGGCTTCTGGTCGAGTTTCGCGACGCACGAACACATTAGCATATTTTGCGTGGAGTTGATAACAGAAAAATGAGTATACCGAAATACGACATGACAACTGACGGTACAAATTTATTCATGAGTACAAAGCCTACGCGGGATAAATGGAATATACGTTTGCGAATGTGGTGTTGGATTAACAGGGCTACCCAATAAGTAAGTTAACCAAATAGTTCAAAACTGGTACTTGAAGCGGAGGGCTGATCACCTTTCCTTCGTGTGTTAACGACCAAGATAACACTGCGTTTATTTAATGCAGTGCCCTATGCACCATCGGGGTGCGGATAGGGGTTTGAATGAATATTTATATATATATATATATATATATATATATATATATATATATATATATATATATATATATATATATATATATATATATATATATATATATATATATATATATATATATATATATATATATATATATATATATATATATATATATATATATATATATATATATATATATATATATATATATATATATATATATATATATATATATATATATATATATATATATATATATATATATATATATATATATATATATATAAATATATATATATATATATATATATATATATATATATATATATATATATATATATATATATATATATATATATAAATATATATATATATATATATATATATATAAATAAATATATAAATATATATATATATATATGTATATATACATAGCAAAGTGATAGTGTCAAATAATAAATCATAATTAAAAATAATAGTCAAATAATAAATGATAAATCCTCATAACAGTATGAATATATTATGGGCAAATAGAAAAGCCATTATAGAAAGTAAAAGTGTGCATTTTAGTACGCGCCGAGTGCCAGCCCTGTTTCGGCAAACATTCAATGACCGGTAATAAGATGAAAGTGTTTGTATTGGTGCGTGAGTCTGTGTGCACACGGCGCGAAAACGCGCGTGTGTGTGCTCTAATGTGCGCTAATCACATACGTGGTAGTGAGGCATGACGCACAGGGCTGCCACAACAGTCGCTGTGTTCTTTAATTAATTAATCATTTTTGAAAGAAACAAATCAGAAAATATTACTAATCGCTAACACAAATATCTTTCTATAAAGTATTTTTGTTCATACTGGGGTTTTTGTGCATTTTTTCGGAATGCCTAGAAAATCTACTATATCCCAGTAAAAACGGCATATTTTTAACTTAATATTTACCCGCTACAGGGCAGAAAGTGTTGTTTTTGCATTTTGAAGAAAAGGTATTGTTTTTTTTTTTTTAATTTAAATATATTTAATATTTTTCAAATGGAGAAAAAAACATTCAGGTTTTACCTACAAAGATCATACAGCAAAAAGTTCAATAAGTGGCTTGATGTGTGTTTTAATACATTTTATTATATTTTTAAACTTTAAAAACGATCTCCTGAAAAATCATTTTCGTTTTTTGATATATGACGTTGTCGAAAGGAGTGAGCGAAATGTAATATAAACTTCTTGTACTCATTAAATTAACACTGGCTGACTTTATTACTAAGAAGCAATATCTTTTAACAATCCTGAAACAAGCTACTGAGATTTTAATATCTGTAATTACTTAATTTTATAGACATAATTCGATTTTAAAACAAAGATATTTTGTAAGCATACATATGTACATATTATATATATCAGACAATGATGTTGAAAAGGTTCTTGGCGAAACCGGTTGGAGAAAAAAAGTATCAAATAAAAGTTGTTAAAAACAAAGTTACAACATATTGAGTGTGTCCAAAATACTTGTTCTAAAAATCTGGATTATCCCCAATTACAGGAGTTATTTTCCTATTATTTTATGTTGTAATAAATTATCTGGTCAAATAAAAAGCTTAAATAATAAATATGATATTTTCTGGCGTTTCTCATGTGTGTGATTATAATCCAGGATTCAGACCTCACATAATAATCTAAGAGTTTCTGCTCAATAAAAAGCTACTTTACATCTCACCAATAGATATCTCTAGTGAAGTTCTAGTGATTCAAGAACAACGTTTCTAAATTGGTTCATATATATATATATATATATATATATATATATATATATATATATATATATATATATATATATATATATATATATATATATATATATATATATATATATATATATATATATATATATATATGTATATATATATACATATATATATATACATATATATATATATATATATATATATATATATATATATATATATATATATATATATATATATATATATATATATATATATATATATATATATATATATATATATATAAGAAGTTGGTGTGGTTGTCAATGATGGGAATATGACGGTCGTCAGCCCCGTAAACGCCCAGACTTCCATATTCTTCTTCATCTTTGATGAGATGTCAAAAAAAATGTGCCACAAAGTGTCTGCAAAAACCTTTTTTTTTTAAAACACAATAATGTGCCATCACTGAGTTTTCCCGTGCCCGGGGCACATTTTACAATACTTTTTACATTTGAAAAGTAAATAAACGCTCTCCTTATCACTACTATTTCTTATTGCCTTATTTTCAGTATTACTGCTACGGAGAGGATGGAACGCCACACTCGTCTGTCCTGACATAAAATTACTCCTAGCATCCTTCACGTCCAGATTTTAGGTTCTGATTGACATTGAACTCATGAAGCTCATTGAACAATGGATATCAGGAGATAGATTGCATCATTCGGCCACATCATCCATTTTTTTTTATAAATTCACAATAAAACACTCTCCTTATCATTAATCGTTCACTTAGTGTAATACCACTTAAAAACACTGCTTCATGACTTCCAGTTTCGGAATAATCATTCCATCATTAAAAGTTGTCTTTATCCTCCAATTGACATCTTCATTCACATGTGAGTTCTCGGCACCATCTATGGTTAAGATGAGTAAACTAATAGCAAAGACCTTCATGAAATGTATGTAAAAACTCTCACATAATTATATTTCGTACTAGGAGACAGTTTTGTATTATACATTGTTAACTTTGTGGTATGGTAATATAACTCTCTCCTTATCATTCATTCTTCACTTTGTGTAATGCCACTTAATAACACTGCTTCACAACTACCGGTTTCGGAATAATCATTCATTCATTCGTCAGGTCAACTGTAAACTAGAATGATATTGCTACGGTCTCCTATTTATCTAAGCTTTTATCTAACCTTTATCCGCACCCAATGGTGCATAGGGCACTGCATCGTATTGACGCAGTGTTATCTTGAGCGTTATTAACATAAAAGCAAGTTATCACTCCTGCGCTTCATGTAAGGGTAACATTTAATAAGTATTA
The DNA here is from genome assembly GCF_059751285.1 of Brachycentrus maculatus. Lineage (NCBI taxonomy): Eukaryota > Metazoa > Arthropoda > Insecta > Trichoptera > Brachycentridae > Brachycentrus > Brachycentrus maculatus. The sequence continues at coordinate 128,635 of NW_028280797.1, forward strand.
GAGTCTAAAATCACAATTATTTATTTTCTACCCCCACTGAGAATCGAACCCAGGACCTCCAGCATGGTAGTTTAGTACGCTAACCATTATACCAAGGGTACGGACGATTTATATAAAAGTAAACTTATTATTATTATTATTATTCTTTGAAACAGAGAGAAAGAAGATAAAGTAATCACAATGGGAATATTTTTAAAAGCGGACTTAAAATTTTATTTAAGTAAAATTTTAAGTAAGTAAAATTTTATTGGTTATTAAATTTAACCGTTCGTCCTCTGTCCGCCTCCGTGGTGTAATGGTATGCGTATTTAGCTACCGTGTTAGAGGTCCTGGGTTCAATTCCCAGGGGGGGGGGTGTAAAAATAAACTTTAGTGATTTTACACTATAATACACTGTATAATTACACTGTTCGCCTCCGTAGTGTAATGGTCAGCACGTTCGGCTACCGTTCTGGAGGTCTCGGGTTCGATTCCCAGGGGGGGTAAAATAAATATAAGTGATTTTTTCACTGTATTATTTATTCAATATTACCCTGGACTGGTACCTGAAGCGGAGGGCTGATCACCTTTCCTTCATGTGTAAACGATCAAAATAACACTGCGTTGGTATTACGCAGTGCCCTATGCACCATTGGGGTGCGGATAAGGGTTTTATTATGTTTATTTAAAATTACCCTGGACTGGTCCAGGGTAATTTTAAATAAGTGGCTTGGTATTCATTTTTAATACATTTCATTATATTTTTAAACATTAAAAACGATCTCCTGAAAAATCAAGTTTTTGAATGAAATGTATTAAAAATAAATATCAATCCACTTATTGAACTTTTTACTGTGCAACAGATCTTTTTAGGTAAAACCTGAAGGTATTTTCTCCATTTGAAAAATATTTAGTTTCTTTAAAAAAATTTAAAAAACAATACCTTTTCTTCAAAATGCAAAAACAACGCTTTCTACCCTGTCGCGGGTAAATATTAAGTTAAAAATATGCCTCTTTTGCTGGGATATAGTGCATTTTCTGGGCATTCCGAAAACATACACAACTGAAAATGGACGATTTTTGTTATATGACGCTGTTGAAAGGAGTTAGCGATATAGTAAAAAAATGTATGTCTCCATGAAATAAATAAATAAAAAAATATCTATAGACTAGCCATAGATTTCCTTACAATATGTTTTTTTATTAATTCTGTCATTCAACGATTTGCCACACATCCGTCCGAGGGAACAAACACATTTCAACGGCGTTATAAGTCAGGAGTCAAAATAATCGGCGGGTATGTATGAGAAGATGCACGAATGTGGAAGAGGCGACGAATGTTTGCAAAGACAGAGTGTGTGGCGTTCTCATATCTCTATCTATCTATCTGCCTCTATCTGCCCATCTCGGCAGGGAAGCGGCGTGGTGGTTTGTTGGTTATAAATTTTATCATACTTGACTCGGCAGTCATTTTGTGGTAATATCTATGCATTTTGAATTAAACTTTTTAATTATCTATTTCTACACGTGTTACCATGCATGCAGTGTTTGAAACACGTGTCACTATAGATTTTAATAAATAGTGGTATTTACTATGTGAAATTTAAATTAAAAATATATGTTTACATATAAATATATACCGCTCACTCCTTTCAACAACGTCATGTATCAAAACTCGTCAATTTTCAGTTGCGCGTTTTCGGAATGCCCAGAAAATGTACTATATCCCAGCAAAACGGCATATTTTAAACTTAATATTTACCCGCTACAGGGCAGAAAGTGTTGTTTTTGCATTTCGAAGAAAAGGTATTAAAAAATTAATAAATATTTTTCAAATGGAAAAAATACCTTCAGGTTTTACCTAAAAAGATCTGTTGCACAGTAAAAAGTTCAATAAGTGGCTTGATATTTATTTTTAAAACATTTTATTATATTTTTTAATTTTATAAACGATCTCCTGAAAAATCGACTGTTTTGCTATAAGACGTTGTTGGAAGGAGTCAGCTATATAAAAAAACAGTAAAATTGGTATTTTTTCATGAACGAATAATAACTGTATTTATAACTGTCATTACACAACCAGATCGATCAGAACCTAAAATCTGGTCGTGTCAAAAGTCTACGTAACCAGGGGGCACGTACGACTAGATGTATGGACGCGAAGGAAACTAGGAGTCTATGTCAGGACAGAAAAGTGTAGCGTTCCATCCTCTCTGCCTACCCTAGTAATGTTAGTAATGTAGTACTTGGGATTTCAGATAAAAATCACTATTAAATAAATATACCTATTTTAAAATATCCCTATTATAAATATTTATTTTACTTATAACCCTTATCCGCACCCAATGGTGCATAGGGCACTGCATCGAATTGACGCAGTGTTATCTTGATCATTACTTACATGAAGGCAAGGTGATCACTCTTGCGCTTCAGGAACCAGTCCAGGGTAATATTAAATCAATATTACAGTGTAAAATCACTAATATTTATTTTCACCCCCCTCTGGGAATCGAACCCGGGACCTCCAGCACGGTAGCTAAACACGCTGACCATTACACCACGGAGGCGGACATTATAAATATACCTATTTTAAATATTTTTTTCGCTGCCTACACCGGGGTACTTCTAGAAAATTTGGTGATGGACTTACAATCTAGTATTTATTTAGATTGGCAGTGACAGGTATATTGAAAGCTTTTAAATGTAAAATCACAGTAAAATCGGGATAAAATTTTATATTATTTCACATTTTCAATAAATTTCGCAACTTAGTTATTAAAAAAAATTGCTTAGCAAGAGCAGATCTGTCAGGAAGCCTAGATGCTTCTGTATCAGATCTGGGCATGCGGACAGCTTTCAATATTTATAAAATCATTTCACATACCTTAAGGGATGAGAAAAAAAATACTAAAAACACAAAACAGGACTTAATACAATTCACTCCGTAAGTTTTCAGAATATATGTAACTCGTATGTATTTCTTTCGTTTAGAAGCACAATTTTTTTAATTGTCACTGGATTTTATAATTTTATCCAATTTTACACAAAAAAAAATATTACATTTAAAAAATATATAAACGAATTCACTTTTTACACGATTCGAGTTTAGTTTTAGTTTTTTTTAGTTTTTTTAACTGTTTAAATTTTCCCGAGACGACATCCCACGTCGGGGATCATGTCTAGACTGAGTTTCGAAGTACTTTTCACCCCTCTCTTTCAAATCTGCAAAGAACGAACTGCAGCGTAATGCAGGGGTCACCAGTCGAAGGTGCGCGAACAAAATTAGTCTACTTTTCATTAAAATATATAATAATAATAATAATAAAACCCTTATCCGCACCCCAATGGTGCATAGGGCACTGCTTCATATAAACGCAGTGTTATCTTGATCGTTTATACATGAAGCAAAGGTGATCAGCCCTCCGCTTCAGGTACCAGTCCAGGGTAATATTGAATAAATATTATAGTGAAAAAATCACTAATATATATTTGACCCCCCTGGGAATCGAACCCGGGACGTGAAATTAACGTGAAAACACAAATCATTAATATAATATAAGAATCCGTTTTATTTATATATGTATATGCAAGATCCTAACCGGGTTACTTTACATACTGGAAGACGCCTGAAAACATTTTTTTTAATTATTACGCAATTCACATTTTGAGCAGATTCTTTTAACCCTTATCCGCACCCAATGGTGCATAGGGCACTGCATCGTATTGACGCAGTGTTATCTTGATCGTTACTTACATGAAGGCAAGGTGATCACTCCTGCGCTTCGACGACAAGTCCGGGGTAATATTAAATAAATTGTAGAGTGTAATAAATAATAAAACCCTTATCCGCACCCCAATGATGCATAGGGCACCACGTTATATAAACGTAATGTTATCTTGATCATTTACACATGAAGGAAAGGTGATCAGCCCTCCGCTACAGGTACCAGTCCAGGGTAATATTGAATAAATATTAGAGTGAAAAAATCACTCATATTTATTCGACCCCCCCTGGGAATTGAACCCGGGACCTCCAGAACGGTAGCCGAGCGTGCTGACCATTACACTACGGAGGCGGACAAGAGTGTAAAGTCACTGATATTTATTTACACCCCACCCTTGGGGATCGAGCCCGGGACCTCCAGTACGGTAGCTAAACACGCTAACCGTTACACCAGTTAAGTTTATTTAAGTCACAACATTTTGGGAGTGTCCAAATCATTGTACACATATCGTAGTCATACAGGAGAAAGTGACCAAGTGCATTGTTTTACAAAAACGTGATCATTGACTATTTGATATCTTACTAGCTTAATATTGCCCTGAAAAACATCCCAAAGGATTTTAAACTTAGAAGTATAATATATTGACTTGTTACAAATGACTAACTGCTTACTTATAACCCTTATCCGCACGTAATGGTGCATAGGGCACTGCATCAAATTGACGCAGTGTTATCTTGATCATTACTTACATGAAGGCAAGGTGACCACTCTTCAGGCGCTTCAGGAACCAGTCCAGGGTACTATTAAATAAATATTACAGTGTTAAATCACTAATATTTATTTTCACGCCCCCTGGGAATCGAACCCGGGACCTCCAGCACGGTAGCTAAACACGCTGACCATTACACCACGGAGGCGGACATTGACTAACTGCATTGATGTTTATTTTGTTGCCAAGCAAAAGTGACTTAAATGGCCCTCCTGAACATTTTACGTTTTGTTAGTCGGTCACTTTTTCCTGTACGACTACGATATTTTAATTTTTTTATTTCACGAGTTCGGAAAGCCTGGTTGGGGACCTCTGGATAATGCATAATGCAAGCGAGCCGGTTTTAGAAGTCTCCTTCGACTTTTAACTGCACTGGGCTTTAACGATTTACACTACAGACGCGACCAGCGAATGTGGTAATATCTGCAAAATTTCTCTTACTCTTTTCTCTCCTGGTAGTATGTATTTTTTTTAACCATACCATATTTGTTCGCGATAATTATAACGACCCTGTAGGGCGTCGAATCAAGAACCTGTGCATTGCTAACTAATACATTTACTTACAAAATTTTGAGTGTGTCCAAATACTTGTTCACAAAATCTGGATTATCTTTAATTATAGGAGTTATTTTCATGTTATTTTTTGACATCTCATCAAAGATGAAGAAGAATATGGTAGTTTGGGCATTGCAGATTATGTGAACAAGTATTTGGACACACTCAAAATGTTGTAAATAAATAATCTGTTCAAATAATAAGCTTAAATAATAAAAATGAAAATGATATTTTCTGGCGTTTCTCATGTGTGTGATTATAAATCAGGATTCGGACCTCACATACTAATATAAGAGTTTCTGCTTAGTAAAAAGCTTCTTTACATCTCACCAATGGATGTCTCTAGTGAAGTTCTAGTGATTCATAAACAAGGTTTCTAAATTAGTTCATATATACAGAACTTCCAAGAATTTGAGAAGTTTGGTTGTCAATAATGGGTAGAATTGGTGAATGTTACACGTGTGTAAAGTGATCACTTAAACCAGCCTATGACGGTCGTCAGCCCCGTAAATGTCCAGACTTCCATATTCTTCTTCACATTTGATGAGACGTCTAATAAATCTCGTTTAATTTTGGATATATTACCCAACAATTCAATATGGAATTCTACCAACTGTCTGCAGTTACAATAAATAAACTCTCCATATCGTTCATCATTCAAAAATAATATGACTTTATGGATAGTAGAAGCAGGTTGTACTACTTTATTGCAAAATAATCACAGTTCTTTTAACCAAATTATAAAAATTATATTGACATAAGTATAATATATATAAATAACTCAAATCGCTCACTCCTTTCAACAACGTCATATATCGAAAATCGCAAATTTTCTGTGTATGAATGAATGTTTCGGAATGCCCAGAAAATGCACTATATCCCAGCAAAAGCGGCATATTTTTAACTTAATATTTACCCGCTACAGGGCAGAAAGTGTTGTTTTTACATTTTGACGAAAAGGTATTGTTTAATTATTTTTTTAATATACTAAATATTTTTCGAATGTAAAAAACATTGAAGGTTTACCTATAAAGATCTGTCGCACATTAGAAAGTTCAGAAAGTGGCTTGATATTTTTTTTTAATAATAATAATAATAAACCCTTATCCGCACCCCAATGGTGCATAGGGCACTGTGTCTTATAAACGCAGTGTTATCATGATCGTTTTACTTATGAAGGAAAGGTGATCAGCCCTCCGCTTCAGGTACCAGTCCATGGTAATATTGAATAAATATAACAGTGAAAAAATCACTTATATTTATTTTTACCCCCCTTGGGAATCGAACCCGGGACCTCCAGAACGGTAGCCGAGCGTGCTGACCATTACACTACGGAGGCGGACATTTTAATACTATTTTTAATACTCATAATTATATTTTTAAACTTTAAAAACGATTTCATGAAAAATCAAGTTTTTGATATATGACGTTGTTGAAAGGAGTGAGCGATGTGTGGATAAGCCCAGAATTGTAAAAAAATATTTGAAAACCCTCGAAATGTTGCGAATAAAATAGCTGTTAAATTATCTTGGTTTGGGTTTTTCTAAAGGCGTTAAACAGGAATGTGTAATGTCACCGTAGCTGTTTAATCTAAGTATTGTATAAACGCCTTTGAAGTTGTATTTTTCGCAAATGGCGCTACATATTTCTTTTTGTCATTATTCCAGAACGTCATCCAAGCGGAATCATGTGAGAATCGTGTTAGAATCCAGTAGAATTAAATATATCTTACATGAAAAAAATCTGCTTTAAAAAAACTTACTAATTTCGACCATAGATGTTCCCAAAACAACTTCATCACAAGAATTCCTAGTGTATGGAAATGAAGTATGGAGTTGACAAAAGAAGGATGGAATTAGACTAAATGCAGTCGGAATGCGAACTCTCAGTGCGGCAAGACCATGTATGGTGGATGTTCCAATGGTGATAGAAGGAAAAAGTGCATGGCTGAGATGAGTACTATCCAGCAAATAAAGAAAGATATGTTGACATGGTTTGGGCATGTGAATCGAATGACTGAAGAAAGAACAGTCAAACAAATTAATGTTGGTTGGTTGGTTGGTAAAAGAAGCAGAGAAATACCGAGGAAAACTTGGTACGATCACGCATTCCGAATATTTGGCAAGAAATAAGAATGCATGATTTTTTCGCTAAAACATTTATTCAATATTACCCTGAAGCGGAGGGCTGATCACCTTTCCGTCGTGTGTTAATTATCAAGATAACACTGCGTTTATATGATGCAGTGCTCTATGCACCATCGGGTGCGGATAAGGGTTTGAAACGTATGAAGAGATGCAGGAATATAGAAGAGGCGCATGTTTTATATATATATATATATATATATATATATATATATATATATATATATATATATATATATATATATATATATATATATATATATATATATACATAAATATTTTTTTAAACACATGTAACACAATCGTGACAGTCGGTAAGGCTGATCGCGCAAATCTACCACCAGACGTCGCACATGCGTCGCACTGGAAAAAACAAGAGACGTCAGATGAAAAAATATGGTGTTTGGTGAACGTGTCATATTATATGTGAATTATAAAAGATTATTATATAATAAACATTTATTGTCGTTTCTTTAATTACAAAGAAAAATATTAACACGTTTTATATATATATATATATATATATATATATATATATATATATATATATATATATATATATATATATATATATATATATATATATATATATATATATATATATATATATATATATATATATATATATATATATATATATATATATATATATATATATATATAATACCAGAGTTAGGATTTAAAGTTCAGCTTCCATTATAAGGACTGTCTCGCCCGACCTCGGCTTATTCTCTACACACTGGTTTGACAACTCTCTTCTGCAATCGTTCACCCCAAATCCTACCCCGTCTCCCAGACCCCCTCTTAATTCCTTCAATTATACCTGACTCTTCTCCCTGTCGCATCAATAATGCACCTTCTCTAATAACTTTTAAGAAACGTCTGAGACATTACTATCTATCATTAGCATCCTAACTGTCCATCAAACCTCCTCCCTCTACCTCCTTCCCTAAACTCCCTTCTTCCTTTGCCTTCCTTATTATCATCAATTTGTAATTTATGTTTTTATTTTTTAATCTTCAAGTACTATCTACCCTCTGATTGCAAACAGCATATAATAAAACGTACGGTAAGAAGCATATCGGCTGTCCAAATTCAAAACACAGTAAGGGACTTTTTTTTGTAGTATGTTTTTTTTTGCATTTTTGGACTAAGTAAATTCTACTATGCAAAAAAAAACGTACTACAAAAAAATGTCCCTTACTGTGTTTTAAAATTGGACAGCCGAGCTATATATGGTATCAAACGTTTTGATCAATATCACTAGTCTGTTCTTGGTTGATTGGAAGATATAGCATTTTAGCAATAAGCCCGTCAATGTATCTATTTATTTTATGATATTTAAATAAATCAATAAATAAGAATCAACAATAAATATGGGAGTCCAACACTGCAATATATCGTTCCGAACATTTTTAATTTGTTGCCGACGGAGGTTAGAGGTCAAAATAAAATATGGAACAAAGGCAAAATAAGGGAATGGGTAAATGATCAAGAGTTAATTCTATGAAAATTGTAAAATGTTTATATTCTTAATTTTTTTCTCTTTTTGTGTCTATATTAGGTTAAAATCGTTAAAAACAATAAAAATGTATTTAAAAAAAATTCCACCGACAAGACACACAAGGTGACTTGGTGGGTCTGTGCAAAAAAAAAGTTCTAAATATGTATGTAAAAATTGTGATTTAAATAAATGTATACAAATAAAAAAATAACAAATAGTCGATCCGTACACAAGAAACAATTCGTTCACTCCTTTCAAGAACGTCATAAATCAAAAAACTTGATTTTTCAGGAGAACGTTTTTTAACTTTAAAAATATAATACAATGTATTAAAAATAAATATCAAGCCACTTATTGAACTTTTTAATGTGCAACAGATCTTTTTAGGTAAAACCTGATTATTTTGTCTCCATTTGAAAAATATTTAGTTTATTTAAAAAAATAATTAAACAATACCTTTTCTTCAAAATGCAAAAACAACACTTTCTGCCCTGTAGCGGGTAAATATTAAGTTAAAAATATGCCGCTTTTGCTGGGATATAGGACATTTTCTGGGCATTCTGAAAACATGCTCAACTGAAAATTGACGATTTTTGATTTATGACGTTCTTGGAAGGAGTGAGTGAATTATCAAAGTATCATTGTATCAATGAGTTATTAAAATAATATCGTCTTCATCTATGTTAAGATTTTAAAAGATAATTTTTAAAATAACTTCCAATTGGAGATAATCCAGATTTGTGAACAAGTATTTGGACACAATCAAAATGTTGTAAATAAATTAACTGGTCAAATTATAAGCTGAAATAAATATAAAATCATGTTGTTTGGTAATGTATGGAGTTGACAAAAGATGGATGAAAGTAGACTGAATGCGGTTGAAATGCGATCTCTCAGACGAGTGAGCGATAGATAGTAATAATAGACCTTTAAATAGTGATATAAGGAATTTATGTTGAAACTGAAAAAAGTATTATCCATCAAACTAAGGAAGGTGTGTTGAGATGGTTTGGACATGTAGAACGAATGAGTGAGGAAAGACCGGTAAAACAAATTTATGAGGCGAATGTAATTGGGAAAAGAAGCAGAGGAAGACCGAGAAAAACATGGCACGATCAGGTATGCCAAATACTTGAAAGTGGTCAGGTTAGGAGTCGTAACGATCGGCGGGTATGTATGAGGAGATGCATGAACGTGGAAGAGGCGAAGAATGTTTGCAAAGACAGAGTGGTGTGGCGCTCTATTCTCTCTGCCTACCCCTGCGGGGAAGTGTTAAATGTTAAAACTGAAATAAGTAAGTATTATCCATCAAACTAAGAAAGGTGTGTTGAGATGGTTTGGGCATGTGGAACGAATGCGCGAAGAAAGAACGGTAAAACAAATCTATGAGGCGAATGCAGTTGTAAAAAGGGGCAGAGGAAGGCCGAGAAAAACTTGGCACGATCAGGTATGTCAAATACTTGAAAGAGGCAGGTCAGAAGTCGGAATAATCGGCGGTCATGTACGAGAAGGTGCACGAATGTAGAAGACCCGAAGAATGTTTGCAAGGACACGTTGGTTTGGCGTTCTATTCTCTCTGCCTACCCTGCGGGAAGCGGCGTGACGGTTAGTCACTTATGGGGATGTGATATTATTATATAAGATGTGCGTTGTCTCGCTCCGACCCGATGCATTTTGTGTTGCAGTCTCTTCCACTTTAAAAATTGATAATACCCTTTGAAGGCGAAACTGACAATGTATAAAAGTACTTGTATTCGTACGAGGGGAGTCTTGGATACTAAATTCATATGTGGGTATGTATGCATCCGCCATGAGTGTCTATAAAACACATAGACTTTAAAAAATGCACAAAAAAATTTATAAATAAAATCATATTATCAGGCGGGTCTCATGTATGTGAATTTAATTCAAGATTGGGACCATACATACAAATAGAAAGAGTCCTTGCTCAATAAAAGCTTTCCCTATTCTAACATAGATGGGTGTTGTGGACTCACATGTAGATACTGTGTCACGAGTTTGATCAATATTTCTAAGAGTTCCAAAAATATGAGTAGTGTGGTTGTCAAACATGGGTGGAATTGGTGAATGATACACGTGCGTCAAGTGATCACTTAACCAAGCCTATGACGGTCGTAAGCCCTGTAAATGCCCAGACTTTCATAATCATTAGAAAAAATACATATAAATGTATATATATATATAAATATATATATATATATATATATATATATATATATATATATATATATATATATATATATATATATATATATATATATAAATATAATAAAACCCTTATCCGCACCCCAATGGTGCATAGGGCACTGCATCATATAAACGCAGTGTTATCTTGATCTTTAACACATGAAGCGATCAAGTGATCAGCCCTCCGCTCCAGGTACCAGTCCAGGGTAATATTGAATAAATATTACAGTGAAAAAATCACTTATATTCCTTATATAAATGTAAATATATATACATATATATATATATATATATATATATATATATATATATATATATATATATATATATATATATATATATATATATATATATATATATATATATATATATATATATATATATATATATATATATATATTTATGTATATAATATATATATATATATATATATATATATATATATATATATATATATATATATATATATATATATATATATATATATGTATACATATATATATATATATATATATATATATATATATATATATATATATATATATATATTTAAATATATATATGTATTATAAATATGTATATATAATACATATATATATTTATATATACATTGTCTTTGCAAAACATTACTCGCTTTTTTTAAATGAATGAATAAAAATGGTATATTATAGATTCTTCTCAACGCTTAACTCACCGTTTTGTTGACTTGCAAGCTATGGTCTTTGTACTGCACAGTCTCCATGCAGTTTGAAGACTTAGTTCAGAGTATTTCATACCAGGAGCGGGGAAGTGATGGAGTGGCACGAATCTCCTGAAAAACATAAGTTTCATTTATGACTTCAAGAATAAATGACTAGACAGGATAATAATAATGTAGAATAATTTACAACATTTTGAGTGTGTCCAAATACTTGTTCACAAAATCTGGATTATCTCAGATTACAGGAGTTATTTTCATATTATTTTTTGACATCTCATCAAAGATGAAGAAGAATATGGAAGTCTGGGCATTTACGGGGCTGACAACCGTCATAGGCTGGTTTAAGTGATCACTTTACACTCGTGTAACATTCACCAATTCTACCCATTATTGACAACCACACTACTCAAATTCATGGAAGTTCTAAATATATGAACCAATTTAGAAACCTTGTTTTGAATCATTAGAAATTCACTAGAGACATCTATTGGTGAGATGTAAAGAAGCTTTTTACTAAGCAGAAACTTTTATATTAGTATTAGTAGTATTAGTAAATGCCCAGACTTCCATATTCTTCTTCATCTTTGATAAGATGTCAAAAAAAAAATTATATAGAATAATAAAATATCACCATTTTTTTATTTAAACTTCATGTACAGAAAATAAATAAGTACATTGGTGGGCTCGTTGACTTGATTCACATATTTTGAGTTGCGAGAATAACGTGCTCTCACTAAGTTTTCCTGTGCCGAGGGCACATTTTACAATACCTGTTTATAAAATTATAATAAAGAAAATTGTTCTCATAATTTTTTGACATCTCATTCAAAATGAAGAAGAATATGGAAGTCTGGGCATTTCCGGGGCTGACGACCGTCATAGGCCGGTTTAAGTGATCACATTACACAGTTACATTACAGTGCATTCACCAATTTGTTTTTCATGTATGTGATTATATATAATCCAGGATTCGGACCTCACATACTAATAATATAAGAGTTTCTGCTCAATAAAAAGCTTCTTTTCATCTCACCAATAGATGTCTCTAGTGAAGTTCTAGTGATTCAAGAACAACGTTTCAAAACTAATTAATAAATATATAGAACTTCCAAGAATTTGAGTAGTGTGGTTGTCAATAATGGGTAGAATCAGAGCAGAGGAAAACCGATGAAAACTTGGCATGTATGGATGAGTAGTTGCACGAATGTGAAAGGAGCGAAGATTGTCCACAAAGACACATTATTATGGCGTCCTATCCTCTCTGCCTCCCAAAAGAGTTAAGAAAGAACAGTAAAATTAATTTATGAAGAGAATTTAGTTAGAAATAGGAGCTGAGGAAGACCGAAGAAAACTTGGCATGTATGAATGAGGAGATACATGAATTTGAAAGGGGCGAAGATTGCTCACAAAGACATATTATTGTGGCGTTCTATCCTCTCTGCCTCCCAAAAGAGTGAAGAAAGAACAGTAAAATTAATTTATGAGGAGAATTTAGTTGGAAATAGGAGCTGAGGAAGACCGAAGAAAACTTGGCATGTATGAATGAGGAGATGCATGAATTTGAAAGGGGCGAAGATTGCTCACAAAGACATATTATTGTGGCGTTCTATCCTCTCTGCTTAAACTCCAGAAGAGGCGTTATGCTTAGTTAGTTTTAGAAATAAAATACTACAAGACTCAATAAATCTGTGTTTCATTTAATAGTTCGGATTTAGTTCGAAAATATATATTTTTTTAAATCGATTGCATTACTTTATTGACGGACGCTAAAAATGTCTGGAAAAAAATGTGTCGAGCCATTCCGAATTTCAAAGAGTGCAACGCCTTCCGACAAAAATGCATTTATCTCTTTTTTTCACAATGCAATTGCATCAGAAACACGATTTTCCTAAATCACAAAGACCCCGGAGCAAGATCTCCAAATATCTTTTCGAAACTCGCGTTAAAAATGTCGAAAAACGTCAAATAAATCAATAATAATTCGAATAAAACTCAGCCAAAATGAAACAATGGAAGCTCGCAAATGCAACGGATGTGTTCGCCTCTCTTTCACTCCCGTGCGTCAACTGATAACAGGCCGTCCCACTCGTACGCCTAGACGCTACCCGTCTCCCTCGCACATACTAATAACGCATACCTCTCTCCCTCTAACATTTTCCGATGCACGGGCGTGCGCCTCTCTCGTGCGCTCCAAATTCCGCATAACCTCGTCTCTTTTCCCGCCAGACATGATGCGTCTCGCTCTAACAAGTAAATTTTGCGGTACGTTAGTCTCTTTCGCGCGCTGTGTAAAGAAAGTCTGGCGGCGCGTCTCGAAAAAGGAACGAACCGCGCAGAGAAAAGACATTTAGTACAAATGTTACAACATTTACACTGTCAGAATTTTATATTACATACAAACGATTTGACTTTTTGATGATCGTTTGCTATTTTAACAGCCGGTCTCGCGTCAGCTCGTCGTACGGGCGCGCGGCAATACTGGAGTCAAATTTTTAAATTTAAGCCTAATAATTGGCGGGCTGAATTTTGAATATGAAATTTTTACATCTAGAATGTTCGAAAATTTTGTATGAAATTGTAAAGATGGCCACACACGTTAGGACATTAAGTATATATATAAAAACACAAATGAAATGATTTGTGTATTTCTTTTAAATATTTAGTATTTTTTAGAAAAAAATACTTATTATTATTATTTAAAAAAAAACACTTTCCATTCCTCGCCATAACACATCATCCTTCAGTAAGTCCTTCTCTGTCCAAGCGGCCAGACTATGGAATGAATTACCTCTCCGCGTAAACAAATGCACCTTCTCTAATAACTTGCAAGAAACGTCTGAGACATTACTATCTATCATTAGCATCCTAACTGTCCATCAAACCTCCTCCCTCTACCTCCTTCCCTTAACTCCCTTCTTCCTTTGCCTTCCTTATTATCATCAATTTGTAATTTTTGTTTTTTTAATGTTCAAGTACTATCTACCCTCTGATTGCAAACAGCTATATATGGTATCAAACGTTTTGATCAATATCACTGTCTGTTTTTGGTTGGTTGGAAGATATTGCATTTTAGCAATAAGCCCGCCAATGTATTATTTCATGTACATGAAGTTTAAATAAATAAACAAATATTTTCACTTATTTATTTTTTTACAAAAATGTTAATAAAATTAGTATATAACCACTCACCGAGATTTTTACGTCTACCGGTTTCGAGACGTACCCGTCTCTTCGTCAGGACGATCACTAACACAGCATGCAAACAATACTACCCTTCACCACCATAGCATTGTTTAGGGTAGTATTGTTTGCATGCTGTGTTAGTGATCGTCCTGACGAAGAGACGGGTACGTCTCGAAACCGGAAGACATAAAAATCTCCGTGAGGAAATAAATAAATAAGTAAAAATGACTAACCACAAAGTATTGAAAATATTTTCAGTTTTTTCCTAAGGAGAAAAAAACTAAAAATGTATTTGTTAAAAAAAAAAACTAACTAACCATCATCAACGCAGGGATAGGCAGAGAGAATCGAACGCCACACCACTCTGTCATTGCAAACATTCTTTGCCTCTTCTACATTCATGCATCTCCTCATACCCGACGATTATTACGACTCCTGACCCGGCCGCTTTCAAGTATTTGACATACCTGATTGTGCCAAGTTTTCCTCGGTCGTCCTCTGCTTCTTTTTCCAACTACATTCGCCTCATAAATTTGTTTAACCGTTCTTTCTTCACTCATACGCTCCACGTGTCCAAACCATCTCAACACACATTTCTTAATTTTATCGATAATGCTTATCTCAGCCTTACATTCTTTCCTTATTTCATCATTCGAACATCAAACATCGTTTTGCCACACATTCGTCTGAGGGATCGCATTTCGAAAATGTATTTGTTTGCCAAATCATTTCCAAATATCCTTTTCCTTAAACTAATCACAGTGTAGCGCCCTTGAGGTAGTATTTTCATTCAGAAAATGGCCCTAAATAATTTTTCGAATTTTTTACTACTAATATAATTCGCAACATTTTGAGTGTGTCCAAATACTTGTTCACAAATCTCGATTATCTCCAATTAAAGGAATATTTTTCATATTATTTTTTGACATATGATTAATAATTTGTCTTTGCTATTAATTTACTCATCTCAACCAAAGATGGTGGCAAGAACTCATACGTGAACGAAGGTGTCAATTAAAAAATAAATATGACATCCTTAATTTGAGTTGTGTGGTTGTCAATCATAGATAGAATGTTGAATGTTACATGTTTATAAAGTGATCACTTAATCCATCCTATGGCAGATCGTAAGCCCTGTAAATACCCGGACTTCCATAACATTTTGAGTGTTTCCAAATACTTGTTCACAAATCTGAATTATCTCCAATTATAGGAATATTTTTCATTTTATTTTTTGACATCTCATTAAAAATGAAGAAGAATATGAAAGTCTGGGCATTTACGGGGCTGACGACCGTCATAGGCTGGTTTAAGTGATCGCTTTACACACGTGTAACATTCACCAATTCTACCCATTAAAATACCCATTCTGCTCGATAAAAAGCTTCCTTTCATCTCACCAATAGATGTCTCTAGTGATTCAAGAACAATGTTTCAAAATTGGTTCATTTAAGTATATATAGAACCTCCAAGAATTTGAGTGGTGTGGTTGTCAATAATGGGTAGAATTGGTGAACGTTACACGTGTGTAAAGCGATCACTTAAACCAGCCTATGACGTTCGTCAGCCCCGTAAATGCCCATAGTTTCCATATTCTTCTTCACGTTTGATGAAATGTCAAAAAATAATATGAAAATAACTCCTATAATTGGAGATAATCCAGATTGTGTACAAGTATTTGGACACACTCAAAATGTTATGGAAGTCCGGGTATTAACAGGGCTTACGATCTGTCATAGGATGGATTAAGTGATTACATTATAAACTTGTAACATTTACCATTCTATGCACGATTGACAACCACACTAATCAAATGAGGGATGTTATATTTATTTTTTTAATTGATACATTCGTTCACGTGCGAGTTCTCGACACCATCTTTAGTTGAGATGAGTAAATTAATAGCAAAGACCTCCATGAAATTAATGTTAGATTCTTCCAGAATTATTTTTCATAATGGGCTGTAAAATAAAAGCATTGTCGACTTTGTGGTATGGTAATATAACACTCTCCTTATCATTCACCCATCACTTTGTGTAATACCAGTCAAACCAGTATCTACCTAATTTACGACTGCCGGTTTCAGAAAAACCATTCCATCATCAGGACAAATGTAGAAAAAATTGAATTTGCTATGGTCTCCTATTTATATTGCTTATTCAAACTCTTATCCGCCCTCGATGGTGCATAGGGCACTGTATCATACAACGAACGATGAACGATTAGGAGAGTGTTAATAAACGTAGGTATGTCCCTCTCCAAACACAAGTGCTTAGTCCCTTTATTGGAGAGAACTGCGTTATTAATTTTAATATTGTAACGTAGAAATGTGTAGAAAATGAATTAAATTATTTTTAAATAAATGTTATATTGAATAAAAAATATTAAAAAAATTAATATATTTCAATGTATTACAGTCACTGGCCTCAAAGGTCATTCTGGCATATAAGAGTCGGCGATAAGCGACCATTATCTGTTAGTACCTACATATATCGCTCACTCCTTTCAACAACGTCATATATCAAAAAACTTGATTTTTCAGGAGATCGTTTTTATAGTTTAAAAATATAATGAAATGTATTAAAAATAAATATCAAGCCACTTATTGAACTTTTTACTGTACACCAGATATTTTTAGGCAAAACATGAATGTTTTTTCTCCATTTGAAAAATATTTAGAATATTAAAAATAATAATTAAACAATACCTTTTCTTCAAAATGCAAAAGCAATACTTTCTGCCCTGCAGCGGGTAAATATTAATTTAAAATATGCCGCTTTTCCTGGGATATAGTACGTTTTCTGGGACATTCCGAAAACATGCACAACTGAAAATTGACGATTTTTTATATATGACGTTGTTGAAAGGAGCAAGCGATATATTCGATGTGGTACATTGTACCTACTGGCAGCTGAAGCGCTGTACTAGACACTTTGTTTCATGTAATTACCCATTAAAGTCACAGTGGATCAATCGAATTTAGTGCCCTTTTCACCATTCGGGGGGAATAGTGTTAGGATAAGAAATAAACTAAAACATGGCCCATTTCGTATATTAAAAGTACTGTTAACTTTGTGGTATGGTAATATTACACTCTCCTTATCATTCATCGTTCACTTTGTGGTATTACACAAAGTGAACGATGAATGATAAGGAAAGGATTAAAATATAACCAATTATAAAAATTGCGTGGTGTTTTTTTTTAATGTTACATACGGTTGGAAATGGGTTTTGAATGTTACTTTTAAATGTTTTCAAAGGTTTTCTTACAACTCGCTCACTCCTGTCAACAACGTCATATATCAAAAATCGTCAATTTTTAGTTGTGCATGTTTTCGGAATGTCCAGAAAATGTACTATATCCCAGTAAAAGCAGTATATTTTTAACTTAATATTTACCCGCTACAGGGCAGAAACGAAACCCAGTCACATGTCAAACAAAAGTGTAAATATAGCTGTTTTTTTTAAAAATCTAAAATGCTGTTTACCAAATACATGTTAGGAAAAAATGATGTAGTTAATATTTGACTTGATGAAGGAAGGAATGGTTATTCCGAAACCGATAGTCATGAATTAGACTATGTGGTATTTCACAAAGTAAACGATGGAGAGTAACGATGGAGTGGTATTACACAAAGTAAACGATGGAGAGTAACGATGGAATGGTATTACACAAAGTAAACGATGGAGAGTAACGATGGAGTGGTATTACACAAAGTAAACGATGGAGAGTAACGATGGAGTGGTATAACACAATGTAAACGATGGAGAGTAACGATGGAGTGGTATTACACAAAGTAAACGTTGGAGAGTAACGATGGAGTGGTATTATACAAAGTAAACGATGGCGAGTAACGATGGAGTGGTATTACACAAAGTAAACGATGGAGAGCAACGATGGAGTAGTATTATACAAAGTAAACGATGAACTTTAAGTAGAGTGCTACATTTTGACATCTTAACATAGATGAAGAAGAATATGGAAGTCTGAGTATTTACAGGGCTCATTTATGACCTATCATAGGCTGGTTAAATAATCCCTTTACTTACGTGTAACATTCACCATTCTACCCATGATTGACTACCATGAATGATGAAAAATTTACATATTTTGCAACATATAAAATCTAGTTTTTTTTTCTTTTTGCGTTTTTATGACTTGGAACCTTGTCATTCTATCTCTGGCTGTGCTCAAACAAGAAGCGTATTTTCGTCCGTTTGTTTTTTGTGGTCAATGCATGGTTGTACGAAAATAGAGATATCCACTCTAGGCACGTGTAAGAGAAACATGTGTAGGCCAGGTCTCTTAGCCGCGGCTGATAAAGACGTCAGACGCGCCAATGTTTATATATTTAAATACATATTATTTACAACATTTTGAGTGTGTCCAAATACATGAAGAAGAATATGGAAGTCTGGGCATTTACGGGGCTGACGACCGTCATCGGCTGGTTTAAGTGATCACTTTACACACGTGTAACATTCACCAATTCTACCCATTATTGACAACCACACTACTCAAATTCTCGGAAGTTCTATATATATGTATATGAACCAATTTAGAAACCTTGTTCTTGAATCACTAGAACTCCACCAGAGATATCTAATGGTGAGATGAAAAGAAGCTTTTTATTGAGCAGAAACTCTTTGATTAGTATGTGAGGTCTGAATCCGGAACTATAATCACATACATGAGAAACGCCAGAAAATATCATTTTAATTTTTATTATTTTAGCTTATAATTTGACCAGTTAATTTATTTACAACATTTTGAGTGTGTCCGAATATTTGTTCACAAATCAAAAATGCCCAGACTTCCATATTCTTCTTCGTCTTTGATGACATGTCAAAAATTAATATAAAAAATAAATCCTATAATTGGAGATAAAAACAAGTATTTGGACACACTCAAAATGTTGTAAATAAAACTTAATTTAAAAATGCGTAGATACATACAATATTACCATCAAATGACTGCCGAATCAATTAAAAAATAACTTTAATATCCAATACATTATCTTAAACGCATGATTCGTTCTGAAACGCTTGCGTCAGACGGCCTATGTCGACGCAGCAAGGAGAACGGACCTTTAGGCACCGCTCAGACTGAAGACTCTATCCGACCGTATTACGACTGCTGTTTGAACTTCGGCTGACTTCGCTTGTCATTGTCTGGTTAGTCACACCTATGATCAATTGACCTGATTACTCCTTTGAGAACATTCATCATTCCAAACCATCTCATAAACTAAGCTAGAACACAAAATACCGAACCATCTTCTAGTGGAACGGAAGAAGTGTTGACGAGAAAAGGAACTCTCATAAGAGGTCGGCTGTCGAAACTTAAAACACAGTAAAGGACATTTTTACGTAGTAATACGTTTTTTGTATTTTTGGACTATGTAGAATCTACTTAGTCCAAAAATGCAAAAAAAACGTACTTACTACAAAAAAATGTCCCTTACTGTGTTTTGAGTTTGGACAGCCGAGGTGGTATCATACATCGCTAACTCCTTTCAACAGCGTCATAAATAAAAAAATCGTAAATTTTCAGTTGTGCATGTTTTCGGAATGCCCCGAAAATGTACTATATCCCAGCAAAAGCGGCATATTTTAAACTTAATATATACCTGCTACAGGGCAAAAAGTGTAGTTTTTACATTTTAAGGAAAGGTATTGTTTAATATTTTTTTTTTTAATATACTAATTATTTTTCAAATGGAGAACAAACCTTCAGATTTGGCCTAAAAAGATCTGTTGCACAGTAAAAAGTTCAATAAGTGGTTTGATATTTATTTTAAATACATTTCATTATATTCTTAAACTTTAAAAACGATCAGGTAACATTTATGGTAATTGATTTTTTTTGCTTAAACACTGTTTTTATATTGATAAAATAAGATTTTCTTAGAAATTAATAGACAGTTTAAAATAAAGAGTTATTGAAAGGTTAGGGTATTAAAAAAAATTAAAAATGTCTGATAAATTTGATTCCTCACTCACTCGTAAAAAAATTAAAACAAGAGGCCATTTCTTCAAAATGCAAAAACAAGACTTTCCGCCCTGTAGCGGGTAAATATTAAGTTAAAAATATGGCGCTTTTGCTGGGATATAGTACATTTTCTGGGCATACCGAAAACACGCACAACTGAAATTTTACGATTTTCGATATACTGTATGACGTTGTTGAAAGGAGTGAGCGACATGTGTTGGCAAAAAGCATTACTTTAAGTTACTTTAAGCTATAAACTCATTTATCTCAAAACTACTGTTTTTAACTTGCGGCTATTTGCCTTTGCACAATAGTCCATGTTTCTCACCATGTGAATAGTCTTTGCGCAAATTCTGACTTATTAATTTATCTTGTTTTTAAAATAAAGTGTAATTACGTCATTGTTGCACCAAATGAGCGATATAGATACAAGAAGTTTGAAAAATTAATATAATATAACTTACAGTTGATTAGTTTGTCATTCCGTCGGCAGTCGAAGGTCGAAGAAAAAGAAGAATATGAAAGAAGGGTTATCCAATTACTGAAAATAAAAAAAATAAACAGTTTAAGAAAAACGTAATACTTATTACATTTTATTTCAATTTTTAAATGAAACAAAAAAAACAAAAAAGGAGCATACTATCCAGGGTGAATTATTATTTTTACAACATTTTGAGTGTGTCCAAATACTTTTACGGGGCTGAAGACCGTCATAGGCTGGTTTATGCCCAGACTTTCATATTCTTCTTCATCTTTGATGAGATGTCAAAAAATAATATGAAAATAACTCCTGTAATTGGAGATAATCCAGATTTTGTGAACAAGTATTTGGACACACTCAAAATGTTGTAAATAAATTATCTGGTCAAATTATAGGCTTAAATAATAAAAATTAAAAAGGTATTTTCTGGCGTTTCTCATCTGTGTGATTATAATCCAGGATTCGGACCTCACATGCTAATATAAGAGTTTCTGCTTAGTAAAAAGCTTCTTTACATCTCACCAATAGATGTCTCTAGTGAAGTTCTAGTGATTCAAGAACAAGGTTTCTAAATTGGTTCATAAGTATATATGGAACTTCCAAGAATTTGAGTAGTGTGGTTGTCAATAATGGGTAAAATTGGTGAATGTTACACGTGTGTAAAGTGATAGCTTTAACCAGCCTACGACGGTCGTCAGCCCCGTAAAATGCCCAGACTTCCATAATCTTCTTCATCTTTGATGAGATGTCAAAAGATAATATTATTTTTATTTATTTGTATTTTTGGGTTGTTATTAATATACAAATAAAATAAATTCAATAGGCGAATGTAGTAAGGATCTATCGGATTTACTGGTGTCTTATTTAGAAAATACGACAAGACGAAGAAGATATATAATTAACTATGTGACTAATCTTGACTGATATAAGACATTGAATCCAATGTTTCCATTGTAATAAGAGTACCTAGATGGGATAGAAGTTTAAATATAAAACTGATCAAAACTGCTTATGTTGATTGAAAACAGTTGCGAAACTATCTTTGTTAGAAGTACCTACTTCTGCAAAACTGTCTACGTTTAATTTTATTTATTTATTTTTCAAAATATATTACATACATAAGTCATATATCGCTCACTCCTTTCAAAAACCTCATAAATCATAAAATTGATTTTACAGAAGGACGTTTTTAAAGTTTAATAATATAATACTAACTAACTAACCATCACGCCGCTTCCCCGCAGGGGTAGGCAGAGAGAATAGAGCGCCACACCACTCTGTCCTTGCAAACATTCTTCGCCTCTTCCACGTTCATGCATCTCCTCATACATACCCGCCGATTGTTACGACTCCTAACCTGACCACTTTCAAGTATTTGGCATACCTGGTCGTGCCATGTTTTTCTCGGTCTTCCTCTGATAATATAATACAATGTATTAAAAATAAATATCAAGCCACTTATTGAACTTTTTACTGTGCAACAGATCTTTTTAGGTAAAACCTGAAGGTTTTTTCTCCATTTGTAAAATATTTTGGATACCTATTTAAAAAAAATAAACAACAGCTTTTCTTCAAAATGCAAGAACAACACTTTCTGCCCTGTGGCGGGTATATATTAAGTTAAAAATATTCCTCTTTTGCTGGGATATAGTACATTTTCTGGGCATTCCGAAAACATGCACAACTGAAAATCGACGATTTTATTTATGACGTTCATGAAAGAAGAAAAATATAAAACAACATATTTTTTTCATATTTGTATTATTTATTCCTATTTTTTTTATCAACATTTATTTTTTTATTAAAACCTACATAAAAACTATAATAAATATGTGTTTTCTTTATTTTATTTATTGTTTCGGCATTATCTTTGTGGTAAGACATGTTACAATGATTAAAGAAAACACTTGTTTTTACTACTTGAGTTTTATTAAAGACTACATGTTTCAGAAGTTCAACTTCCATCATTCAGGTCTGTATAATAACTAAAATATAAAATATAAAATTGTTCTATAAATAAGGAGAGGGGAAAGTAAGGGTAACGTGTTTTCTTGAATATACACATACTATTACGTAAAAATTGGTAGATGTCCCTTTTGAGGACAAAAATATATGTTTTTTTTTTAAATTACCTAATGTCCAAGTGACTCTGAAATCTAGCTACGGCTTGTGCAACACCGTTTATCATGTCCCTACTCAGGCTTCACCTTTATAAGTTTCATAGCCTATGCCTACTCGTGAGTGGATTCACTCTTTATGTTTAAAGTTACCTACTATAATTTCATGTGATTCACTAGTGAAAATTCTTATAAATGATCAGTTTATCCTAGACTTATGCAATACGCAAATGAATGCCTCTTTTTATGTTAACTATAAGAATAAACATTTTAATCAGTTTTCTCAATTCATTGCATTTTTAACATCACATGATTTGTAATACGGCTACTCATAAAACAGGCAAGGAGAATTTTCTTAGGTGTTAGGGAAACGCCGGGTCGGCCCGCCATTTCGTGTTTTGACAGGTAGGCGCCGAGCGGCTAGATGAAATAAAAAAAACGTACGCACCGACGCAGCTAGAACACGTACCACGAACGCTCGCTAGGTCCCCACCACGAACGCGTGTACGCCCTTTGCTATTTCCAGTGGCCCTTCGTTACCCAAAGGCGTGGTCTCTCTCTATTGGACGACAATCTATGTCTAGCGCCGCCTATCAATTTTTTTTATAACTATTTTTCCCTATACGATGGCGACGACGAAACGTCAAACTGAAAAAAGCTATTTTAATATATTTAAATATATTATACAGGCTATGTGTCAGACTGTTCTACAGTAAAGTATTACTAGTAGTGGTAATACTATTCTTGCATTATCAAATAGTGTATTTGTTGCACGATGATCAGTTATGAAAAGAATACTAGAAGGTATATTCAAAGCGTTACTATCAATTTTTTATTTTTCCCTTTACGATGGCGTCGACGAAACGTGAAACTGAAAAAAGGAATTTTTATATTTAAAGCTTGAGTGTTTGATAATGTCTTAATAAGACGAAACTGGTCAGATATCAAATATGTTAGTAAAAGTAGAATTCAATCCAAAAACCGTATTTTATATATATATATATATATATATATATATATATATATATATATATATATATATATATATATATATATATATATATATATATATATATATTTATATATATTTATATATATATATATATATATATATATATATATATATATATATATATATATATATATAAATATATATATATATATATATATATATATATATATATATATATATATATATATATATATATATATATATTATATATATATATATATATATATATATATATATATATATATATATATATATATATATATATATATACGTGTGTAAAGTGATCACTTAAACCAGCCTATGACGGTCGTCATCTCCGTAAATGCCCAGACTTATTCTTCTTCATCTTTGATGAGATGTCAAAAAAAAAAAAAAAAAAAAAATATATATATATATATATATATATATATATATATATATATATATATATATATATATATGTATATATATATATATATATATATATATATATATATATATATATATATATAATATATATATATATATATATATATATATATATATGCATGATTAATATTATAATTGTTTACTTCACAGTTTAGTAAACCCGATGGTGGTAGCAATTTACGGAAATAACGGTATATATATCCCGAAATTATCCAAAATTATTATTGTTGGGAGTTTGCCGTTTTTGTAACCATACGCCTGATATTATGCGAACGCTTCGGGCGATCACTGACCTCATTTTCAACACCTCCACATTGTGTAACAGATCCTCCGTGGTACAATAATTGTGGAGAAAATTATACCGACTCTGTATTACCTACCATATATGAACACGCAGTACTTTTTTTCGACCGTTTGCGGTTATTCCCGCTAAATAAATTAAATAAATTAAATACCGCTATTTCTTAAAATCTACTGTGACACGTGTTTCCATGCATTCCGCATCATTTCTGGATAATGCTTATCTCAGCGTTATATCCTTTCCTTGTACCTATAACTATTGGACCATCGCCCATAGATTGTTTTCAATTCAATTCAATTTATTTATTTAAATTAATATGTACATTACAAACTATAATAATAAACCCTTATCCGCACCCCAATGGTGCACAGGGCACTGCTTTATATAAACGCAGTGTTATCTTGATCATTTACACATGAAGGAAAGGTGATCAGCCCTCCGCTTCAGGTACCAGTCCAGGGTAATATTGAATAAATATTACAGTGAGAAAATCACTTTTATTTATTTGACCCCCCCGATATTTTATTTTATTTTAATCCCCTTGGGAATCGAACCCGGGACCTCCAGAACGGTAGCCGAGCGTGCTGACCATTACACTACGGAGGCGGACACATATATATATATATATATATATATATATATATATATATATATATATATATATATATATATATATATATATATATATATATATATATATATATATATATATATATATATATATATTTATATATATATATATATATATATATATATATATATATATATATATATATATATATATATATATATATATATATATATATTTATATATATATATATATATATATATATATATATATATATATATATATATATATATATATATATATATATATATATATATATATATATATATATATATATATTAAACCAGGCAATCGCCATGGATCTACCTCGAAAGACATGTAGAGGAAGACCTCTTCAGGGTTTATGACTAAACATATATATGTTTAGTCATAAATTAAACCCTGAAGAGGGCAACAGGTTGTTGCCGAAACTAGTTGGTTTATAAAAATATGAGTGGATCAAAAAGCAAGTCTTTTTATTTCTCAAAATAATATCCCATATTCTTCTTCATCTATGTTGAGATGTCGAAAATGTTAAATGTTTCTTGGATTATTCCTCTTAAAAAAAATTGTTAATGCAGCGTCACTGTCTACTCTATAAAAAAATATATATATAAATATAGTGTAAATTATTAGGGGAGAGCGGGATGCATTGAATCAAGGGTAAAATGAAACAGGGGTGAATAGAAACTGGACGGTTTAAACATGTGTATATGTGTATATATATATATATATTTATATATTTACAATAATATTATAATGCTGGACGATGTATAACACCTACTCCAGGCAACTAGGCTGAAATGCGAATGCTTAGATGGTCAGCTGGAGTGTCCCTTAGAGACAAAATACAGAGTTCACGCATCCGTGGAAGCCTGGCTGTAACAGGCATCAATAGTAAGGTAGAGGAAAGGCAATTCGGATGGCATGGGCACATAGGACGCAGAGAACCTGATCATATTGGGAACCAGGCAATCGCCGTGGATTTTCCTCGAAAGACATCTATAGGAAGACCAAAGAATTCAGGGATGCTGCAGAAAGACAACATGATTCAAAGGCATGGCCTAGGTGACGTTGTCCATGACAGAAGGACCTACAACCTGAGGACGAGGAGAGCTGACCCCAACAGTCAACAAAGACAAAAAGTTGGGATGGAGCCAATAAGAAGATATATGGTATATATATTTATGGTAAATATATGGCTAATCTATGGCCACAAGGCCTACAACAAGATGAAGAAGACGAATATATGGTAAATTCAAGAAAGTCATGGTCACGTTTAAAATATTGTGTAGTATTATCAAATCAAACATCTGTTTAACGGTCTTCAGATCGTAGGTACTGGCACTTTTTTTATTAATTTAACATATAAATATAATATTTCGAGTGTGTACAAATAATTTTTCACAAGTTCTGGGTATGTCCACTTAGAAGTTTTTATATATCAAGATTTTTTTATATCTCAATGCCCAGACTTTAAAATTCTTATGTCGTTCATTATAAATATAGCGTTTACTCCTTTCAACAACGTCATATATCAAAAATCGTCAATTTTCAGTTGTGCATGTTTTAGGAATGCCCAGAAAATGTACTATATCCCAGCAAAAGCGGCATATTTTAAACTGAATATTTACCCGCTACAGGGCAGAAAGTGTTGTTTTTACATTTGGACGAAAATGTATCGTTTAATTATTTTTTTTAAATGTACTAAATATTTTTCAAATGAAGAAAAAACATTCAGATTTTACCTAAAAAGATCTGTTGCACAGTAAAAAGTTCAATAAATGGCTTGATATTTATTTTTAATACATGTTATATATTTTTAAACATTAAAACGATCTCATGAAAAATCAAGTTTTTTGATATATGACGTTGTTGAAAGGAGTGAGCGATGTGATAAACATTTTGTGTAGTTTTAAGTGTGTGGCAGTGACGGGTAGTATTGTTTGCGTGCTGTGGTAGTGATTGTCCTGACGAAGAGACGGGTACGTCTTAAAACCGGTAGACATAAAAATCTCGGTGAGTTGTTTTATACTAATATTACTAATATTTTTGTCAAAAATTATAAAGGTTTCATATTCTTCTTCATCTATGTTGAGATATCAATGCAGACCTTTATAAAAATAAATCAGGGTAGGTATAGTGAAAAAAATTCAGAATTTACGAATAATTATTTTAACGTACTAAAAACATTTTAAATATGTTTGTTCACATCATATTTTCGTCTAAACATTTATTTTAAAAGCAACATATGTCTTGGTCACGAGAAACCACAAATAAACAGCGGTTATCATTTATATATCTGGGTCAAAATACCTCATTTAGTTCTATAAAAATAACGAGGATATAATTGAATACACGTGGAGCCGATAAGCACAACCTAGTTCGGAGTAAGGTCCTTACAATTTACTGCCTATACCTTCGCCTTCGAAAAAACGTTATTTTTGTAAGTTGGCAATGAATGACGTCACAGAAACGATGGAGTATTTTAATGTTGGTGTCATTGCTAAACTGTTGGCGGCTCTGTTTGTTGATGTCTATGGTCCCCCCTCCCCTCATATTGGTATAACACAAATGGTAGTGTAGTGGTAAACAAACAATCCATACTACTATTATATTACAGCTCTATAAACCATATGACGTCATAAAACGTTCGATGACGGAAATCTGATGACGTATGCGAACGCACGTTTTTCGTTTTATTCTAATATCTAACGTTTAAACCTTCATATCTCCCTTAGTTCCCTACAGATTTCAATAAGAATGCTACCGATAGTCTTGTGATTTTTCATATTAATTTATTAGCCAATAATCCAGCATCCTGGTAAAGGCCTATTGAACGAACTAAGATAACGCGTGCGGAAGTAAACGCATCCGTATCTTCAGGATCTGTCCCCAGAGATGATGAAGATATGGTTTATATCGTAGTCATACAGGAAAAGTGACCAAGTGCATTGTTTTACAAAAACGTGATCGTTGACTATTTGATATCTTACTAGCTTAATATTGCCCTGAAAAAATCCCAATGGATTTTAAACTTGTAACTATAATATATTGACTTGGTAAAAATGACTAACTGCATTGATGTTCGAAATGCGATCCCTCGGACGAATGTGTGGCGAAACGATGTTTGATAGATGTTCGAATGATGAAATAAGGAAATAATGCAAGGTTGAGATAAGTATTATTGATAAAATTAAGAAAGGTGTGTTGAGATGGTTTGGACATGTGGAACGTGTGAGTGAGGAAAGAACGGTTAAACAAATTCATGAGGCGAATGTAGTTGGAAAAAGAAGCAGAGGAAGACCAAGGAAAACTTGGCACAATCAGGTATGTCAAATACTTGAAAGCGGTCGGGTAAGGAGGGGTAATAATCGTCGGGTATGTATGAGGAGATGCATGAATGTATGAGGCGAAGAATGTTTGCAAAGACAGAGTGGTGTGGTGTTCGATTTTCTCTGCCTACCCCTTCGGAGAAGCGGCGTGATGGTTAGTTAGTTAGCTAGTTAGCATCTATGTTTATTTTGTTGCCAAGCAAAAGTGACTTAAATGGCCCTCCTGAACATTTTACGTTTTGTTAGATGGTCACTTTCTCCTGAACGACTACGATTTGTTTATGTAGGTAAATTTGGACGTTTGCCAAGCGTCAAGTATCTCAGGCGACCAATGAAGAGGTATTTAGCAGCAGAATGTTGGCAAATTGTCACGAGTACGAACTGTAAACGTTTATCTGCATACCTTCATCAACGATACAGTTCGAGTAATTTAATTAAAACCTCAAGTACATTAATTTATTATTAGATTAAAACCAATATTTTTAGCTTTTCCACTTTTTTATTTGACCAGCGACCGGGTTTCGTCGTTACCGACATCATCAGACTGGTGTCGGTAACGACGAAACCCGGTCGCTGGTCAAATAAAAAAGTGGAAAAGCTAAAAATATTGGTTTTAATCTAATAATAAATTAAAAATGCAATTCCATCACGAAGTGTCAGTGGATAATATAAATCTATTACTCAAGTACATTATTTAAAAATAACTGTAAAAAAATCTCTCGCGTTGAATCGATGTAGGTAATAAGACCCAGAAGCGATGTGTATATATATGTATATATATATATATATATATATATATATATATATATATATATATATATATATATATATATATATATATATATATATATTTATATATATATATATATATTTATATATATATATATATATATATATATATATATATATATGTATATATATATATATATATATATATATATAAATTTATATATATTTATATATATATATATATTTATATATATATATATATATATATATATATATATATATATATATATAATATATATATATATATATATACATACCGGGGTGTGAGTAACAACACCAAGATGAAGCTTGTCAGGAGTTTGGTCCACTCCATTTTTCTCTATGCTGCTGAAACATGGACCATAAAAGCAGCAGAAAGGAGAAAAATTGATGCCTTCGAAATGTGGTGTTGGAGGCGCATGCTACAAATTCCATGGACAGCTAGACGCACCAATGAGTCCATTCGCCAGGAACTACGCTTGGATGGCTTGACTCTGGCCAATATCTGTACCCGACGGATTCTCCAGTTCTTTGGACACGTTGCGCGTGGCAACGAGGATAGCCTGGAACGACTAGTTGTGATCGGTAGCCTGGAGGGAAAGAGAGGGAGAGGAAGATACCCCACACGATGGACCGATCAAATTAAGGCAGCAGCAGGCACCTCAGTGGTTGGAGCGCTACGTGCAGCGCAGTCAAGGGATAACTGCAGAAGAGTCATTGCTTCTGCAAGGGTCACAGCCCTCAGCAATGAGGATTAAGACGGAGAAGAAGAATATATATATATATATATATATATATATATATATATATATATATATATATATATATATATATATATATATATATATATATATATATATATATATATATATATATATATATATATATATATATATATATATATATATGACGATGGAAGCTTAGCTTCAGAAACTTTTTATAGATAACCAGTCTCTCGTTTTTTCTATATTATTATATCTATTTTTCTTAAGTACTGTTCTTATCGCTTTATTTTGTATAATTTATAATTTATTTAAACTTCTTTCATTTGCTTAAAATTAAATTGTCGAGCAGTAATCTAATTTCTAAAGGAAACCTTCAATTAAAAATTAGGAAATAATTATAAATTATATGCATAGGTACAATAAAATGTATTTCATTATTCCAATAGGACAAAATTGCGCAGTAAATATGAATAATGTAACAATTTACCCCACATATGATAATAATATTAGAAATAAGCAGATCATATATCGCTCACTCCTTTGAACAACGTCATATATCAAAAAACTCGATTTTCAGGAGATCATTTTTAAAGTTAAAAAATATAATACAATGTATTAAAAATAAATATCAAGCCACTTATTGAACTTTTTACTGTACAACAGATCTTTTTAGGTAAAACCTGAAGATTTTTTCTCCATTTGAAAAATATTTTGTATTTTTTTCTTAAATTATTAAACATTACCTTTTCTTCAAAATACAAAAACAACACTTTCTGCCCTGTAATAATAAACCCTTATCTGCACCCAATGGTGCATAGGGCACTGCATCATATAAACGCAGTGTTATCTTGATCGTTTACACATGAAGGAAAGGTGATCAGCCCTCCGCTTCAGGTAACAGTCCAGGGTAATATTGAATAAATATTACAGTGAAAAAAAATCACTTTATTTATTTTACCCCCTTGGGAATAGAACCCGGGACCTCCAGAACGGTAGCCGAGCGTGCTGACCATTACACTACGGAGGCGGACGAAAAGCCTTGTAGCGGGTAAATATTAAGTTTAAAATATGCTACTTTTGCAGGGATATAGTACATTTTCTGGGCATTCCGAAAACATGCACAACTGAAAAATTACGATCTTTGATATATGACGTTGTTGAAAGGAGTGAGCGTTATGCGTAAATATCCTGGCATACTGGGTACAATGGTGTTACATCCTTTGCAAACGTAACGAGCTTTCCTCCTACAGTCGCTCAAGGGGGCATACAAATCAAGCAAATCCACAAGTCATTTGGAGACAAATTTGTAAGATGAGTACTTTTTAAAGAATTTTACTATTTTTAGATCTGAAAATTGGTTGATAAAACACGTTTTAATCTAGATTTAATTAGGAATTGGTGAATGATCAAGAGTTAATTTTATGAAAATTGTAAAATGTTTATATTCTTAATTTTTCTCTCTTTTTTGTGTGTATATTAAGATTAAAATGGTTAAAACAAAATAAAATGTATTCAAAAAGAATTCCACCGACAAGACACACAAGGTGGTTTGGTAGGTCCTAACAAAATATATTTTTTTAAATATGTTTAAAATTGTGATGTAAATAAATGTATACAATTTATGTTAGTAAAAAAATTAAAAACTTAGTAAATACTACTTTTTTCTATTCTAGAGATAGTGGTATTTACCAAGTAAAATTCAAATAAAAAATGGATTGATATTATCACAAAATGGCTACTTTTTTAGATTTCAGCATGACATATCGCTCACTCCTTTCAAGAACGTCATAAATCAAAAATCGTCAATTTCAAATTGTGCATGTTTACGAAATGCCGGAAAAATTTTCGGAAAATGTACTATATCCCAGCAAAAGAGGCATATTTTTAACTTGATATTTACCCGCTACAGGGCAGAAGTGTTGTTTTTGCATTTTGAAGAAAAGGTATAAATATTTTTCAAATGGAGAAAGAACCTTCAGGTTTTACCTAAAAAGAACTGTTGCACAGTAAAAAGTTCAATAAATGGCTTGATATTTATTTTTAATACATTGTATTTTATTATTAAACTTTAAAAATGTTCTCCTGAAAAATCAAGTTTTTTTATTTATGACGTTCTTGAAAGGAGTGAGCGATATCTAATATCTAATGTCTTAAACAAAGCAAACTAAGAAAGGTGTGTTGAGATCGTTTAGGCATGTGGAACGAATGAGTGAATGAAGAACGCTAAGAAAATATGAGACGAATTAGTTGAAAATAGAAACCGAAGAAAACTGACCAATACTTGGCATGGTCAAGTAGTTGGGCGTAGACAAGTAAGGAGTCGGAATAATCGGCGGGTATGTATAAGAGACGCATGAATGTAAAAGAGGCGAAGAATATTGGCAAATATAGAGAGATGTGACGTTTTATCCTTTTTGCCTACCCTTACGGCCAATCTGAATGATGGGTACTTATTTTTTTACATCTCAACATAGATGAAGAAGAGTATGGAAGTATATGTCAAAAAATAATAAGATAAATAACTCCTATAATTGGGGATAATCCGGATTTGTGAACAAGTATTTTGACACACTCAAAATGCTGTTGATGGGTAGTTAGTCATCTAGTAAGTTTAAAATAAAAATTATTTGTCTAGTAATTATCGATTCCCAGGGGGGGTCAAATAAATATAAGTGATTTTTTCACTCTAATATTTATTTCATTATAACATGGACTGGTACCTGAAGCGGAGGGCTGATCACCTTTCCTTCGTGTGTAAACGATCAAGATAACACTGCGTTTATATGATACAGTGCCCTATGCACCATTGGATAAGGGTGCGGATAAGGGTTTTATTATTTATTTTTTTTTAATATCGATGGTTCAAAAATGTAATTTAAAATCTGCCCGACGCTATTTTATATTTCTCGTAATTAATATATATTTCATTGATTTTTAATTTAAATTATAAAGCTCAAATTAAATTAAAGTAGGTACTTTTTCAATATCCATAGACAATATCGCAACGTGGCTATTTCTTTTTGCACTCAAATAGCCTACGAACTTTATATGAAGAAACAAAGATTTTCCAGACAAAAATGGCGGATGACAGGCGTTACCTGGGAAAGCAACATTGGTATTTATCGACTCGTCCGTTGCACTAGACGAGATAGAGTCGTATTCCGTTGCGCTAAGGTTATAAGGGGTATCTAGATTACAGTGAAATCGAAGAAAATATATGTATACGTAGGATTTTATCAAGAGTCAATTGTATTATAAGATATTTATATTTTTTGGTATATTTCAAACCCATAATGGTTAAGTTTGGATTTATATTTGAAAATTATTTTTAACAAATTAAACACTTGCAATAAACCAGTTACTTAATTAGTTTTATTTGTATTTTACACGACTAGTTTCGAAAACTTACAGATGTTTAAATCTTTTTACAGTTATTTTTTGTTATGTTTTTTTTTTGTAAATATAAATCAGAGGTAAAATAAATATGAACATAAATATGTAAAACATAAAATAAATATGAATTAGCTTTATTTTTATCAATGTTACTATTTTTTTACTATACACTTTTTTAAATGTAAAGCTGTACAATTCCTGAAATAATAAAAAAAAATCAGAGGTAAAATAAATATGAACGAACAGTGAAGGTGAAAATTAAAACTAACGACCATAAAATATTTAGGGATATATATATATATATATATATATATATATATATATATATATATATATATATATATATATATATATATATATATATATATATATATATATATATATATATATATATATATATATATATATATATATATAGAGGTTAATAGGCTAATAAATATAGGGGGGGAGGTTAAAGAATAAGATTTTTTGTAAAAGGAAACATAGATAATAATGGTGACGTATTTTGAAACAGTATATAATTAATTAACGTTTTATCTGAATTAATTTTTTTATGTATTTCTAAATTAATATTACATTAATTTTTTTTTAAATCAACATGTAATTCCACAAAGTTAATGCCGAATCAATAAATAATATATTTGAAAGTATCCCATATACAGCGATCTTTATTGTACATCTCGAAAAAATGCAAATATAATCAAGTCGCCTAGTATATTTTTTATTATTTTTTTTTAAATATTGTTTTATCGTATTCAGAAAAACGTATACTTATTATCTATGAATATATAACAGAAACACATGGCTATATTTTTAAGCTGTTTCTAGAAAATCTAAAAAGATATTATTTTTACATTCCATTTGTGACTTGTAAAATCATTTTATACTTTTATTTGTGTCTTGTAGCCTTAATCATTTGTCCCAAAACGAGTAATAAAAATTGTAAATGTAATATGTTTTTTTTGTATTTATATTACAGACATACATATGTAGCTTATTTTTACAATGATTAAAGAAAACACTTGGTTTTTTACCACTTGAGTTTTATTATAGACTACATGTTTCAGAAGTTAAACTTCCATCATTCAGGTCTGTATAATAATTACTATACAGACTGTATAATAATTATTATACGGTATGTATAATAGTTATTATACAGACCTGAATGATGGAAGTTTAACTTCTGAAACATGTAGTCTATAATAAAACTCAAGTGGTAAAAAACCAAGTGTTTTCTTTAATCATTGTAACATGTCTTACCACAAAGTTAATGCCGAAACAATAAATAAAATAGCTTATTTTTAGCGGTCTCCAAAAAATCTAAAATATTTTGTTTTTACTTTCTTATTTGTATTTCAGTCTTATTAACCTTTTTGCTTCGTCCCAAAATGAGTAAGTAATAAAAATTACTGATTGGGAATATTACGTGATTTTTTTAATCTTATACATTTTTAAAATAAATAAAATTGCGAATAGATATGTATATTTATATTTTAAATGTTAAAATCAAACACACTGATTTTTTGTCAACTGAGCTGTATTTTATTGTTAAACAAATATTTTGTGACAATTGTTTCACCTGGTTATGACATTTTCAAACGTATTTTTTAACAAAAAAATAATACTTAGTAGACTCAAATAATTAATGTTTTATTTCAACATTTAATATGTAAATTAAAATGGAGTTCTACAAATTAAACGCGAAATCTTAAATAAGCTATTTATATGTCCGTATATATATATATAGCTTATTTATTATAGGCTCCGTAATGTAATGGTCAGCACGCTCGGCTACCCTTCCACAGGTTCCGGGTTCGATTCCCTTGGGAATCAAATAAATATAAGTGATATTTTCACTCTAATATTTATTCAATATTACCCTGGACTGGTACCTGAATCGGAGGGCTGATCACCTTTCCTTCATGTGTTCACGATCAAGATAACACTCTGTTTATATGATGTAGTGCCCTATGCACCATTCGGTGCGGATAAGGGTTAGAAGAAGAAAATCTGAATTATTTTTTTTACTTTCTTATTTGTGTTTCAGTCTTGTTAACCTTAATTCTTTGTCCCATAATGAGTAAGGGAAATTACTTATGTGGAATATTATATATGTGACTTATATATGTAATATATTTTTTAATCCGAATAGTTATTTACATGTCTTAGCTCAGAAGTCTGGGTTTTCAAAAACAATATGAAGCTATAAAAAATAATACAAAATAAACTAGTTACATCCAGACAACAGTTACTGCCTTTCCGCTTAGTACGCCAGTACGTACTCGTATCTTGTATCTATGCGGTGCATTTCCTCCAGGCGGCAGCCATTTTGAAACCATTTCACAAAGCGACAGAACACGGAACGAAATTTGAAAAAAGGAGTTACGCGAACAAGATTGCCAGAATTGAAAATATATTGCGAAAAGAATGGATGCGTAGGTACTTTTTTAAATAAATATTAAAAATATGTATTGAAAAATGTTATTAAGGTCACCTCTCGGTAAAAATAGCTGACCCAAAGATAATTTTAATCTCGTTAACGTGTGTTCGAACACGAATATGCAGAAAAATGATAAAAGAAAATAAATTGAATCATAAATATATATTACCTTTTTGCTGTTGTAACTGGGTGGACTCCATTTTGAATCAACTACCATAGTAACAGTCTAGGCTTGCAGTATTTATTAGTTGAAATGAAAAATACTTTGAAATAATCGGCCATTTTTTTCAAAGTTATGTAATCATTAAATAACTCGATTTTAATGCTATCTTCAAGAAAAATTGTAATTTTAAATTTTAAATTCACTTTTGTTTTATACGTGCACAAATACCACACTGGACTGTCTTTATAGTCGATGAAGAAAAATCTTTTCCGCACTTAAAAAGGCGACAGACATGTTTTTTTTAAATATTTTAAAGTCAGATTTTTAGTTTAAAAAAAACATATGAATGTTTCCTAATTCTTTAAGTATTATTTTTTATTTAAATTAAAGATTAATTATTATAGATATTTCTGCAGTTATTTAAACATGTACAGGGCGGCGTCCTTACACAATGTCCACTTTTATATTATGAAGGAAAAAGTCACATTTTCGTCAAAAGTCATTTTTCGCGTACACAAAAATTTTAATTAGATTTTCCACTAAGAAAATAATTAATTTATATCGTACTTACGCACATTTTAAAAGGATTATCGCACTTTGAACGCAGCTGGAAAAATCCGTAAAGCGTTCATCCGACGCTCGGAGCTAGACAGTTTTCTGAACGCGCTTCTTAAATTCTTCGGTTTTAATTCAAATTCGAACGCCCAAACGTCAGATGGAACGATTTTTGAATTTGAAAAGGTTCCATATTTAATTTTTTTATTTTATTTTATGACCGTCGAGTTGGGAATGCTGCCGGCCGGGCGTTTGTGGCAGTACTGACCTATCCCAAGAAGATGGTGCGGTGCGCGCGCAGTGGTGTACGCGGCCAGTGGTATTGGTGCCCCCCACTACTTGTGTAAGTGCAGCGACCAGTGGCGTGCTCACAGATAAGGACAGCGTCGCATAAGTTATCAATTGATTTTTTGTAAAGGCGTTGCCCGCACTTTGCCCTAGACAATTTCAGACCAAGCATTCGTTGAAGCGCACCTTTATTTTCTGTAAACTCAGGTAATATTTTACGAAATTTAACTAAAGCCAGATGGCCAGAAGGCCAGAAATCACGAAAAACTTTAATAAACATGGTTTAAAAATAAAAATAAATTGAGAAAATAATAGAAAAACTCTTACAACATTTTGAGTGTGTCCAAATACTTGTTCAATAAATCTGGATTATCTCCAATTACAGGAGTTATTTTCATATTATTAAAAATATGAAAATAACTCCTGTAATTGGAGATAATCCAGATTTTGTGACACACTCAAAATGTTGTATATAAATTATCTGGTCAAATTATAAGCTTATATAATAAAAATGAAAATGATATTTTCTAGCGTTTCTCATGTGTGTTATTATAATCCAGGATTCGGACCTCACATACTAATAAAAGAGTTTCTGCTAATTGAAAAGCTTCTTTTCATCTCACCAATAGATGTCTCTAGTGAAGTTCTAGTGATTCAAGAACAATGTTTCAAAATTGGTTGATATACGAGTAGTATTTAGAACTTCCAAGAATTTGAGTAGTGTGGTTGTCAATAATGGGTATAATTGGTAAATGTTACACGTGTGTAAAGTGATTACTTAAACCAGCCTATGACGGTCGTCAGCCCCGTAAATGCCCAGACTCTATATTCTTCTTCATCTTTGATGAGATGTCAAAATATAATAGAAAAACTCTCATTGTTATATTATTTCTTAAATCCGCCCGCCTCCGTGGTGCAATGGCTAGCGTGTTAAGCCACCGTGTTGAAGGTCCCGAAATCGATTCCCAGGGGTGGTGAAGATAAATATTAGTGATTTTATACTGTAATATTTTTTTTAAATATTACCCTGGACTTGTCCCTGAAGCGCAGGACCTTGCCTTCATGTACGTAACGATCAAGATAAATCTGCGTCAATACGATGCAGTGCCCTCTGCACCATTGGGTGCGGATAAGGGTTAGAAGTTCTGAGAGGGGGACATTGGAGTAAAACCCATTTTTGTTTTTTTTGTTACTTCATTATTTGTGTTCCAGTCTCGTTAACCTTAATCCCATGTCCCAAAATGAGAAATAGAAATTACTCATCGGGAATATTTTATGTATATTTGATTTATGTATGTAATATGTTTTGAAAAATTAAATAAATAAATAAAAATAAATATTCAATTCAATTCAAACCCTTATCCGCACCCCAATGGTGCATAGGGCACTGCATAATATAAACATACATTTTTAAACCCTTATACGATTTTGAGACTCTGTTTTTTTTATTAAAAATGAAGAGAATATAAACATTTTTATGAAATGACTTACATGACTACACTGATATAATTCATTCCAACCCTTTTCCACACCCTAATGGTGCATAGGGCACTGCATAATATAAACATACATTTTTAAACCCTTTTACGATTTTGAGGCCCTGTTTTTTTAATAAAAAATAAAGAGAATATAAACATTTTTATGAAATGACTTACATGACTACACTGATATAATTCAATTCAAACCCTTATCCGTACCCCAATGGTGCATAGGGCACTGCATTATAAACACAGTGTTATCTTGATCGTTAACACACGAAGGAAAGGTGATCAGCCCTCCGCTTCAGGTACCAGTCCAGGATCATATAGAATAAATATTAGAGTGAAAAATCACTTTTATTTATTTGATCCCTCCGGGAATCGAACCCAGGACCAATAAATAAATAATATAACAATACGTAAAAATTTAAATTCTGATAAAACGTTGGTTAATAATATTCTGTTTCAAAAAACGTCACTATTATTATCTATGTTTCCTTTATTTATTACCTATATTTATTACCCTATATACCTCCTATATATACCCCTTAATATTTTTTGCTCGTTAGTTTTAATTTTCACCTGTAGATGAAAACATCTGTTAGTTTTCGAAACTAGTCGTGTATAATAAAATAAAACTCGTTAAGTGGTTTATTACAAGTAATTATTTTATTAAAAAACGATAAAAATAAATCAAATAATTCCACATATAGCTCACTTCTTTCAAGAACGTCATAAATAAAAAAAACTTGATATTTCAGGAGAACGTTTTTAAAGTTTAAAAATACAACATATTGTATTAAAAATAAATATCAAGCCACTTATTGAACTTTTTCCTGTGCAACAGATCTTTTTACGTAAAACCTGAAGGTTTTTTCTCCATTTGAAAAATATTAAGTATATTTAAAAAAATAATTAAACTATACCCTTTCTTCAAAATGTTAAAACAACACTTTCTGCACTGTAAATTATATCAAATACGATACAGGTGAATATTACGAATAGGACAAATAAATGAGATATCGCTCATTACTTTCAACAACGTCATATATCAAAAATCGTAAATTTTCAGTTGCGGAAAGTTTTCGGAATGCCCAGAAAATGCACTATATCCCGGTTAAACCGGCTTATTTTTAACTTAATATTTACCCGCTACAGGGCAGAAAGTGTTGTTTTTGCATTTTAAGAAAAGGTTTTGTTTATTTTTTTTTAAATGTACTATATATTTCTCAAATGGAGAGAAAACATTCAGGTTTTACCTAAAAAGATCTGTTGCACAGTAAAAAGTTCAATAAGTGGCTTGATATTTATTTTTAATACATTGTATTATATTTTTAAAATTTAAAAAACGATCTCCGGAAAAATCAAGTTTTTTGAAATATCACATTATTTAATATATTATTAGATAAATAAATAATAATAATAAAACCCTTATCCGCACCCCAATGGTGCATAGGGCACTGCGTCATATAAACGCAGTGTTATCTTGATCGTTTACACATGAAGGAAAGGTGATCAGCCCTCCGCTTCAAGTACCAGTCCAGGGTAATATTGAATAAATATTACAGTGAAAAAATCACTCATATTTATTCTTACCCCCCCTGAGAATCGAACCCGGGTCCTCCAGAACGGTAGCCGAGCGTGCTGACCGTTACACTACGGAGGAGTTGATTACCAGGTTATCAACTCTTGCCTTGTTTTATATATAACATAACAATTTGTATAGCCTCCCACCAGTCTGATGATGTCGGTAACAACGAAACCCGGTCGCTGGTCGAATAAAAATAAAGTGGAAAAGCTAAAAATATTGGTTTTTAATCTAATAATATATTAAAAATGCAATTCCATCACGAAGTGTCAGTGGATAATATAAATCTATTAAATACAATATCACATTGTTGAATGGAGTGAGCGAAATGTGACAAATCTTGATTGATATAAGGTATTGAATCAATTGTGACTATTGTATTGTTTTTAGGGATCAATCTTATTCATTTATTATAAACTACACACATCCGCTATCATTTTTAAGACATATAAACTAAATATGCTTTAAATCTCTGAACATAATAGACAAGGTGAATTTCTAAGGTAACTAATAAAAAACTAACTAACTAACTAACCATCACGCCGCTTCCCCGCAGGGTTAGGCAGAGAGAATAGAGCGCCACACCACTCTGTCCTTGCAAACATTCTTCGCCTCTTTCCACGTTCATGCATCTCCTCATACACACCCGCCGATTGTTACGACTCCTAACCTGACCACTTTCAAGTATTTGGCACACCTGATCGTGACATGTTTTTCTCGGTCTTCCTCTGCTTCTTTTCCCACTAACATTCGCCTCATGAATTTGTTTTACCGTTCTTTCGTCACTCATTCGTTCCACATGTCCAAACCATCTCAACACACCTTTCTTAATTTTATCGATAATGCTTGTCTCAGCTTTGCATTCCTTCCTTATTTCGCTATTCGCACATCTATCATACATCGTTTTGTCGCACATTCTTCTGAGAGATCGCATTTCGACTGCATTCAGTCTACTTTCATCCTTCTTTTGCCAACTCCATGCTTCGCTTCCATACATATTTTAAGACATATAAGTTAAATATCAGGTTCGGGTTCAGTGCTGCAGAACAGCGTTTATTATTTAATATAATTTTGTACTTAAGTTATAAATATTTATATATATATATATATATATATATATATATATATATATATATATATATATATATATATATATATATATATATATATATATATATATATATATATATATATATATATATATATATATATATATATATATATATATATATATATATATATATCACTAGGTATTTGGAGATACCTGTTCTGAGGTAGGCAGGGTATGCTTATTCCTTTATAATACAGCTTTATATATTTTGAATGATAATATAAAAGTGGTAAGACTGAAATAATATGAAATAATAATTATAAAATGAAAGCAAATAGAGAGTTTGACTAAAAGAAAAGTGAAATCTAAAGGGGTAATATTATAAAATTAGAAAATAGGATTATATAATTATAAAACACTGACACATAGATTAATCACACACAAACTTTTATTTGCTGCTCCAGCTGGGATCTTACAATTTTTAGGAGCCATTTTTTGTGTGCATTTTGAATTTATTTCCAACTGAACGTGATATTTCTTTTATTTATTGTTTCGGCATTAACTTTGTGGTGAGACATGTTACAATGATTAAAGAAAACACTTCGTTTTTTACCACTTGAGTTTTATTATAGACCACATGTTTCAGAAGTTAAACTTCCATCATTCAGGTCTGTATAATAATGAGTTATTATACAGACCTGAATGATGGAAGTTTAACTTCTGAAACATGTAGTCTATAATAAAACTCAAGTGGTAAAAAACGAAGTGTTTTCTTTAATCAATGATATTTCTTGTGGGAGCATATTATAAATTCGAGGGCCTATAAAATTTGAATGTCTCTGGGCAAACGAAGATCTCACACGAGGAATATTTACTTTGCAACATTTTGAGTGTGTCCAAATACTTGTTCACAATATCTGGATTATCTCCAATTACAGGAGTTATTTTCATATTATTTTTTGACATCTCATCAAAGATGAAGAAGAATATGAAAGTCTGGGCATTTACGGGGCTTACGACCGTCATAGGCTGGTTTAAGTGATCACTTTACACACGTGTAACATTCACCAGTTCTAAATATGAAAATAACTCCTGTAATTGGAGATAATCCAGATTTTGTGAACTTGGACACACTCAAAATGTTGTAAATAAATTATCTGGTCAAATTATAAACTAAATTATAAACTAAACTATATTAATATTATATATATATATATATATATATATATATATATATATATATATATATATATATATATATATATATATGAACCAATTTAGAAACCTTGTTCATGAATCACTAGAACTTCATTAGAGACATCTATTGGTGAGATGTAAAGAAGCTTTTTACCAAGCAGAAACTCTTATATTAGTATGTGAGGTCCGAATCCTGGATTATAATCACACACATGAGAAACCCCAGATAATACCATTTTCATTTTTATTAATATATATATATATATATATATATATATAAATATATATATATATATATATATATATATATATATATATATATATATATATATATATATATATATATATATATATATATATATATATATATATATATATATATATATAATATATATATATATATATATATATATATATATATATATATATATATATATGAACCAATTTAGAAACCTTGTTCATGAATCACTAGAACTTCATTAGAGACATCTATTGGTGAGATGTAAAGAAGCTTTTTACTAAGCAGAAACTCTTATATTAGTATGTGAGGTCCGAATCCTGGATTATAATCACACACATGAGAAACCCCAGATAATACCATTTTCATTTTTATTAATAATTCTATTATCTGGTCAAATTATATATTTATATATATATATATATATATATATATATATATATATATATATATATATATATATATATATATATATATATATATATATATATATATATATATATATATATATATATATATATATATATATATATATATATATATAAATATTAATAAAAATGAAAATGGTATTATCTGGGGTTTCTCATGTGTGTGATTATAATCCAGGATTCGGACCTCACATACTAATATAAGAGTTTCTGCTTAGTAAAAAGCTTCTTTACATCTCACCAATAGATGTCTCTAATGAAGTTCTAGTGATTCATGAACAAGGTTTCTAAATTGGTTCATATATATATATATATATATATATATATATATATATATATA
Organism: Brachycentrus maculatus; assembly: GCF_059751285.1. NCBI lineage: Eukaryota > Metazoa > Arthropoda > Insecta > Trichoptera > Brachycentridae > Brachycentrus > Brachycentrus maculatus. The sequence goes on from NW_028280797.1 coordinate 172,308, forward strand.
TATATATATAACTTCCAAGAATTTTGAGTAGTGTGGTTGTCAATAATGGGTAGAATTGGTGAATGTTACACGTGTGTAAAGTGATCACTTAAACCAGCCTGTGACGGTCGTAAGCCCCGTAAATGCCCAGACTTCCATATTCTTCTTCATCTTTGATGAGATGTCGAAATATAATATTGATTTTGCCTTCAGTTTTTGATCTTGCGCTTTTAGTGTGGTTAATGACGTATGGCTCTTTGTTTTTGTGTATGTCCTCTAAAATTGACTCAATGAAAATCTGTCTTACATTCAAATAATGTAGACTAGTTTCGAGAACTATTAATGTTCTCAAAACTAGTCGTATTTACACTGACAAACTCAAAAATGGTATCATGAAAGAGTTTATTTAGAATTTGTTTATTTATCTCTGAAATTTATTTCATATTAGTTGAAATTGGTTGAAAAAATCAACAATATTGAATAAATATGACAGTGAAAAAATCACTAATATTTATTTTACCCCCCTTGGGAATCGAACCCGGGACCTCCAGAACGGTAGCCGAGCGCGCTGACCATTACACTACGGAGGCGGACGATTTATTCAATATTACCCTGGACTGGGTACCTGAAGCGGAGGGCTGATCACCTTTTCTTCATGTGTAAACGATCAAGATAACACTGCGTTTAATATGACGCAGTGCCCTATGCACCATTGGGGTGCGGATAAGGGTTTTATATATATTATATATAAACAAAAATATGCTATAAATCTTTGTACATAATGTGCTAGGATAATTTTCTAAGGTAACTAATAAACATTTTTTCATTTGAGGAAAATGAGTGGAAAGGAATTAAGAAGAGAGCTGTTACAGGAGAGTGGTTATGGTGATTATATACGATCAATATAACAAGTCATCAATCTGCATTCATATCCGAATCGAGACTAAAGATCCAACTCGTACTATGACTAGTTATCTCTTATGCCAAAGTGTCGTCAAGTAACTGTGTGTTTGTGGGTGTTTGTGTATGTGTGTGTGTGTGTGGCGATACATGACGTAGTCGCGAATAACTGCGTATCGTAGACAGTAGTGTACATTTTAGTCGATGCATCATCTTTACATGTTGACATCTCAACATAGACGAAGAAGAATACGAAAGTCTGGGCATTTACGGTCGTAAAAGCACCGTAAATATTCTTCTTCATATTTTTTGAGATGTCAATTTTTTTTAAATGACTCCTAATTGGAGGTAATCCAGATTTGTGAACAAGTATTTGGACACACTCAAAATGTTGTAAATAAATTAACTGGTCAAATTATAAGCTAAAATGTGTGTGATTATAATCCAGGATTCGGACCTCACATACAAATAAAAGAGTTTCCGCTCGATAAAAAAATTATTTCATCTCACTATAGACGTCTCTAGTGAAATTTTAGTGATTCAAGCACTTTGTTTCAAATTTGAACAATATACTCGTATATAGAACTTCCAAGAATTTGAGTAGTGTGGTTGTCAATAATGGGTAGAATTGGTGAATGTTACACGTGTGTAAAGTGATCACTTAAACCAGCCTATGGCGGTGAGATGAGATGTCAAAAAAATAAATGTAATATAAGATAACTAAAGAAATTAAAAATAATAAAAATAATAATTTGGTCATTGGATGTACAGTGTACATATGGGTGACGCATGTGCGTGTGTGTGTTTGCACTCGCTTCTGTGTGCGTGATACTAATCTCGTCTGTTTGAAGAAACATCTGGCAATTTTATTTCCATTTCAGACAACCAATTAGTCGGCTGAGAGATTGTATGCCACTACTGGAAATTATCACTCACTAAATTCGCACCCGCAGAAGGTTTGGACATGTGGAGCGAACGAACGACGAAGGAACGGTGAAAAATGTGGAAAAGAACCATGGAGTGTGCGAAAGAAGGATAAAAGTAGGTAGACGGAATGACAATTGGAGGCTTAATATTACACACAACGAAGGTTTGATAGTCCCAGGAATTAACAGTAAATATGGGAGTCCAACACTGACATATATCGTTCTGAACATTTTCAATCTGTTGCCGACTGAGGTTAGAGGTCAAAATAAAATATGGAACAAAGGCAAAATAAAGGAATGGGTATAGATCAAGAGTTAATTCTATGAAAATTGTAAAATAGTTCATACTTATTCTTAATTTTTTCTCTCTTTTTGTGTATATTAGGTTAAAATGGACAAAAACAATAAAAAAAATGTATGTAAAAAGAACTCCATCGACAAGACACACAAGGTGGCTTGGTGGGTCTCTGCAAAAAATACTGGTCTGGACCCTGAAATGCAGGAGTGATCACCTTGGCTTCATGTACCATGTCATACAATATCACTCCTAGTCAGGGATTTACATATTGAGAAACGTAAATATTTGACGTTTAAACACAGGTTTCCAAACTTTTTTGTTATGGCGCCCTCTGCGTTTTTTTTTATCAGCTGTGCTGAGGAAATTGCCTGAATGGAGAGGGTCTTCTTCGAATTCCGTTACAATCTATGTGACGATTATTTTGCTTGTTTCGGTGGAGGCGGTTAGTTAGCTAGTTATACTGTGTCACGCAGTGCCCTATACACCATTGGGTGCGGATTAGGGTTAGAAGAACATTCAGCATTCTACCCATGATTGATAAACACGCTTTTCAAATTTTTGTAACGCATACATTTATGAAACATGAAATTTATGAAGCGGATACGGTCGGTAACAGAAGCAGAAAAAGACCGAAGAAAACTTGCCGTCATCATCATGGCCTTGAGTGGCCAGTTCAGGAATAGCAATAATCGACGAGCATCTATGAGATGGACGAATATTATATTGTTTGCATAGACAGATTTGCATAGACTCAGACGAATGTGCGGTAAAGCGATGTATGATGGATGTTCAAATGGTGAGATAAGGAAAGAATGCAACAACACCATTTTACAATAGTATAGTAAATGTCCGCCTCCGTAGTGTAATGGTCAGCACGCTCGCCTACCGTTCTGGAGGTCCCGGGTTCGATTCCCAGGGGGGTATAATAAATATAAGTGATTTTTTTCACTCTAATATTTATTCAATATTACACTGGAATGGTACCTGGAGTGGAGGGCTGATCACCTTTCCTTCATGTGAAATCGATCGAGATAACACTGCGTTTATATGAAGCAGTGCCCTATGCACCATTGGGGTGCGGTAAGGGATTTATTATTATAGTAAACAAAGTTTATGAGCCGAGTGCAGTCGGTGATAAAAATAATAGTCGGAATCATCAGCGGGCATGTATGATGAGATTTACGAACGTGGAAGAGGCGAAGATGGTTTGCAAAACCAGATAATCATGGCGTTCTATCCTCTCCGCCTACCCCGGCATGACGGTTAGTTGGCTAGTTTCACGTAAGAACGGATCGCCACGAGCCGCCCCGCGCCCGATAGCATGATACTGCAAATGCAAGCGTGTATGTACGAGCTGTCGGTGTACATGTGTGGTGTGTATGCGAGTGTCTGCAAGGGGCAGAGGTTGCTGCGACCGATAGTGAGCGAGGTGGAGTGCGCGCACCCAGCCCGGGCGAGTGTGCGCGCCACGCCATACGTGGATGTGGATATCTATATGTATATGCAATATGTATGATACAAGCCATAGCTGTACAGGGTTGGCGACATCGCAGCGACGAGACGTCAGAAGTGTGCATGAAATGTGCAGTGCAAAGTGTCATAATGTGTGCATAAAATGTGCATAAAGTGTGCATAAAGTATCATAAAATATAGGACCCCATGCCAGTCAAAAAGTATGCAGTTTTTATGTTAACTTTCACGAATGGAACGACATACCACTCTCATTGCAAAGGCCAAATGATCGGTGTAAAGTTTCATAAAGTATAAAGTGTCATGAAGTGTGTATTAAAAGTCATAAAGTGTGCAGCTTTTAGCACACTTTATGACACTTAATAACCGACTATTATCACAAACCACGCCTCAATTGTTAGACATCATCACCCAAAACACACGTCTTTACAAAAGGATCGCTGCAAAGTGTGCATAAAATGTCAGAATGTGTCATAAAGTGTGCAGCTTTTTAGCACACTTTATGACACTTAATAACTAACTACTATCACAAACCACAATTGTCTGTATTTTGCAAAATAGTCAATGCGCAGTGTCATAATGTGTACATAAAGTGACATAAAGTGTGCAGTATTTTAGCGCAGTTTATGGTGATTAATAACTAATTACTTTCACAAACCATAACTGTATGTCTTTGCAAAATGATCGGTGCAAGGTGTCATAAAGTGTCATGAAATGTGCATAAAGTGTCATAAGGTGTGCAGCTTTTTAGCAAACTTTATGACACTTAATAACCACAACTGTCTATCTTTGAAAAATGGTCAGTGCGCATGGTCATAAAGTGTCATGAAATGTGCATAAAGTGTCATAAAGTGTGCAGCTTTAAGCACACTTTATGACACTTAAAAACTAACTACTATCGCAAACCACAACTGTCTGTCTTTGCGAAATGATCGGTGCAAGGTGTCATAAAGTGTCATGAAATGTGCATAAAGTGTCATAAGGTGTGCAGCTTTAAGCACACTTTATGACACTTAAAAACTAACTACTATCGCAAACCACAACTGTCTGTCTTTGCGAAATGATCGGTGCAAGGTGTGCATAAAGTGTCATTAAGTGTGCATGACATGTATATAAAATGTGCAGTTTTTCTGCTAACTAACAAAAACAGAACGCCACACCACTCTGACTTTGCAAACTTATTAATGCAAAGTGTGCATAAAGTGCCATAAACTGTGCAGTTATGCTGTTAGTTGGCAGTTATCTATGTATCTATTAGATAGTTATCTATCACAAATAGAAACCACTACTCTTTCTTGGCAAAACGATCAGCCCAAAGTGTGTATAAAGTGACATAAGGTCGCTCACTCCTTTCGACAACGTCATATATAAAAAAAAACATGATTTTTCAGGTGATCGTTTTTAAAGTGTAAAAATATAAAAAATGTATTAAAAATAAATATCAAGCCACTTATTGAACATTTTACTGTGCAACAGATCTTTTTTAGGTAAAACCTGAATGTTTTTTCTCCATTCCAAAAATATTTAGGATATTTAAAAAAAATAATTAAGCAATACCTTTTCTTCAAAATACAAAAACAACGATTTTTTATTTATGATGTTCATCAAAGGAGTGAACGATATACAAATGAAGGATTTTCTGCTCAAAAAGAGTTCTTTCAACTTACCAACAGATATCTCTAGTGAAATTCTAGTGATTCAAGTACTATGTTTCGAATTTTTCACTAGGACAAGCTTTTTTATTATTAAAAAAAACATATATGTGGCAGCCCTGTGTATGGGCCCAGCTATGTGACGCGGCAGCGTCCGACGTGTATGCACCCCCGATGGCAATCCGGTTAGGTACCTACTCTCGCCTCGGAACAGCCCTAAACCGCGTTTAAAAATAGCAGACTGAAAGTAAGTACTTTTTTTTAAATGAGAAATTTCAGCGGTCTCGTATGGGAGGCAATGCAAGCTGTGTTGCCGATACAGCTCTCTCGCTCGGCCTCGCCTGATCTTGCGAGAGCGAATAAGATAGATATATTATTTATAATTTAATTTATTTTACATCACACGCTTAATTAGGCGAATGTAATTGGGAAAATGAGCAGAGGAAGACCGAGAAAAACATGGCACGATCAGGTATGCCAAATACTCGAAAGTGGTCAAGTTAGGAGTTGTAACAATCGGAGGGTATGTATGAGGAGATGCATGAACGTGGAAGGGGCGAAGAAAGTTTGCAAAGACAGAGTGGTGTGGCGTTCTATTCTCTCTGCCTACCCCTGCGGAGAGCGGCGTGATGGTTAGTTAGTTAGTTAGTTACTGTGTTTTCTCTTACATGAAGGCAAGGTGATCACTCCTGCGCTTCAGGGACCAGTCTAGAGAGTTATAGTAAATAAATATTAGAGTATAATTAAAATGTAACTTTGTTAGAAAATCACAATAAATATTTTATTGTAACTTAATTATAATGTCTACGGGTTTCCAAGCTAACCGCTTCTTTATCAAGACTTATTAATAAAGAAGCGGTTAGCTTCGAAACCGGTAGACATTACAATTAAGTTATAATTAAATATTTAAAGTGATTTCAAAAAAAAGTTACGTTTTAATTATAAAATGGAAAATCACACAGTTAGTGCTTCAAATATAAATTATAAATATTACAGTGTAAAATCACTTATATTTATTTTCACCCCCCTCTGGTAATTGAACCCGGGACCTCCAGCACGGTAGCCAAACACGCTAACCATTACACCACGGAGGCGGACATCCTCATATCGCTCACTCCTTTCAAGAACGTCATAAATCAAAATACTTGATTTTTCAGGAGAACGTTTTTAAAGTTTAAAAATATAATACAATGTATCAAAAATAAATATCAAGCCACTTATTGACCTTTTTACTGTGCAACATATCTTTTTAGGTAAAACCTGAAGGTTTTTTCTCCATTTGAAAAATATTTAGTATATTTGAAAAATAATTAAACAATACCTTTTCTTCAAAATGCAAAAACAACACTTTCTGCCCTGTAGCGGGTAAATATTAAGTTAAAAATATGCCTCTTTTGCTGGGATATAGTACATTTTCTGGGCTTTCCGAAAACATGCACAACTAAAAATTGACGATTTTTGATTTATGACGTTCTTGAAAGGAGTGAGCGATATATATCCGGCGATTATTCCAAATTCTGACATACCTACATCAAATATTTAACATACCTGATCGTGACAAATTTTACTCGGTCTTCTATTGCTAACCACATTCGCCTCATAAATTTGTTTAACTATTCTTTCTTCACTCATTCGTTCCACATGCCCAAACCATCTAAACACACCTTTCTTAAGGTTAGCTTCCAGCGATACATGGAGCCGATCGTCTGGTCGCGCCCAATTTGTATTACGAAACATTCTGTTTTTGAACATGATGGACACGTGTCATAATAGATTTTTATACTGAGTGGTATATACCAAGTCATTTATTGTAACTGCAGACAGTTGGTAGAATTCCATATTGAATTGTTGGGTAATATATCCAAAATAAAATGTTGGGTGTTTGATAATGTCCTAAGAAGACGAAACGCGTCACGTATTAACATATCGCTCACTCCTTTCAAGAACGTCATAAATCGAAAATCGTCAATTTTAAGTTGTGCATGTTTTCGGAATGCCCAGAATATGTACTATGTCCCAGCAAAAGAGGCATATTTTTAACTTAATATTTACCCGCTACAGGGCAGAAAGTGTTGTTTATGCATTTTTAAGAAAATGTATTTTTTTTAATTTTTTCAAATTTACTAAATATTTTTCAAATGGAGAAAAAACCTTCAGGTTTTACTTAAAAAGATCTGTTGCACAGTAATAAGTTCAATAAGTGGCTTGATATTTATTTTTAATACATTGTACTATATTTTTAAACTTTAAAAACGTTCTCCTGTAAACTCAAGTTTTTTTTATTTATGACGTTCTTGAAAGGAGTGAGCGATATGTAATTGGAGATAATCCAGATTTGTGAAGTATTTGGACACACTCAAAATGTTATAAGCAATAGTTGTTATTTATTATATGTGTATTTTGTATTATAGATCTTTGTGGTATGGTAATATACCAATATCTTCATAATTCATCGTTCACTTTGTGTAATAAAACCTCTTAAAAGCGGTACTACACAAAGCTACATCGCTTTATTTGTGTAATACCATTCTTGGTGGTATTACACAAAGTGAACGATGAACGATAACGATAGCGTTTCGCCAATAAAACCGCTCATTTCAGTATGTACCGGTACGGTGCGTCGGCGGGCGTCGAAATAAGACGAATCACGGAAATTGCCGAAGTTTCCCGAAGCGCGATCGTGGTTTTCCGGCCTCGCGGCGGAATCGCCCGAACCCCTCCGACTGAAACAGTTTGACGTTTGTGCACATAATATGATTATACTGGAGATTTACAAATTTCAGGTTTTATCGCTTTTCGGCTAAATGGGAGCTGTCATCCCAGATTTAAATTTATTTTAATTATTTATTGGATAATGATAATTTATATCGCTCACTCACTTTGTATAATATCACTTAAAACACTGCTAGACTCCTATTGTGCATATATGATTAATGTCATAACGTTGTACATATCACTCACTTCTTTCAACGTCATATTATATATAAAAACTTAATTTTTCAGATCATTTTTAAAGTTTAAAAATATAATACAATGTATTAAAAATAAATATAAAGCCACTTATTGAACTTTTTACTGTGCAACAGATTTTTTTAAGTAAAACCTGAATGTTTTTTCTCCATTTGAAAAATATTTAGTATATTTAAAAAAAATTAAACAATATCTTATCTTCAAAATGCAGAAACAACACTTTCTGCCCTGTAGCGGGTAAATATTCAGTTAAAAATATGCTACTTTTGCTGAGATATAGTGAGCGATGTGTCACAGAAGATTTAAAGAAATAGTGACATTTACTAAGTAAAACTTAAATAAAAAGTCTGTAAAGTTAAAAGAGGCAGATAATGTTAGCAAAGACAGAGTGACATGTTCAATTGCTCTCTGCCTGCACCTGCGGAGAGCGGCGTGATGCATAGTTAGCAAGTCTCTTCTGCATTCGATTCTGCACACTTGATTTATAAGCCTACAACGCGACCACGTCAGACTAAAGATATTATTCATATCCCTTTGTACACCCTTTGTGAGCAAAACAAACAAACCCCCATTGACAAACGCGACCCTAAGATAATAAAACATGATAAATTGCCCGTGAAAAACCGGTCCTCTTTAGGATTCCGAAAAGTCTGGACTGTACCGGGGTTGGTTGTATGTATCGAGTACCTACTGCGTGCAGTTCAGATGAAGGCGAATATAATTGAAGTCTGGCATTACACTCCTTTGTATTCTGAACCCTTTGACCCCGTATGCACCAGCGCTACACTGGGAGTCGCGTCGAATCACCGCCGAGATGATCGCACAAATCGATCACTCCTTTCAAGAACGTCATAAATAAAAAACTTGATTATTCAGTAGAACGTTTTTAATGTTTACAAATATAATACTATTTATTAAAAATGAATACAAAGCCACTTATTGAACTTTTTACTGTGCAACAGATCTTTTTAGGTAAAACCTGAAGGTTTTTTCTCCATTTAAAAAATAACTAGTTTATTTAAAAAAATAAAACAATAACTTTTCTTCAAAATGCAAAAACGACACTTTCTGCCCTGTAGCGGATAAATATTATGTTTAAAATATGTCTCTTTCGCTGGGATATAGTACATTTTCTGGGCATGCCGAAAACATGCACAACTGAAAATTGACGATTTTCGATTTATGACGTTCTTGAAAGGAGTGAGCGAAATGCGTTATTGATATTCATCTTCTTCTTTTCAATGGCTTTTCACCCATGTTGGGTGTTATAGCCAGTGTCGAGTTATTGCGTTATTGATATCTCGACATAGATGAAGAAGAATATTTTTTATTATTTTTTACTATTATTATTATTATCTAATAATAATAATAGTAATAGTATAGGGGGTCTTATAAATATAAGTGATATTTTCACTTTAATATTTATTCAATATTACCCTGGACTAGTACCTGAAGTGGAGGGCTGATCACCTTTCCTTCTGTGTGTTAACGATCAAGATAACACTGCGTTTATATGATGCAGTGCCCTATTCACCATTGGGGTGCGGATAAGGGTTCGAATGATTATAATAATTATTTAATTATGATTATCTATTTCTTTAATTACCTTGTTTAATTTACTTTGTTTATAAAATAACTAAAAATTGTAAAACGAACCCCCTCTCTAAACACAAGTATCTACTTTATAAGAGAAGTAGGAACGTTATATTGAATTTTTTTGAATATTTACCAACTTTTTTCAGTTCAAATATGTATTTTGTAAAAAAAAATTATCACAACAAAAAAAATGCAAAAATGATGGTGGAAGTCGGGTTTAAGTGATCACCTCGTGTAACACACACACACACACATATATATATATATATATATATATATATATATATATATATATATATATATATATATATATATATATATATATATATATATATATATATATATATATATATATATATATATATATATATATATATATATATATATATATATATATATATATATATATATAAATATATGATGCAGTACCCTATGCACCATCTGATGCGGATAAGGGTTTGGATGAATGAATGAAGGAAGGAAGGATGGATGGATGGAAGTCTGGGCATTTACGGGAGTGCCCAGACTTCCATATTCTTGTTCATCTTTGATGAGATGTCAAAAATGATATGAAAATAACCCCTATAATTGGAGATAATCCAGATTTGTATTAATTATAATAAGTATAATAAGTATATTATAATAAGTATTTGGACACACTCAAAATGTTGTAAGGTTAAAAAGACTGAAAAACTAATTGGAAAACCCAGGTCAAAATGTTAAATATAAATCAATAAAAAGTACAGTAAATAGGCATATAATAAAACATAGGGTAAGAAGCATATCGTAGTCATACAGGAGAAAGTGACCAAGTGCATTGTTTTACAAAAACGTGATCATTGACTATTTGATATCTTACTAGCTTAATATTGCCCTGAAAATCATCCCAAAGGATTTTAAACTTGGAAGTATAATATATCGACTTGTTAAAAATGACTAACTGCATTGGTGTTTATTTTGTTGCCAAGCAAAAGTGACTTAAATGGCCCTCCTGAGCATTTTACGTTTTGGCAGTTGGTCACTTTCTCCTGTACGACTACGATATGTTAAGAGGAAACAAATGAGAAAATATAACCAATCACCTACACAAGTATACAATGATGTGAGCTGCTTAGGCTCACAGAAATAGTTTGAAATGGAGTTATTTGTATAAATAATAAAAACACAAATATTTCTCTTTAAAAAAAACTAAAAAAAAATGTGATATGACGCGTTTCGTCTTATTAGACATAATTAAACTCATTTTGAGTGTGTCCAAATACTTGTTCACAAAATCTGGATTATCTCCAATTACAGGAGTTATTTTCACACTATTTTTTGACATCTCATCAAAGATGAAGAAGAATATGGAAGTCTGGGCATTAACGGGGCTGACGACCGTCATAGGCTGGTTTAAGTGATCACTTTACACACGTGTAACATTCACCAATTCTACGCATTATGTATTGACAACCACACTACTTAAATTCTTGGAAGTTCTATATATATGAACCAATTTCGAAACCTTGTTCTTGAATCACTAGAATCACTAGATGTCTCTAGTGAAAATAACTCCTGTAATTGGATATAATCCAGATTTTGTGAAGTATGTGGACACACTCAAGATGTTGTAAATAAATTATCGGGCCAAATTATAAGCTAAAATAATAAAAATTAAAATTATATTTCCTGGTGTTTCTCATTGGTGTGATTATAATCCAGGATTAGGACCTCACATGCTAATAAAAGAGTTTCTGCGCAATAAAAAGCTTCTTTGCATCTCGCCAATAGATGTCTCTAGTGAAGTTCTAGTGATTCAAGAACAATGTTTCAAAATTGGTTCATATATATAGAACTTCCAAGAATTTGAGTAGTGAGGTTGTCAATAATGGCCAGAGTTGGTGTATATTACACGTGTGTAAACTGATCACTTAAACCAGCCTATTACGGTCGTCAGCCCCGTAAATGCCCAGACTTCCATATTCTTCTTCATCTTTGATGAGATGTCTAAAATATTATGAAAATAACTCCTTTAACTCTGACACATGGGTCGTCTATGGTTGATTTTTCGTTATAAGGTGAGATTTTCCGCCATCTTTGATCTCCTCCACGTGTCTGGACGCGGTCGGAGAGCGTGGGCCGAACGCCTTGGCGGGAAGCCAGCGCAAGATGGCCGCGCGCGTCGACTGGGCGGGAACGGGCGCGCTAACCGGGGCGAGTTGTCCAGCGGCCGGAGGGACCTACTCGCATAGTAACTACTTGCTAATTACTGTAAGTCCTGTACTTACGTGATTAATTCGTTCCAAAGGTTTTCGTGTAAGTCGAAAAATCAAACGAGTTTAATTATTATTTAAGCTTTTAATTTGACATGATAATTTATTTACAACATTTTAAGTGTGTCCAAATACTTGTTCACAAAATCTGGATTATATCCAATTACAGGAGTTATTTTCAAATTATTTTGTTGTAAAAAAATATGAAAATAACTCCTGTAATTGGAGATAATCCAGATTTTGTGAACAAGTATTTGGACACACTCAAAATGTTGTAAAGAGTTTAATAATGTCTTAATAAGAAGAAACGCGTCACCACATACATATATCTTTTTTTTAAAAGAGAAATATTTGTATTTATTTTGTGTTTTTATTATTTATTTGTATAAATTCTATATATTATTTATTTGTATAAAATAATTCAATTTCATTGTGTTTTCGCTGGGAACAGAGTGAATGGTGCACTAAAATCAGTTTTAGCAAATAAAAATCTATCAGCGGAAGCTAAACTGGCAATACACAATGGAGTTCTGGTTCCAACCCTTATGTATGGAAGCGAAGCATGGAGTTGGCAAAAGAAGTATGAATGCAGACTGAATGCAGTCGAAATGCGATCCCTCAGACGAATGTGTGGCAAAACGATGTTTGATAGATGTTCGAATGATGAAATAAGGAAAGAATGTAAGGCTGAGATAAGCATTATCGATAAAATTAAGAAACGTGTGTTGAGATGGTTTGGACATGTGGAGCGTATGAGTGAAGAAAGAACGGTTAAACAAATTTATGGGGCGAATGTAGTTGGAAAAAGAAGCAGAGGACGACCGAGGAAAACTTGGCACAATCAGGTATGTCAAATACTTGAAAGCGGCCGGGTCGGGTATTTATTCAATATTAACCTGGACTGCTACTTGAAGCGGAGGGCTGATCACCATTCCCTCGTGTGTTACCGATCAAGATAACACAGCGTTGATGCAGTGCCCTATACACCATTAGGTACGGATAAGAGTTAGAAGAACTACTTGAAGGGTGAAGATCGTTCGATAAAATAAAAATAAAAAGTATGAATATTCCATTTCATAGCAATGCCAAACCGATTTTTAACAGAGAAATTCATACATTTTTTGACATCTCAACATAGATGAAGAAGAATAGTCTGGGAATTTACGGAGTTTACGGCCGTCATGGGCTGGTTTATTAAACCAGCCTAATAGATGATTTCGTCCGCCTCCGTAGTGTAATGGTCAGCACGCTCGGCTACCGTTCTGGAGGTCCCGGGTTCGATTCCCAAGGGGGGTAAAATAAATATAAGGGATTTTTTCACTGTCGTATTTATTCAATATTACCCTGGACTGGTACCTGAAGCGGAGGGCTGATCACCTTTCCTTCATGTGTAAACGATTTTTAAAAAATATAGTATATTTAAAAAAATAATTAAACAATACCTTTTCTTCAAAATGCAAAAACAACACTTTCTGCCCTGTAACGGGTAAAGATTATGTTAAAAATATGCCGCTTTTGCTGGGATATAGTACATTTTCAGGGCATTCCGAAAACATGCACAACTGAAAATTTACGATTTTTGAAATATGACGTTTTTGAAAGGAGTGAGCGAAATGAGTAATTTTGTAACTGGTATAGTACAAGTACTGGTTTTGTAAAACTCATATATGTGAATGACTTGATTTATCTAATAAAATATATATTTTTTTGATAAAAAGAGAAATATTTGTGTTTATTATTTACATAAATATTTCAATTTCATACTATTTCTGTGAGCCTAAGCGGTTCATTATTAGAAATAGGTATCAAATTGTGGTAGAGTGGGTTCGAACCATGAAACTCTGACTTAAAAGAGTCCGCGACACTAACCACGGGACCACAAACCGACAAATTGGTATACAACCCGGTAACTTTTTAAAAATTGAATTATTTAATATAGTTACATTCTTTACAACATTTTGAGTGTGTCCAAATACTTGTTCACAAAATCTGGATTATCTCCAATTACAGGAGTTATTTTCATATTATTTTCATATTAAAAAAAAAATAAAAAAATAATAGTTACATTCTTTATACAATGTAATACATTTCTATAAATTTTTACTTATTTTATTATTTTTATTGATTTTTTTTACAAAATACATATTTAAATCATACAACGACTCTACTTCACTAATAAAGTACATACTTGTGTTAAGGGAGGGAGTTCGTTTTACAATTATTATTTTTTTTTTACAAAGTAAAATAAAAAGAAAAGAAAATATTCCTTGGTATGGAGTCTAGGTAGGGGCGAGTCTTATGTGTTTTTAAATTTAGTTTTACAGGTTTGATATTTTTTTCACTTAAACTAACTAACTAACCATCACGCCGCTTCCCCGCAGGGGTAGGCAAAGAGAATAGAACGCCACTCTGTCTTTGCAAACATTCTTCGCCTCTTCCACGTTCATGCATCTCCTCATACATACCCGCCGATTGTTACGACTCCTAACCTGACCTCTTTCAACTATTTGGCATACCTGATCGTGCCATGTTTTTCTCGGTCTTCCTCTGCTCTTTTTTCCACTTACATTCGCCTCATAAATTTGTTTTACCGTTCTTTCCTCACTCATTCGCTCTACATGTCCAAACCATCTCAACACACATTTCTTAATTTTATCGATAATGCTTATTTCAGCTTTGCATTCCTTCCTTATTTCACTATTCGCACATCTATCATACATCGTTTGGTCGCACATTCTTCTGAGAGATCGCATTTCGACTGCATTCAGTTTAGTTTCATCCTTCTTTTGCCAACTCCATGTTTCACTTCCATACATTAGAGTTGGAACCAGGACTCCGTTGTGCACTGCCAGTTTAGCTTCCGCTGATAGGTTTTTATTTGCTATAACTGATTTCAGTTGCGCTGAGCCTCTCCAAAAAAGAGACTGAGATATTATACCTGGAAAGGGAATTTCCTCTTCTTTTTTTAGAAAGTGTCATGTTGTAAATATTTTTAAAATTTTAAAAATATTTTAAAAAATATTACTAGGGAACATATATTTTCATGCGGTACATGGGAGTTATTTCTAAACTATTCTTTAAAATTCTTAAATAAAATAAAATAAAACTTGATATCTTAATGTATGTGAACTCCTTCAACCCTTATTCGCACCCCAATGGTGCATAGGGCACTGCATCATATAAAAGCAGCGTTATCTTGATCGTTAACACGTGAGCCCTTCACTTCAGGTACCAGTCCAGGGTAATATTAAATAAATATTATAATTTGACGACGTTTTAATCCATTTGTTTTTTGTTTATCTTAATCATCATCATCCTATTATTATTATTATTATTATCTGTGTCTTTATAAGCGCCCTTGAGGTAGTATTTTACGAAAATGCGCTATACAAATTATCCAAATTATTATATCATATTCAAAATCATTTATATTTATTTAACCCCCCTCTGGGAATCGAATCTGGGACCTCCACTACGGTAGCCGAGCGTGCTGACCAGTATACAATTGGTTTACGTCACTAGACAGAAGATAATCGTTCAATCTGCAGCCGTAGTATAAAATTTCCCATGTAACGAATAGTCATTCATAAATAGATTTACATACATATGCAAATCATTTTATTGACAAAAGAGGGTTGCTCTATTGTATTATACATATCAAAGTATATAAATAATACAAAATTTAAATGTATATAGGTTTTATAGCGACGGATTCGAGGGTCTAATTTATAGGTTTTCATTCACCCTCATTCGAAACGTCAAAACGTCACCCTAGACGCTTCTATTTACTACTTCGTCTATGCATTTTAAAGTAGGAGCGCTCTCGACCAATAGGAAGCGTGGAACGTTTCAAAAAAAATATTTATGGCTGTTGGCGCACCTATTATGCAGCCTGGTCTATACTGGTTTGTTATATGAGGGGCATTTTGGACCGTTTTTTTTCTATTATATAATACATGCCCTAGGATAATCGTACTATTCGTATATAATTAATGCACTTTTCTATAAGAATGAATTCATTCTCAATAGGTGCGATTGAAAAGCATGCAAGAGGGGAATTAAAAGGTTTTTTTCTGTCTTATTATTTCTGTGGAACCCGTGAGAATTTAAGAGTACAAATTTTTCATTTATATGTTTATGAATATAATATTATATAAATAAATATAAATATATATATATATATATATATATATATATATATATATATATATATATATATATATATATATATATATATATATATATATATATATATATATATATATATATATATATATATATATATATATATATATTTATATATATATATATATATATATATATATATATATATATATATATATATATATATATATATATATATATATATATATATATATATATATATATATATTATATATATATATATATATATATATATATATATATATATATATATATATATATGTATAAATATATATTTTTTTTTAATTTTGAAGCATGGATTTGGCAATAGAAGTATCTACCTATGAAAGTAAACTGAATGCAGTCGAAACGCATTCTCGCAGGAGTCGGATTAATAGGCGTATAGGTATGAAGAGATGTATGAATGTGGATGAGGAGAAGATTGCTAGCAAAGACAGATTGGTATGGCGTTTTGTTCTCTCTGTCTACCCCTGAAGAGAGTGACGTGATGGTTAGTCAGTTAATGCTATTTGATTACTTAACAAGTAATAAAATCTCTTTTATAACACTTTCCTTCTCATTCATCGTTCACTTTGTGTAATAGAACATTGAAAAACACAACTTCATCAATACCGGTATCGGAGTAATCATTCCATCATCAGGTCAAATGTAGACTTGACTGAAATTGTTACGGTCTGACATTTCGCTCACTCCTTTCAAGAGATTCATAAATCAAAAAACTTGATTTTTCAGGAGAACGTTTTTAGGGTTTAAAAATATAATACACAGTGTTAAAAATAAATATCAAGCCACTAATTAAACTTTTTACTGTGCAACAGATCTTTTTAGGTAAAACCTGAAGGTTTTTTCTCCATTTGAAAAATATTTAGCATATTTAAAAAAATAAATAAACCATACAGTTTCTTCGAAATGCAAAAACAACACTTTCTGCCCTGTAGAGGGTGAATATTATGTTAAAAATATGCTTCTTTTGCTGGAATATAGTACATTCTCTGGACATTCCGAAAACATGCACCACTGAAAATTGACGATTTTTGATTTATGACGTTCTTGAAAGGAGTGAGCGTTTTGTACAAAACTAAAATTTTGAAAGAGAGAGAGAGAGAAGACAAATGAATCACAATGGGAATATGTTTATAAAAAGGGACTTTAATAATTATTTATTACGTTTTTATTTCATAATACAATGATTAAAGAAAACACTTGTTTTATACCACTTTAGTTTTATTATAGACTACATGTTTCAGAAGTTAAACTTCCATCATTCAGGTCTGTATAATAACTTAAAAAATAAAATATAAAATTGTTCTATAAATAAGGAGAGGGGAAAGTAAGGGTAAGGGGTTAGTCAAGGGGCGGAGTTTGAAAACAAAGGAAAAATGGAAAGCAAAGGTGAAGAATTTTGAAACAATATATTATTTAATAAATTAATATTAGAATTCAGTTTTTTTGGATTTCTAAATTTTCAAGATAATTCATAATTTGGCCTTTATATGGAACAAGGTGTAATAATTTTAATTTATGAGAGTGAAATGAGTGATAAGTAACTATTATGTGATTTGCAAATTCCGAAAATTTTAGTTATTATACGAGAATTTTTAGTTATTATACACACCTGAATGATGGAAGTTTAACTTCTGAAACATGTAGTCTATAATAAAACTCAAGTGGTGAAAAACGAAGTGTTTTCTTTAATCATTGTAACATGTCTTACCGCAAAGTTAATGCCGAAACAATAAATAAAACATTTCATAAAATAATATAGTATAATTACATAATAATATAAGTATTTAAAATATGTATTCTATTATATTAATACAAAAAAAATCCCTCAAAGGCATGGCCTGTGTGTGGGTATACATTTTTATTTTAGGTCAAAATAAAGGGTACTGGAAAGAATATAAAAGATATAAAAAATATTAATAGATTATATAAACAATATAAGTGCGAATATAAAATACAAATATTTGATTTTTACAGAAAATAAAAAATTACAAAATCAAAATGAAAAAAAGTATATACATACTATATGAATTAAATATTTAAAAGAAGATGCTACTAAGATCTATTTTTTTAATTAAACATTTCAGCAAAATTTTAAATTTGAATATATATATATATATATATATATATATATATATATATATATATATATATATATATATATATATTTATATATATATTTATATTTATATATATATATATATATATATATATATATATATATATATATATATATATATATATATATATACATTTTATATCCTAAACTCCGTTTTATTCATTTGTCCGCCTCCGTAGTGTAATGGTCAGCACGCTCGGCTACCGTTCTGGAGGTCCCGGGTTCGATTGCCAGGGGGGGGTCAAATAAATATAAGTGTATTTATTGATTTGGCGTTTAATTTTTTTAAGTTTCGTAATTAACATTCGCTTGATTTGAAGTGTTTTTGTTAGTAAAATACAACTTAGTAGACTCAAAAAATCTGTGTTTGATTTAAAATTTGTACATAAATTAAATATAAGTGATTTTTCACTCTAATATTTATTCAATATTACCCTGGGCTGGTACCTGAAGCGGAAGGCTGATCACCTCTCCTTCGTGTGTTAACGATCAAGATAACACTGTGTTTATAATGCAGTGCCCTATGCACCATTAGGGTGCGGAAAAGGGTTTGAATGAATTATATCAGTGTAGTCATGTTGGTCATTTCATACAAACGTTTATATTCTCTTAATTTTTAATTTAAACAGAGTCTCAAAATTGTATAAGGGTTTAAAAATGTATGATGAGATGCCTGAATGTATGAATAATGAAAAGAGTCTGAAAGAATTTAAACATAAATGTTTTGTTTACTGTAAGGAGATGTAAATATATCGCTCACTCCTTTCAAGAACGTCATAAATCAAAACTCGTGAATTTTGAGTTGGGCATGTTTTCGGAATGCCCAGAAAATGTATTATATCCCAGCAAAAGAGGCATATTTTAAACTTAATATTTACCCGCTACAGGGCAGAAAGTGTTGTTTTTGCATTTTATGAAAAGGTATTGTTTAATTATTTTTTTTAAATATAATAAATATTTTTCAAATGGAGAAAAAAACCTTCAGGTTTTACCTAAAAAGATCTGTTGCACAGGAAAAAGTTCAATAAGTGGCTTGATATTTATTTTTAATACATTGTATTATATTTTTAAACTTTAAAAACGTTCTCCTGAAAAATCAAGTTTTTTGATTTATGACGTTCTTGAAAGGAGTGAGCGATATATATATGATGTTAATTAAGCTGACTAAAAAAATATGAAAAAAAAACTAAGTAGAGTAAAAGGGTTGAAATTAGTCTTTTTATATACCAGGATAGGGGTGCAAAAGCCAACGCCTTAAATAAATTAATAAATAAAAATATTTAATTTAATTTTTACTTAGAAAATATTCAATGATTTGTTCTTTGAAATAGTGGTATTTACTAAGTAAAACATAAATTGAAAATGTATAGATTCTACCACAAAGTGACTGCCGAATCAGTCAATGGGAAAATGAATAAATTTTTATACACTAAACGTTAAAATCAAAATGTTAAATGTCCGCCTCCGTAGTGTAATGGTCAGCATGCTAGGCTACCATTCTGGAGGTCCCGGGTTCGATTCCCAGGGAGGGTCAAAATAAATATAAGTGATTTTTTCACTCTAATATTAATTCAATATTACCCTGGACTGGTAACTGAAGCGGAGGGCTGATCACCTTTCCTTCATGTGTTAATGATCAAGATAACACTGCGTTTATATGATGCAGTGTCCTATGCACCATTGGGGTGCGGATAAGGGTTTGAATGAATGAAATGTTAAAATCAAACACTGATTTTTTAGTATACAAAGTTGTATTTTACTGTTAAAAAACACAAGAAAAATATATTTTAACACAATTGTTTCATTGCCAATCAAGACATGTGTTAGAAAATGCCATGACTAGGCGAAACAATTGTCACAAAATTAATATTTTGGGTTTTATTTACAATAAAATACAACTTACTAGACTCAAAAAATCAGTGTTTGATTATAACATCTTAAATATAAATTAAAATGGAGTGAGTTCTACAAATTAAACGCCAAATATAAATGAAATTATGCTTCATTGGTGTAATATTTAAAATGGAATTTTTTAAACAATAAAATACAACTTACTAGACTCAAAAAATCAGTGTTGGATTATAACATCTAATACATAAATTAAAATTGAGTGAGTTCTACAAATTAAACACCAAATATAAATGAAAATGTGTTTCATGGTGTAATAAATAAAATGGAAATTTTTCAACAATAAAATACAACTTTCTAGACTCAAAAGATCAGTGTTTGATTATAACATCTAAAATATAAATTAAAATGGAGTGAATTCTATAAATTAAACACCAAATATAAATTAAAATATGTTTTATTGGTGTAATATTTAAAATGGAAATTTTCTAACAATAAAATATCACTTAGTAGACTCAAAAAATCAGTGTTTGATTATAACATCTAAAATATAAATGAAAATGGAATGAGTTCTACTAAATAAAAATATGTTTTATTGGTGTAATATTTAAAAAGGAAACTTTTTAACAATATAATACAACTCAGTATACTGAAAAAATCAGTGTTTGATTATAACATTTAATGTAATTTTATTAAAATTTAACACTTGATGAAAACAATTGTCGTTTTCGAAACTAGTCGTAAATAAAAATAAAACTCAATTTAGTGGATTATTCAAGTGATTAATTTTAATAAAATAATCATGTCATTCCACAAAGTTAATGCCGAATCAATAAATAATATATTTAATGTAATTTTTTTTAATGGAGTTCTACAAATTAAACGCCAAATCTATAGGTAAAAATGGATAGATTTTAGAACAAAGTGGCTACCGAATCAATTAATATAAAAATGAATAAGAAACATGTTTTATTGGTGTAATATTCAAAATGGAAGTGCTCTTGAAGTACTTTTTACTAAGTTCTCGTTTTACTTCTTCGCAGGGCTGTTTTATTTTATTTGCTTTAATGCCGTAAGATGTGAGAGGTCCTTTCTCGCAGGCCTCCTTTCATGCGAAAAAAAATCGCAAACCGGCTTTGTAAAAAAGGAATGCAACAGTCCACGTGCATCGTTATGCAGATAGGACTGGTTTCAAGGGAAAAAGTGCAAAACGGGCGATGCAACGAGCGTCCAGACATGAAGAGATTTTGCCGACGGCAGGTTGTCGAGGGATTCGCAAAAATGTACATAGGACAATAAAAACTCGATGCCAGAGCGTGTACAACTGATTTTTGGATTAATTTGAAGTGTTTTTAGTAAAATTGGGAGTATTATACAGATTTTGGGACGTTTTAATGTGGATTATTCGAATTATTTAACGCAGAAAATTAGGCCTAAAATCGGCGGAGGCAAACTGTAGCGCTCGGCGCGTCGCACATTTGCAAATTTGCGAAATTCTTCTTTTTTTTTTGTTTGTTTTTTTCAGAGATGGACGGCAAAGGGTGGGTTTATTGTTATGTCTAGGTACTCACCCTGGATCGGCGGACGAACGACGGCGGAAGAGGCGCCAGGAAGGGCTTGTGGACTGCTGGAGACGGGCACTGATGGGAAATGATGGGAAAACTGGCGAACGCGAAAGTCGGGTGCCGGCTTCGCGATTCGGGCTCCGGCGAGGACGAACGGCGAATGCTCCACCCGCCGCGGAGCGGTTAGCAACAGGAGAGGTGCGGATTTTAGCGACGCGCGTTGCAAGACCGAGTTAAAAATAAAAATAATGACCCAATTCGCCGAGTGAGGCGAATAAAGCGAATTTTGTGGACAAAAGGCGCCCGCTGCTCGTTCACCTAGAGACTTCCACATAATCCGGGGAGCATCGACTATCTGGTAATGTGCGCAGGCCCGGGAAGCGACGTACGTGCCGCGGACCGGCATCGACTCGATGCAATGAAAAAAGCACCACCTATAACGGTACTGTGTCTTTGATTGACCCAGAAAATTTCGCCTGTTGCAAGCATTTCACTCGCCGTGCCATTTTGCCATCTTTTGGTGAAAATCGACACTAAATTTCGCACTCGAAGTGTTTCCGAGCTCCGAGCGAGACTGGCCGAGGCGTCGCGGGTCGGCGGATTCCGTTGCACCACTATTGCACTACAATAGCGGTTGCATCGAAAAAAAAAACATTTCCACAATGTTTTAAAAAGGCTGCGAACGTGAGACCAGAGACATCTTCAGTTTCTAGAAAATATCGCGCAAGAAACCGTCCGGCAATCCAACGAGAATCGTATAGGAATCTGCGTTGACAGAATCACCCATGTGGTTCGAATCTGAGATAATTCCGATTAATAATCTAACTATTCGTTTAACATGTCAAATCCAAATATTATTCCTATATATATCTTGTATGCTGAAATGAGAATTATATTATAAAATTATGTTAAGTCACAGAAAAAAAATACGTGGCCTTTTTGTCCTGTCAGCCGCGCGCCATCTATGAAGCGCTTTCCAAATAGGCCGCAAAGCGCCGTCGGAGATCTAGTTTCTCTGTCACTTTATTGAGAATTTAACGCCGTATCATTCAACAATTCCGTGATTAGATGATTTTTAATCAAATTTGTAATGATGTCAAGGTCACCAATTTCGCATTCGCATATTTTATGTCATTTTACCAGCATTCAGTGCCTTTAACTTTACGGAAAAACCGCGAGATGAAAAGAGACAGAGCGCTTTTGACGGCATTCACCGCCTCGGGCTTAGGGAAAAACTGCGCGTAAGAAAGGGACGTCGCTATTTCTCTACGCGGTTTAGTATTGAGCTAGCGCGACATACGTCCGCCGGATGAATCATTTTATGCTGCGAGAAGCAATGCGTTAAAAAGAGATAAGAATAATTAAGTATGTCCGTTCTTCGCGAGTTAGATGTAAAAATAGGTTAGCCAACTTGGGCGAACCTAACATATTTGTGACGTCACTATAATGGAATCTAAAATTACACGGTGCGGAAAGTGAGACAAATTTTGAGACGTATTTTCTCGTATTTTGCTTGTAATTGTTAGTGAAATATAGGTGTTCAGTGAGTGAGTGCCGCGCCGGGGTGTCATCCTTGTAATTAGAAGAAAATAACGTGCGTTCGTGTTGTGGCATCGGGATAAAGTCGACCACTTCCTGGAGCCCATACATTCGGTTGGATATTCCGTAAGTCAATTTTCTCTCTTAATCCGGCTTATTTTTAGAAAAGTCGAGAAATGCTGTCTTCGGCCTTTCCTTTCGCTGAATTTCTCGACCGCTCCAGTAGGAATTATTCCGCCTTTCGTGGTCCATTCGGGAAATTGTACAATGTTTATAAAGTGTGTCCTTCGCTTAGTTTTTCTGGTGAAAATGGTCGCGAAAGCTTAACTAGTCCTTTCCGAATGTATCATACGATTAAACGTGCATCAATACAGTGATTAATACAGTGAAATTGGCGCAAATTAAAGTTGAAATTGTGGAATTGATCCAGAAAGGTTTTCCCGAAAAAAATCAGGGTTTTTTTGTGTGTTTATTATGCATGCTCCTTGGAAAATATCTTTCCAGTGAATATTATAAAGTATAATGTGTATATACTACACATTTACATTAATATTTCAATAAACTTCCGCAGTTTGTGTACATAAATAAATATCGATTATCCTAGGCAAGGTTATGGTGCATTTTGTCAGCTGTCATTTGCCTAGTATCAAATTTCAAACGATGGTAGAGTAGAACCTCGCTATAACATTCCATGAGGCCAACCGAATTATAGGAATATCCCAAGTTATACGAATACAGAAATTATTCCCTAAAGAAATATTTAGAATGCACAGTTGATTTTTTTCTTCTTCTTAATACATATAACTTAAGCGCCCTTGAGGTAGTATTTTACGAAAATGCGCTATATATGTTATCCAAATTTATTATGATTATAAACTTATTAGAAGCACATTATGATTTTCCATTTTATTTTTAATTAAATTTATCTAAACCTAGTCATTTGGCTAAAGCCTCTGACGTCACGAAAAGTCTACCCTGACAAGGATTCTCCGTGGGGCCATTCATCTTTCTTTATCTTGGTCATCCTGACAAGCTTGCTCCGCAGGAATACCGCATCCGATGTACCTTTGTTTTCTCTGCATTTCATCATTCATAATTTTCATTAATATTTTAGGCACATTGTGATTTTCCATTTTATAACCTGAAAAAAATCACTATACTTATATTTTATTTTAACGTTATACATAAAAATATAATGATGTTTTTCTTATAATCCTTATCCACACCCAATGGTGCATAGGGCACCGCATCAAATAAACGCAGTGTTATCTTCATCGTCAACACATGAAGGAAAGGTGATCAGCAATCATGTCAAGTTTTCCTCGGTCTTCATCTGATTCTATTTTAACTTCCAACTACATTCGCCGTATAAATTTGTTTTACTGTGCTTTCTTCACTTATCTCAGCCTTGTATTATATTTAAATAATTTTTAATGCTAAATATTTCATTCATTATGAATTGAATCTGGAATATCATTATATTCAATTCATTTTACCAAATTTTCCCGAACTTCTTTTACATTCATTTTCTACTGAATTATCTATCATAGCATGGTTTAAGTCATTTTTCCGCCGCGTGTGTGCCACGGCACACTGGTGTACCGTGGCGATTAGTTGGTTTGCCGCGGAAAAAACGTCTAGTTTAGTGAAAATAACACAATTGCTCCAAATTTTGATTGCCCCTGCTCAGTTTAGCAGGCTCACATTTCGCATTAAACATAATGTGCTAAATATCGTAGTCATACAGGAGAAAGTGACCAAGTGTATTTCTTACAAAAACGTGATCATTGACTATTTGATATCTTACTGGCTTAATATTGCCCTGAAAAAAATCGCAAAGGATTTTAAACTTAGAAGTATAATATATTGACTTATTAAAAATGACTAACTGCATTGATGTTCATTTTATTGCCAGGCAAAAGGGACTTAAATGGCCCTCCTGAACATTTTACATATTGTTAGTTAGTCACTTTCTCCTGTACGACTACGATATGTTACCATAATACGGTAAATATGCACCTCTGAAATATCTTAATTTCATAGGTGTACCTTGAATAGAAAACTGATTCAAGTGAATCACTTTATACACGTGTAATATTTACATGCGATTTTATATGCGATATATTTCAGATCTACCCACCTCCATTATCCATTTATGAACAGCTATTTCATACTTGGTTTTGTTATTTAATGACTTTATGGATAATGGAAGCAGGTTGTACAACTTTAATGCATAATAATTAAAGTTCTTTTGACCAAAAGAGATATCTGTTTTTTTAATGAGTTTCTGTGTTTTGGATCTTGTGGTTCTATGTACGTTACCATAAAGTGTGTCAATTGTGATTTGTGTGCTTTGCTGGGAGGTATGAGAGATTTCTTGCGATATGAGAGAGTAATGAGAGGATTGTTTTAGCGTATAATTAATATTATCACTCGGGAGGAATATCTAATTTTATCGTAGTCAACCTATAAAGGACTTCTATTAGAAGGATTCTATTAGACTCGTTTTGTGTTTATAACAGCCGATATAATCAATCTTTTCATTCATCATTTTCTTTTTCAAAATTCGCCTTCGAAATAACGTTATTTTCGCAAATTGGTAACGAATGACGTCACAGAACCGAATGCACACTACTACTATTACAGCTCTTTAAAGCAGATACATAAAGGTATACGCCCCATAACACACCCGATGACGTAAAATTTGATGTCGTATAGCGTTGTCCGTTTTTCGTTTTATTCAAATATCTAATCTTTAAACCTTAATATTTCTCTCTTCTCTTTTCCCTCAACCGCCTTCCCTAAATTCTCTTTTTCCTTTGCCCCCCTTATTATCATCTTTTGTAATTTATGTTTTTTTTAAATGTTCAAGTACTATCTACCCTCTGATTGCAAACAGCTATATATGGTATCAAACGTTTTGATCAATATCACTAGTCTGTTTTTGGTTGGTCGGAAGATATTCCTCTTTAGCAATAAACCCGCCAATGTACT
This sequence comes from Brachycentrus maculatus, assembly GCF_059751285.1. Lineage (NCBI taxonomy): Eukaryota > Metazoa > Arthropoda > Insecta > Trichoptera > Brachycentridae > Brachycentrus > Brachycentrus maculatus. Next base: position 198,604 of record NW_028280797.1, read on the forward strand.
TATTTCTTTTCTGTACATGAAGTTTAAATAAAAAATAAATAAATACAAATAGAGTCCGTTATAACGAGGTTTTACTGTATGCATATCGTATTGTGTAATTTCGTTTGTATGTGAGATGTTTTTTTTTTTTTTTTTTTTTTTGTCTTTTTGATATGTTGGAATTGCCGTCATTACGGATTCGATCGTCATCCGATATAATACGATTGTAGAACGTCACTATTGTTATGCTAATCGGTTATACGAATCTTTGTCCGGTTACTGCGGCAACCGGCTGGTTTGATCGATTCTACAAATTTCTCGGCGTATTAATCGATTCTCATTTAATTTATTTACACGCTTGGCTGCTAGATTTATGCGCCTCCGTAGTGTAATGGTCAGCTACCGTACTGGAGGTCCCGGGTTCGATTTCCAAGGGGGGTCAAATATATATAAGTGATTTTTTCACTCTAATATTTATTCAATACTACCCTGGACTGGTGCCTGAAGCGGAGGCTTGATCACCTTTCCTTCATGTGTTAACGATCAAGATAACACCGCGTTTATAGGATGCAGTGCCCTATGCACCACTCTGGTGAGAATAAGGGTTTGAAGAAGATAAAGATATGTTCTTTTGGTGAATTTAGAGAAAATGCGATACAATGAATCATATAACAGGCATGGTTAGGTCGGGAGTCGGATTAATCGGCGGGTATGTATGAGGAGATAGGCAGACAGCAGGGGTAGGCAGAGAGAATAGGACACCAATCTGTCTGCAAACAATCTTCGCCTCTTCCACATTCATGCATCTACTCAAACATACTCTAATGGACATGAACAAATTTGTTTTATTATTCTATTATTTCTTCACTCATTCGTTCCACATGTCCAAACCATCTCAACACACCTTCCCAAGTTTCATGGATAATTTATATATTAAATGTTAAAATCAAATACTGATTTTTTTGGTCTACTAAATTGTATTTTTCATATTATTTTTTGACATCTCATCAAAGATGAAGAAGAATATGGAAGTCTGGGCATTTACGGGGCTGACGACCGTCATAGTCGAAAAATAATAACATGAAACTGGAAATGAAATTTGGATTATATCCAATGATAGGAGTTATTTTTCATTTTATTTTTTTTTATTTTCACATACTAATATAAGGGTTTCGGCTCAATAAAAGGCTGCTTCTTTTCATCTCACCACGGCTGTCCAAATTTAAAACACAGTAAGGGACATTTTTTTGTAGTAGGTTTTTTTTGCATTTTTGGACTAAGTAGAGTGTACTTAGTCCATAAATGTAATAAAAACCTACTACAAAAAAAATGTCCCTTACTGTGTTTTAAATATGGACAGCCGACCAATAGGTGTCTCTAGTGAAGTTCTAGTGATTCAAGAACAATGTTTCGAAATTGGTTGATATATATATATATATATATACATATATAGAACTTCCAAGAATTTGAGTAGTGTGGTTGTCGATAATGGGTAGAATTGGTGAATGTTACACGTGTGTAAAGTGATGACTTAAACCAGCCTATGACGGTCGTCAGCCCCGTAATTGCCCAGATATTTTTTAGATATTCTTCTTCATCTTTGTTGAGATGTTTAAGAATAATATGAAAATATATCAATATGGTGCTATATATAATATAATAAAATAAATATTAGTGATTTTTTCACTGTCACATTTATTCAATATTACCCTGGACTGGTACCTGAAGCGGAGGGCTGATCACCTTTCCTTCATGTGTAAACGATCAAGATAACACTGCGTTTATATGACGCAGTGCCCTATGCACCATCGGGGTGCGGATAAGGGTTTTATTATATTATTATTATTATTGAAACATACATGGCTTCTTTTATTTATATATTCCAAGGCTTGGAAAACATACGGAAGTAACGTCATAATGTCGTAGTGTGTATATAACGTCTAACCCTCCCTTCCCGGTGATGTGTACCTAGCACACATTGCTTCTAATAACCATAATATCTCTATAAATATAATAAATACAAGGCTGAGGTTTTAGGTATTCCTCCATAACATATTTACGCATTCATTTAAAAAATAATATCAATAATAATCAGAATTTATCGGGTACATCGGAGGTATTTTGTGAATATCGGAAACGAATTCGCGTATAAACAGCGCGTGAAGAGTGCGCGAGAACCGCGACACTATTCGCATCTCACTCTTGCATACTTGCACTGTGCAGGCGTGAGGAGCTCAAAGCTCAATGTTCTCTGGCTAGCGGCAGTAGCTTTTGGGCTCCCGGCAAGAGTGGACCTATGCTTGTTCCGTGAGCGTTGCCAGATGGTTTTTTAATGTTTTCAGGAAATAAATCTAAATTATTATAATTTTTGACATAATTTATAATTAATTAAGGGGATTAGCTATGAATGTCCGTATTTTTCCGGTTTAAAATCGCAAAATTTTTATTGTGTAGTGACTACCCAACACCGGGACGCGCGTTTTTTTTAGTACCGGAGGGAAAGGTTAACTTCGCTTCTCTTTGTAAGAAGGATAAACCCTTGCCTTGCACCCTTTCCTTATATCACCATTGTAACATCTACCATACATGGTCTTGCCGCACTGAGAGATGGTATCCCGACTGCATCCAGTCTACTCTCATCCTTCCCAAACCATCCCAACCCGCCTTCCTTAGTTTGCTGGATAGTGCTCATCTCAGCCTTGCACCCTTTCCTTATATCACCATTGGAACATCTACCATACATGGTCTTGCCGCACCGAGAGATGGCATCCCGACTGCATCCAGTCTACTCTCATCCTTCCCAAACCATCCCAACCCGCCTTCCTTAGTTTGCTGGATAGTGCTCATCTCAGCCTTGCACCCTTTCCTTATATCACCATTGGAACATCTACCATACATGGTCTTGCCGCACCGAGAGATGGCATCCCGACTGCATCCAGTCTACTCTCATCCTTCCCAAACCATCCCAACCCGCCTTCCTTAGTTTGCTGGATAGTGCTCATCTCAGCCTTGCACCCTTTCCTTATATCACCATTGGAACATCTACCATACATGGTCTTGCCGCACTGAGAGATGGCATCCCGACTGCATCCAGTCTACTCTCATCCTTCTTTCTCTAACTCCATGCATCACTTTCATACATTAATACCAGTGGTCCCGTGAATAGTATCGGGGACTCTTGAGTCAGAGTTTCTCGGTTGGAACCCACTCTACCACAATTTGATACCTATTTCTAATTATGAGCCGCTTAGGCTCACATAAATACGTAGTATGAAATTAAAGTATTTTTGTAAATAATAAAAACACAAATATTTCTCATATAACACTAGATAACTAAACTATATATGTAGATACAATGCCATTTGTGGGTCGCACAATATTGACATATCGCTCACTCCTTTCAACAACGTCATAAATAAATAAAAAACTTGATTTTAAAATCGATCGAAAAATTATCGTGCCGAAAAAGACTTGGCACGATCAGATCAATCAGAACCTAAAATCTGGTGGTGTCAAAAGTCTGTGTAATCAGAGGGCATATATGGCTCACTCCTTTCAACAACGTCATATATCAAAAAACTTAATTTTTCAGGAGATCGTTTGTAAAGTTTAAGAATATAATAAGATATATTAAAAAATAAATAGTAAGCCACTTATTGAATTGTTTACTGTGCAATAGATGTTTTTTGGTAAAAACTGAAGGTTTTTTCTGCATTTGAAAAATATTTAGAATATTTAAGGAAATAATTAAACAATACCTTTTCTTCAAAATGCAAAAACAACACTTTCTGCCCTGTAGCGGGCAAATATTAAGTTTAAAATATGCCTCTTTTGCTGGAATATATAACATTTTTTGGACATTCCGAAAACATGCACAACTGAAAATTTTCGATTTTTTATTTATGTCGTTCTTGAAAGGAGTGAGCTATATGTAGTAGCTGTGCGGAATAGTGATATATTGTTAAATGTCTCTTACATTCATTCCTAATAAACCAAACGTCCTAATGTTTAGTTATTAAGGGTTAAAAAAATCCATTATTTTCATTATCAAAAACGTCATTAAACCCTATATCTCTGTTCCACAGTATAAACGTGTTTGCTCAGCGATTTGAGAGTGTGTTGTCAAGGTTTCGCATTTTGCCTTGCTGATATTACACAGGGTGGCGCAAAATTAAACACCCTATCGAAAGATGTCATAATTTTTGCTAATGGTGTCGTACGAAAAACATATTTGACATATCGCTCACTCCTTTCAAGAACGTCATAAATCAAACAAATCGATTTTTCAGGAGAACGTTTTTAAAGTTTAAAAATATAATACAATGTATTAAAAATAAATATCAAGCCACTTATTGAACTTTTTACTGTGCAACAGATCTTTTTAGGTAAAACCCGAAGGTTTTTTCTGCATTTGAAAAATGTTTAGTATTTAAAAAAAATATAATTAAACAATACCCTTTCTTCAAAATGCAAAAACAAGACTTTCTGCCCTGTAGCGGGTAAATATTAAGTTAAAAATATGCCGCTTTTGCTGGGATATAGAAAATTTTTTGGGCATTCTAAAAACATGCACAACTGAAAATTGACGATTTTTAAAATATGACGTTGTTGAAAGGAGTGAGCGGTATGTGAACTAGACAGCTGCAGTATATAAACATATCTTCCGATACGGTGATTAATTTTGCGCCAACTTGTACATATACGGATTTTTCACTACAAATCGGAGTTTTACAAACGAAATATGTACTACTAATATGAATATTTATTTTGATTAATTTTTTAATTTCATGAAAAGAGAAATATTTGTGTTTTTATAACTTACACAAATATTTCAATTTCATACTATTTCTGTGGGCCTAAGCGGCTCGTTATTAGGAACAAGTTATAAGGATTCGAACCGAGAAACTCTGACTTAAAGAGTCCGCGACACTAATCACGGGACCACAACCCGGCACATTATATTTTTTTTAAATATAACTTTTTTTATAAAATACAAAATAACGTCCATTTTGATTTGTCACACCTCCCATCCTCTTAGAGCGAAATACGAGAAACTATCAGAGAGACTCTTGAATGTCACAGTTCGTTGGTATACCGCAGCTGTCTAGTTCACAGATGGCAAATATGATTGACGTATGACGACGTTTGCAAAAATTATAACGTCTTCCGATAGGATGATTATTTTTGCGCCACTCTGTATTATACTGCTCGTTTGGGTATTGTAGTATTGCCAGTGGCGAGCTGTATGTGTGCACGGTAGCTGCAAATCAGCTGTTTCGAAGAGCGCTTCTGTGACCTTCGTGGCGGCTCGAACGTTTCTCCGCTGGGTGAATAGAAACGTGAAAATAGGGAGATTTGAAACTATCTTATTGATTCGGCCAGCTGGAATTACACTCGAAAGTTAACGTTTTAACTTTGTATATATATATATATATATATATATATATATATATATATATATATATATATATATATATATATATATATATATATATATATATATATCGTTATCGGGCCATGTTGAACGGATTTTTGTTCACAAAAATTGAAGAGGAGGATATTGGCAACATTTGGTTTCAACAGGACGGCGCTACGTGCCACACAGCCGAAGCTAGTTAGTTTTTTTTTTATAGCATTTTCAAAAAAAAAAAGTTATTTGGCGGACCCTTTATATATATATATATATATATATATATATATATATATATATATATATATATATATATATATATATATATATATATATATATATATATATATATATATATATATATATATATATATATATATATATATATATATATATATATATATATATATATATATATATATATATATATATATATATATATATATATATATATATATATATATATATATATATATATATATATATATATATATATATATATATATATATATATATATATATATATATATATATATATATATATATATATATATATATATATATATATATATATATATATATATATAAATATATATATATATATATATATATATATATATATATATATTTATTTCATATATATATATATATATATATATATATATATATTTATATATATATATATATATATAAAAACTTGATTTTTCAGGAGATCCTTTTTAAAGTTTAAGAATATAATGAAATGTAATAAAAATAAACATCAAGCCACTTATTGCACTTTTTACAGTGCAACAGAACTTTTTAGGTAAAACCTGAAGGTTTTTTCTCCATTTAAAAAATATTTAGTAAATTTAAAAAAAATAGTAAACAATACCTTTTCTTCAAATGTATATATTTATTCTTCTTCTTCCAACCCACCTGATCACCTTTCCTTCATGTGTTAAACGATCTAGATAACACTGCGTTTATGTGATGCAGTGTCCTTAGCACCATCGGGTGCTAATAAGTGTTAGAATAAGATAAGATAGACACTGGCTGTGTTCATATCTTGTAGTTTGGTCAAATTATACGTTGTACGTTGTCCGTCAAGTTATAAATATGATTTTCTCAGTACGTACTATACTACGACTTGTTTTTTCCTCACACGCCTTTGAATATACGAGTAAATAAGTACCCACAGTTCATTTCCTATGTTCCGTTTGTGTCGACATCCCAACAAAGTATCCGCACTTGTGCAGCGTAACCCTAAGATGCACGAACGAATTATCAAATATATTATTATCAAATATATTATTATTAAATATATATTAAAATATTATTATTATTTAAATCTTTAAAAAAAAATTTAAAAAAACATTTTATCTTTTATTATATAACAATAAACCACGAGTGTAAGTCCCTCTCCAAGCACAAGAGCACAGTCCCTTTTATGGAGAGGCACAGCGAATCGAAATATAAAAGTTCTCCATATGTATAAATGATTCAAATGTATTATGTTATAAATAAAAATGTAAATATATTAAATGAATAAAAAAATATATATTTATTATGGTACTTTGATTTCTTTATCCGTGATAGTTCACAAGGAACAGTCACGAGAGGTGGTATCATATATCGCTCACTCCTTTCAACAACGTTATGTATCGAAATTCGTTATTTTGTGAATGTTTTCGGAATGCCCAGAAAATGTACTATATCCCCGCAAAAGCGGCATATTTTAAACTTAATATTTACCCGCTACAGTGCTGAAAGTGTTGTTTTTGCATTTTGAAGAAAAGGTATTGTTTAAGTATTTTTTTTAAATATACTAAATATTTTTCAAATGGAGAAAAAACATTCAGGTTTTACCTAAAAAGGTCTGTTGCACGTTAAAAGTTCAATAAGTGACTTGATATTTATTTTTCATACATTGTATTCTATTTTTAAACTTTTAAAACGATCTCCTACAAAATCAAGTTTTTTGATATATGACGTTGAAAGAAGTGAGCGATATGATAAAACTAGCGAAGGACATTGCTACCATAAACCAAGCTAGGACACAAAATGCCGAACCCTCTTCTAGTGGAACGGAAGGCCTGTTGAGGACAGCCAGCAGTCCGGCTTCTCCTGAGGAGTTCTACATAGTTTCCTCCCAGCAATGAGCAAATGCTGACAAGTTCCTGACTGGCCCGCACTAGATTATCACTCCTGTTCCCAACACAGATTCAAATATAATATTTACAACATTTTGAGTATCTCCAAATGCTTGTTGACAAATCTGGATAATCTCCAATTATAGGAGTTATTTTTCATTTTATTTCAAGTAAAATAAAAACTGCTTTCATCTCAATTATTGATTGCCTCTAGTGAAATTCTAGTGATTCTAGCACTATGTTTCGAAAATTGAATCATATATATATAGAGGTTTCAAGAATTTGAGTAGTGTGGTTGTCAATCATGGATAGAATTGGTGAATGTTACACGTGTGTAAAAATGATTACTTAAACCAGCCTACGACGGTCGTAAGCCCCGTAAATGCCTTAACATCCATAATTATCTTCATATATGTTGGAATGTCAAAAAGAATAAAAATTAAATGGCGTTAGTTTGGTTTCCCTGGGAGTCACGCTCATGCCAGGGTTAATTCTCAGATGTGCTCCGTAATTACTGCATACGAGTTTGTTTATAATAAATATTGTACAATGCATCATATCCAGGTGCCGTGATATGGCTGCTGATTATAGATTCCTCTGCATGAAATCGTGCTCTCAAGGAAACGATAGCGCACGTACTCCGCTCCTTTCGTGTTATTGTATGGTGCCTCCTCGATATCGGGTTTGTGAGCTGGTCACTGTGAGTTGTGTTAATCGTGCCGTTTTGTTGTTCCAGATGACATGCAGTGTGTTCAGGACCACTCCGGGCGGCATTTCGAGCAAATGAGAATGTACAGAGTGAAACGGGTCCCTTTTTTAAACAAATAAGAGTCCAGAGTATATGTATTTTTTTATCGTACCGAATAGTTGTAAAGATTAGTCAAACGTAACTTTGCGAAGCCTTGAAGCGCTCTTCTCCCGCGAGGTTGTAACTATTGTCGCGAAGTGAGGCGCGCCGATAGCAAGATGCCCGTCGTGTCGCAGAGCCGGTTCTCGACCACCTCCAGCTCCTCGCTGTCCACCGGCTCGTACAGGTCCAGCCACAATTCGTCCTCGCTGGATAGGCCCTTCTACAGCTCGGCCAGCGGCGCGTACATCTCCCCGCGCGCCGCGCACCGCTCGGCCTACTCCAGCTCCGTGTCCGAGTACCGCAGCCAGCTGTCGTACGACGGCGATGGCGTCCGCGAACGCAAGAGCTCCTACTCGGGCGACTACGGCCGCTACTCGCGCGCGCCCAGCCTCACCGAGTCCGAGCCCGACGCGCGGCTCGCCAGGTCGGGCTCGCGCTCGCGGGACGCGTCCGTGGCGCGCGGCGACTCGGCGCGCTCCTCGCGCGGCGACCTCGCGCGCCCGCTCGGCGGCCTGTCCTCCTCGGAGATGTACAAGAAGTACTCGCCCAACTTCTACGTGCCGCAGGCGCAGCGCCTCTCCACGGCCGTGACGGGCGCCAACGGCGACGCGGGCCGCTCCAAGCTGCTGTCCGGCGACGCGGCGCGCCTGCCGCTGCCGCGCCGGACCGGCACCCGGCCGAGCGAGGACGAGGTAAAGCCCAAAACTAACACCGCCTCCCGTCCCGCTATCAAACGCCGCACTAACAGCACCCTAGTAGCCAAACCGTGTGCCTCCCCGCCCGAGTGTGCCGCTAACCCAGGCCGAGTGACTAACGAGCCGATAAAGCGCGACGTTGACTGTGCGCAGAGGCGGAGCCTGCGGACCGGCGAGCCGGGAGCGGCGCGCGGCCCCGTGCCCCGCGCCAGGGCGCAGCCGTCCTGGGCCGACCGGAAGCCGGCGCACCTGCTGCTCGACGGCTGCCGCGACTCCTCCACCGACGACAACGGCAACGACCTGCAGCTGTCCGTGGCCGAGATCCTCAGGAAGTTCGACCCCAAGACGGCGGCCGGCCGGCACCGCGCCGGGGAGCCCTCCGGCCTGTACAAGACCGCTCTCTCGAGCGACAACATCTACAGCCAGGTGAGGCTGAACAACAGCGTGTCCTCGTTGCTCGACGACAAGCCGGTACCCGTCCACAAACCGTTTTCCGGCGACAAGTACGTCAACGGAGCCACGGGCAGCCTGCGCTGGGAGTTTCTCTCGCCGAGCTCCTCGGGGCACAGCTCGGATTCCAAGTGCTCCCCGCAGGACTCGGGGTACGCGTCCAAGCATGACGCGGACGCCGGGAGCGACGGGTCCCCCGTCTACGTCTCGAGCAAGGCCAACGCGGACCGGCTGCCCATAAACGCGGTCAAAAATCAGCTCAACGCCAACAACGCGATGGGCAGAATCCTGGAGAAATCTACCACCATCTACGTTGGAAACGGCGACGCTAAAGGAAAACACAAGAATAACGATACGAAGAACGTCCTGAATATAGAGATCGGCAGTTCTAGCTCGCTGAGTAACAAAGTTAACGAAAACCCGCCCGACGAAAGTCTGCCCAAGAAAGTGCCCTCCAATCACACGTCGGACTTCGCGTCCTACATCCAAGTGTCCACTCCTATCTCCAGCTCGTCCCTAACCAACGGCGAAGGTCCGTTGAAAGAGCCTAGCAGCTCCGCCAGCGGGAGTCCCAAGTATCCGAGCAAGGGCATCGGCTGCCTGCTGTCCGCCGACGAGTTCGACGGGACCAAACTGCGCTACATCGACTCGGATCCTAGCTCCGAGAGCGACACGAGACTGTTCGTCGAGTACAAGGACGACGGGGAGCAAGGCTTCGAGAACAAGACGTTCGAGCACGAGAACTCCCACTTGCTGAGGAAGTCGGGAGAGGAGGCGAGCAAGACGTCCCAAAGCGGAAGCGATGAACCCGACTTCAGCTTTTCCAAGGCCAAAAGTCGCCAGAACGGCGAAGCGGACGACAAGAGTTTCAAAATACCGACGAAGCACCAGAACGGCTATGTGAAATACCTCAACGGGTCGCACTGCGAGGACGATATCGAAGCCGACAGGGTCAAGAAGGACGAAGACCTGACCGATTCGACGGCGTCTTCCAAGAAAATTCTGGAAGTCGTCGGAGACTCTGCCTCGGGACCGTACCAGCACGATATAAGTGTAAGTAGATTCATTCATACTAGTTTGTAAGTTTCATCGTTAATATAATACCTTTGACTAACAGTTTTTGCTAGTAGTTTTACCAGGCGTTTGATATTAAAGATGTTTGATTTGCACTAGGCTTTTTTGTCCCGTTTTTCACCTGATTTGTTTTGAAGTATCCATTCACCCAACGTATTTCCGTTTACCTGTAAGATATGACTTCTATCTCCCATAAGTGCATTTTAGATAACATTAAAGTGGTCTGGTCGGGAGTCGGAATGATTTGCGAATATTGCCTGTAGTTATATTTAAGTATCAACAACAGCAAAAAAATCATCAATTTTAATTTATGCCAAAACGATTTAACAAGTAAATACAACGTCAGATATTAAATGAACTGTAAATTGATGAAAGCAAGGAAGGCAAAGGAAGCAAGATCAGATGAAGAGTTGAGGGGATAGAGGTGGAAGATAGATACCAAGGCACCTTTTCTCCCAACTTATCGTCTTTGTAGACTGCTAGGGTCAGCTCTCCTCCTCCTCAGGTTGTAGGTCCTTCTGTCATGGACAACGTCACCTAGGCCATGTCTCCGAACCATGTCCTCTCTTTTGCAGCATCTATGAATTTTTTGGTCTTACTCTAGATATCTTTCGAGGAAGGTCCGTTGCTATTGTCTGGTTTACGACATGCTTAGGTTCTCTGCGTCCTATGTGCCCGTACCATCCCAATTGCCTTTCCTCTACCTTACTATTGATGCCTGTTACAGCCAGGCTTCCACGAATGGGTGAACTCTTTATTTTGTCTCTAAGGGACACTCCAGCTGACCATCTAAGCATTCGCATTTCAGCGGATTATAGTTGCCTAGAGTAGGTGCAATACATCGTCCAGAATTCGGAGCCATATAAATGTGGGGGTCTGACAATTGATTGGCAGACTTTTCCCTATAATTTGGATGGGATTTTCGGATCGCAAAGAACTCCCGTCACGGATCGGAATTTCATCCACCCCACACTTATTCTGTGTGATACACAGCTTTTTAAATGTTCTTTCTACGTACACCGTTAGTCAGGTTTTAAATTTAGCAAGTGGACATTATTCTTAGTTGCATGATCAAGATTTGAACGCTCACGCCACCCTCAAAGTGTCGCAATTAGCCCGGATCAGGAATGAGTAAGTTTTGCCGTTTCCCAAAACCCGAACCATGCGCTGGAGTCCCGCCAGAGCGGTGAATAGGTGCTCCCTATACTATATACTGTGCGCGCGCGCCGAGATGACACTCCAAGCGTGGAGGATTGGCGTGGGACGGTGTACCGATATTTTTACCGAGTAATTCAACATATATTTTTTTAAAACTTAATGTACAGAAAATAAATAAGTTCATTGGCGGGCTTATTGCTAAAAAGCAATATTATCCGGCAAACCAAAAACAGAGTAGCGATATTGGTCAAATGTTTGATACCACCATATATAGGTTGTGTATTAAATGTTAAATCAAACAGTTTTTTTTTAATATAATTAAAGAAAACACTTGAGTTTATTTTTGTGACAACTAGTTTCGGAAGCTAAGCTTCCATCTTCAGGTCTAAATGTAAACTGAAGATGGAAGCCTAGCTTCCGAAACTAGTTGTCACAAAAATAAACTCAAGTGGTAAAAAACAAGTGTATTCTTTAATAATATCATCATCTCTTACCACAAAGTAAATGCCGAAACAATAAATATCAGATTTTTTTAGTCTACTAAGTTGTATTTTGTCCGCCTCCGTAATGTAATGGTCAGCACGCTCGGCTACCGTTCTGGAGGTCCCGGGTTCGATTCCCAAGGGGGGTAAAATAAATATTAGTGATTTTTTCACTGTCGTATTTATTCAATATTACCCTGGACTGGTACTTGAAGCGGAGGGCTGATCACATTTCCTTCATGTGTAAACGATCAAGATAACACTGCGTTTATATGACGCAGTGCCCTATGCACCATTGGGGTGCGGATAAGGGTTTTATTATTATTATTTATTAAGTTGTATTTTATTGTTATAAAAACACAAAAAAACAATGTTGTGACAATCGTTTCGCCTAGTTATGGCATTTTCAAACTAGCTGTTAGCAATCAGAGGGTAGATAGTTCTTGAAAATAAAAATAAAAACATAAATTACAAATTGATGATAATAAAGAAGGCAAAGGAAAAGGGGAGTTTAGGGAAGGAGGTAGAGGGAGGAGGTTTGATGGACAGTTAGGATTCTAATGATAGATAGTAATATGTCAGCACGCTCGGCTACCATACTGGAGTTCCCGAGTTGCCGCTATAGTGGCGTTTTGATCAATCAAGACAAACAAATTTGGAAGATCAGTATTTTTTTTAGAAATTTGGCGACACTTTTAACTAAGCTATTTTTGAGACCTCATATCTTCTTCTTCTTCTTTAAACCCTTATCCGCACCCGATGGTATATAGGGCACTGCATCATATAAATGCAATGTTATCTTGATCGTTAACATATGAAGGAAAGGTGATCAACCCTCTGCTTCTGGTTCAATATAACCCCAAAACCTCATATAAGGGTCCAATTTATGATAATGTGAAAAGGGTTGTGCAATTTTAGCAACTTCCGGTTATCTCTTCTTTGAACCGGTTCTTTAACCTTTTTACGCATTAAAACTATTTTATCTGTGCTTATTACGGTAGTAAAATGTGAATATGGGACACTTATTTAAAACGAATAATTCGCGTTAATGTTTTTTTGCGTACTCGGATTATTTTTTATCCATGCACTTTTTGCACGGCGGTATTGTATATGGGGATCCAAATTTTTTAAATCAATACGTTTTTACTCGTGCAAGTAGGTACTCGTTCTCGATTTTTTTTCCGTTCCCAGTTTTCGAACTTTGATTTTGATTTGCCGCCGCCACGCGGTTTTACGTAACCGCCGAAACTCTCTCCGTCCCTCTCCGAATGGCGGCGCGCTGGTATTCCGGCGCTTTCGCCCGACGCTCCTCGTGTCTCCGCCGCACTAGTTCTAATTATGGAATGGCCCATGCCCGCGTAAAAATAAACCAGTCTGAAGCTTCCTATTCTCGGACCTAGAATTGCGACCACACTGCTTCTTTTTTTTCCAGTCGCCGTGTCTGCATCCCTCTCGCTCGTGCTTTTCGCGAACTAACTATAAACAACGGAGAAGAGCCGTCTTCCTCGCATCGGGTTTGATCATTTCACATATTCGCGAATGTGCTGCGCTACATACGACATAACATACCCCCCCATCATCGCGATGACCGTTGACTGTCGTCGCAATCGCAATTTTTCTTCGCACGCGTGACCTGAAATTATTTTTATTTTGAATAAAAGTACCTACGCGGATCGTGTTTTCAATTCGATATATTTTTTCGCAACGGCCACACTGAACTTTTCCCCAATTTCATAATGGCGGCTTTTCGAATTCGAACGTCAAGTGAATGTATTTTCGCGTTTTTGCGGATTCTTGTGCAAAATGAAGCATATATGTTGTTATTTTATTACATGGCGAGTAAAATCACGATGTTCATCGTTTATACATCTCGAATAATGTAAGATATTTATTCAATCTTCCACAAGTTCGGTCAGTATATGAATCCATGGCACTCTCGCTGGTTCTACAGTTGTGTTTATGAGAGATGCGCGGCTAAATATTTGTTTTTAATGCATTCAATAGCAAGAATTATATCGCATATTCCAATATTCATCGGATTTATGAATATACCAACATGTGGCGTCAGCAGTACTCGGTTTGAGTTCTATTTTCCTATTTTTTCTCCAAGTTCAAAATTTGACAATTAAAAAATATATTTTGTAAACCGTAACAAAACCATCTCGGAATCTATCATTTTTCCATTTCAGTCCAAATATATCATTAATATCATTATTTACAACACATATCCCACAATAGTAAATAATAATTTAACATTTAAATATTTTATTCGTAAGAAAAATTGAGGACTTGAAACCATAATGCCATATCTAAATTTCAAAACAATCACTTCATAATAATGTGCCCGCGGCACGGTAAAACTCAGTGAGGGCACAATATCGTAATTGTAATTCGTAATTATGTGTATGATGAAAAATAATTAAATACTATAATACTTAGTCAAAATACGATCACTCAGACGAATGTGTGGCAAAATGATATGATGTTCAGATGGTGAAATGAGGAAAGAATGCAAGGTCCGTACGTTAATTAGAGTTGGTGCCAGGACACTGTCGTATACTGCAAGTTTCGCTGATATGTTTTGCGAGTGTATGTAAGTGTCGGGCGGTGGTCCCGTGGTTGGTATTGCGGTCTCTTGAGTCAGAGTTTCTTGGTTCGAACCCACTCTACCACAATTGGATACCTGTTTCATTACAAGAATTTCTATTCTATTACAATAATTTCTTTTCCATTACAATAAAGAGCCGCTTAGGCTCACAGAAAGGGCATAAAATTGAAGTATTTTTGTAAATAATAAAAACGCAAATATTTTATTTTTATTTTTAAAAAGTGAACCATAGAGTCGGCAAAAGAAGGATGAAAGTTGGCTGGATGCAGTCGGAATGCGTTCTCTCAGACAAATGTGCAGCAAAACGTTGTATTATAGATGTTCCAATGGTGATATAAGGAAAGGGTGCAAGGCTGAGATGAGCACTATCCAGCAAACTAAGGAAGGCGGCTTGGGATGGTTTGGGAAGGATGAGAGTAGACTGGATGCAGTCGGGATGCCATCTCTCAGTGCGGCAAGACCATGTATGGTAGATGTTCCAATGGTGATATAAGGAAAGGGTGCAAGGCTGAGATGAGCACTATCCAGCAAACTAAGGAAGGCGGCTTGGGATGGTTTGGGAAGGATGAGAGTAGACTGGATGCAGTCGGGATGCCATCTCTCAGTGCGGCAAAACCATGTATGGATGTTCCAATGGTGATATAAGGAAAGGGTGCAAGGCTGAGATGAGCACTATCCAGCAAACTAAGGAAGGCGGCTTGGGATGGTTTGGGAAGGATGAGAGTAGACTGGATGCAGTCGGGATGCCATCTCTCAGTGCGGCAAAACCATGTATGGATGTTCCAATGGTGATATAAGGAAAGGGTGCAAGGCTGGGATGAGCATTATCCAGCAAACTGAGGAAGGTGTGTTGAGATGGTTTGGGCGTGTGAATTAAATGAGTGAAGAAAGAATAGAACAGATTTATACTAGCAGAAGAAGACCGAGGATAACTTAGCACAATCAAGTATCTAAAATACTTGAAAGCGGTCAGGTCAGGAGTTCTGGTACCAACACTGATGTATGAATGAAAGCAGAGTGAACTCTGTTGAAATGCACTCCCTCAGACGATGTGGAAAATCATTGTACGACAGAATTAAAAATGAAAATACGAGAAAGGAATGTAAGGCTGAACAAGGGATAATTTAATACATCATTTTGAGTGTCCAAATACTTGTTCATAAATCTGGATTGTCTCCAATTACAGGAGTTATTTTTGATATTATTTTTTGATATCTCGTCAAAGATGAAGAAGAATATGGAAGTCTGGGCATTTACGGGGCTGACGACCGTCATAGGCTGGTTCAAGTGATCACTTTACAAACGTGAAACATTCACCAATTCTACCCATTATTGATAACCACAGTACTCTAATTCCTGGAAGTTCTATATATACATATGAACCAATTTTGAAACGTTGTTCTTTAATCACTAGAACTTCACTAGAGACATCTATTGGTGAGATGAAAAGAAGCTTTTTATTGAGCATAAACTCTTTTATTAGTATGTGAGGTCTTCTTCATCTTTGATGAGATGTCAAAAAATAGTATATTGAATAGATTAGGAAGAGTTCTTTAAGGTGGTATGGACATGTGGAGCGAATGGATAGTGAGAATGACTAAGAAAGTTTATGTGGCGAATGTGTGTGGGAGAACAGAACGAGGACGGCCGAAAAAGACTTGGCACAGATCAATCACAACCTTAAATCTGGTGATGTCAAAAGTCTGCGTAATCGGAGGGCATATATCGCTCACTCCTTTCAACAATGTCGTATATCAAAAAACTTAATTTTCCAGGAGATTGTTTCTAAAGTTTAAGAATATAATAAAATGTATTAAAAATAAATATCAAGCCACTTTTTTAACTTTTTACTGTGCAACAGATGTTTTTAGGTAAAAACTGAACTACATCTCACCAATAGATGTCTCTAGTGAAGTTCTAGTGATTCAAGAACAAGGTTTCTAAATTGGTTCATATATATAGAACTTCCAATAATTTGAGTAGTGTGGTTGTCAATAATGGGTAGAATTGGTGAATGTTACACGTGTGTAAAGTGATCACTTAAACCAGCCTATGACGGTCGTCAGCCCCGTAAATGCCCAGACTTCCATATTCTTCTTCATCTTTGATGAGATGTCAAAAAATAATATGAAAATAACTCCTGTAATTGGAGATAATCCAGATTTTGTGAACAAGTATTTGGACACACTCAAAATGTTGTAAAAACTGAAGGTTTTTTGTCCATTTGAAAAATATTAAGTATATTTAAAAAATTAATAAAACAATACCTTTTCATCATAATGTAAAAACAACACTTTCTGTCCTGTAGCGGGTAAATATTAAGTTAAAAATATGCCGCTTTTGCTGGGATACAGTACATTTTCTGGGCATTCCGAAAACATGCACACCTGAAAATTGACGTTTTTTTTTATATATGAGTTGTTGAAAGGAGTGAGCGATATGACTCAATGTATGGATGTGATGGAGGCAAGGAGTGTATATCAGTACAGAAGAGTGTGGCGTTCCATCCTCTGCCTACCCCTGTGGGGAAACGGCGTGATGATAGTTGCAGTAGTAGTAGTTAAATTTTTTTAAATAACTTGAAACATGTCTGAAAAATCATATCCAATTATTTATTGTTACGGCATTCACTTTGTGGTAAGGCATGATGAAATTGTAAAAGAAAAACACTTGTTTTTTACCACTTGAGTTTATTTCATTATGACGACTAGTTTCGGAAGCTACGCTTCCATCTTCAGGTCTAGATATAATCTGTATCTTAGTCGTACAGGAGAAAGTGACCAACTAACGAAATGTAAAATGTTCAGGAGGGCCATTTAAGTCACTTTTCCTTGGCAAGAAAATAAACATTAATGCAGTTAGTAATTTTTAACAAGTCAATATATTATACTTCCAAGTTTAAAATCCTTTGGGATTTTTCAGGGCAATATTAAGCTAGTAAGGTATCAAACAGTCAATGAAGCGAGTGTTTTTGCCTAGAATTTTCACTCATGAATTACATGAAATTATAGTAACTTTAAACATAAAGAGTAAATCCACTCACAAGTAGGCATAGGCTATGAAACTTATAAAGTTGAAGCCTGAGTAGGGACATGATAAACGGTGTTGCATAAGCCGTAGCTAGATTTCAGAGTCACTTGGACGTTAGGTAATTCAAAAAAAAAAAAAAACAGTCAATGATCACGTTTTTGTAAAACAATGCACTTGGTCACTTTCTCCTGTATGACTACGATATATAGACTTGAAGATGGAAAAGCATAGCTTCCGAAACTAGTTGTCATAATAAAAAAAACGCGATTGCTAAAAAAACAAGTTTTTTTTCTTTTACAATTTAATAATATCCAAAATTCATCATTAATTCGACGTGCCCTATGTAAAGTGCTCTAACTACATTTTTGTCAATTTTGAGATATTTGGTGTATGTTATCAACTGACCGATAATTACGCCTAGTTTTCAGGCGTATAAGACGCTATCTACATGGAATTTTCAAAATGAACTGAACTCCCAAAACGCATACTACATAATTTTGACAAGGCATAAAGTTTTAAAACGATATAATACATTATTTTATCGTGTTTTTGAATGTATTATACAGTGAAACCTCTGTCTATCGTTTTTGAAGGGACCTATTAAAACAAACTATGAATGCGGGATTAAGAGGTCAATACGCAAGTAGATACGACCGAGTAAAGATACAAACCAGAATAGAATTTGAAAAAAATACTAAAGTTTATTTATCAAAATTTGTTTTTTAACTTTTTTATTTTCGTAAGTCAATAGTATATTTTCAGCTTTACAAAAAGTATATTTTTCAGCATCGGTTATTGAATGTGCGTTGTAGAAAGTTTTCGTTCAAAGAGTGTGCACGCTTCTGGAAATGCAGGTACAGGCAGCGGCTCCTTCTCATCAATATCGACCTCTCCTGCTATCGCTTTACCCGAGCTTTCGATAGTTTCTATCCCGTACGTTGCCGTTGAATGTAAGAAAATTGAAAATAATGTAAAAAAAACAGACAAAATGTATCAAATATGCAGCTTAATTGGAACGATAAATGCGGTAAATGGTGATAGAGAAACGATTGATGCGGTTTAGTTTAGTATGAAATGAATTCGGGATAGAAGAAATAAACGATTATTCGAGGAACGACAGATAGAGGTTTCACTGTTCTAGTTTAGAATTTCAGATAAAACCGTTAATTAATAAAAAAGAATACGTTGAAAAAATTTTAAGTAACCGTTTTGCAGATAGAGTACTTTACGTAGGGGCCGTCAAATTGATGTTACGTCATTATGGTTTTTAGTCCTCACCGAACGATCCCTTGTCACGTGTATATACGCATACACCCATCCACCGCCACACATCATGCACGCAGACGCATCCCACACTCGCAACTAGCCATAGACAGAGATTAATCCCTTTTGTCTATGGATGTTTCTGCTCGTTGCCTTCTGGCTGCTCATGACCGGCGTCGTTATGGTAGCCTGCTGCGGCCTGGTCGCCGGGCTAGTCACGACCGCTGATTCTCGACAGTTCAAAGGTAAATTCAAAATTGTGCAGATTTATTGTAACTGCAGACAGTTGGTAGAATTCCATATTGAATTGTTGGGTAATATATCCAAAATTAAACACACTTATTGGATTGAATTCTACATTTATTTATGGATATGTTAATAGGTCCACCACCTGGTCAAGTGATCACTTTACACAAGTGAAACATTTAACATTCACCATCCATGATGGTGTCTGATTGGATGTCCGCCTCCGTAGTGTAATGGTCAGCACGCTCGGCTACCGTTCTGGAGGTCCCGGGTTCGATTCCCAGGGGGGGTCAAATAAATATAAGTGATTTTTTCACTCTAATTTTTATTCAATATTACCCTGGACTGGAACCCGAAGCGAAGGGCTGATCACCTTCCCTTCGTGTGTTAACGATCAAGATAACACTGTGTTTATATAATGCAGTGTCCTATGCACCATTGGGGTGCGGATAAGGGTTTGAAAAAAAAAAAGTTAATACGTGACGCGTTTCGTCTTAGGACATTATCAAACACTCTAGTGTTTGATAATGTCCTAATAAGACGAAACGCGTCTCGTATTAACAAATACATAAATAAATGTAGAATTCAATCCAACAAGCCTTGTTTTATTTTGGATATATTACTTAACAATCGTGCAGATTGTTCAAATTTACAAATTGATATTGGCTGATATGTATGAGGAGCGCCCGCCTCCGTAGTGTAATGGTCAGCACGCTCGTCTACCGTTCCGGAGGTCCCGGGTTCGATACCCAGGGGAGGGGGAAAAATAAATAGCAACATTGTGTCGGGTTGTGGTCCCGTGGTTAGTGTCGCGGACTCTCAAGCCGCTTAGGCTCACAGTATGAAATTGAAGTATTTTTGTAAATAATAAAAACACAAATATTTTTCTTTTCAATAGTAAAAAAAATATATTATTAATTATTTTTCATTCTAATATTTATTATTATATAAAATATTATTATTTGATATTACCCTGGACTGGTACCTGAAGCGGAGGGATACCCAATGGCGCATAGGGCACTGCATCGTATTGACGCAATGTTGTCTCGATCGTTAATTACATGAAGGCAAGGCAATCACTCCTGCGCTTCGGGGACCAGTCCAGGGTAACATTAAATAAATATTAGAGTGTAAAATCGGTAGTATTTATTCTAACCCCCCCTTCTGGGAATCGAACCCGGGACCTCCAGCACGGTAGCTAAACACGCTGACCATTACACCACGGAGGCGGACAAAAAATTGCATAAAAAATATATCTATAAAAAACTATATAATTCTTATATGATTGATTTTCCTCCGAGAAATTTCAGTACAAAATTAATATATTTCTTAGATACAGGGCAATTGCGTGCTATTCCAAATGGTATACGCGTTAGGCTGGAAGGGAAAGGATCTACCTCGTACGGTAATGCATCAGTACGATGTAGAGTACATTCTATAATGGACGAAACGGTTAGTTTCACGCACTTTCTATGTTATATCAAAAATTGAAGCATGTTTGTTGACTATTATCAATGATAAAAAACTATTAAAACGGTTTTGCTCATCGAACCCGCCCCTAATTATACTCTGGCAGTCTGCCGCCCGACCCTCAGTATACTAATCACAAGTAGCCGCAACACCCAATTCCCATCTGTACAATGTTTGCAGGCGTCTCTCGCGCTCTACCTAAAGTAAGCAAATAGAACGCTCGCAAGCGTCTCCCGCTCTCTACCGACAGTATGGAAAAGGACCCTAATTATACTCTGGCAGTCTGCCGCCCGACCCTCAGTATACTAATCACAAGTAGCCGCAACACCCAATTCCCATCTGTACAATGTTTGCAGGCGTCTCTCGCGCTCTACCTAAAGTAAGCAAATAGAACGCTCGCAAGCGTCTCCCGCTCTCTACCGACAGTATGGAAAAGGACCCTAATTATACTCTGGCAGTCTGCCGCCCGACCCTCAGTATACTAATCACAAGTAGCCGCAACACCCAATTCCCATCTGTACAATGTTTGCAGGCGTCTCTCGCGCTCTACCTAAAGTAAGCAAATAGAACGCTCGCAAGCGTCTCCCGCTCTCTACCGACAGTATGGAAAAGGACCCTAATTATACTCTGGCAGTCTGCCGCCCGACCCTCAGTATACTAATCACAAGTAGCCGCAACACCCAATTCCCATCTGTACAATGTTTGCAGGCGTCTCTCGCGCTCTACCTAAAGTAAGCAAATAGAACGCTCGCAAGCGTCTCCCGCTCTCTACCGACAGTATGGAAAAGGACCCTAATTATACTCTGGCAGTCTGCCGCCCGACCCTCAGTATACTAATCACAAGTAGCCGCAACACCCAATTCCCATCTGTACAATGTTTGCAGGCGTCTCTCGCGCTCTACCTAAAGTAAGCAAATAGAACGCTCGCAAGCGTCTCCCGCTCTCTACCGACAGTATGGAAAAGACGCTTTTAACTAGTTAGTTTGCAGTTGCAAACAATGTGTTAATATATTTGTAGAATCGTTCACAAAATGAAGTCTATCTTACAAGTATGGTTGGTTGATCATTTTCTATGCTTCTTGCATTTATATCAATATCATTTCCCATCCCAATCCTGTTTGTAACTTTTGTTTTGCATGGTTTTTTTGCTATGTGTTTTGGTGTTACATATAACATGTTTGGTATGGAGTACGTGCTAGGCACGTATGGCCGAAAAGAACAAATCAAATGTCTTAAAAGTATCATGACTTTATTCCATATCGTAAAATGGATAAAATGTAATCATTGAACGCTCTCCAGCCGCATTTCCAGATCTGATACAGAAGCATCTAGGCTTCCTGACAGACCACTCTTGCAAAGCAATTTTATTCTATGAACTAAGCTGCAAAAATTATTAAAATTTGTAACAAAATTGTATCACTTTACATTTAATAGCTTGCTATTGTTCCTGTCGCTGCCAATCTAAATAAATACAAGTTTGTAAAACTTCCGCCAAGATTCTAGAAGTACCCCGGTGTAGGCAGTGTTAAGGGATTAGTATTTAGTTCAGTTAGTCAGCTAGATCAGATTCCAATCCGACGTTGGCCGGTACACAGACGCCTCCACAACCCTGACCAGCACGGCAGACAAACAGAACACTGCCGAGGCATTTGCAGACAATTATCAGTCATCGCATTTCCCACTCAACCATTATTCATTGACATTAACGGTACACACGTGTAACATTCCCCGATACATATTTGGACATTCAAAATGTTACAATATTTATTTCACACGACCCTGGACTGGTACCTGAAGCTGTGATCGCTGTCGAGCTGACCGAGGCGGGCTGATCACCTTTCCTTGGTGTATTTAACTATCAAGATGGCACTGCTTCTATACGATGCAGTGCCCTATGTACCATCGGATGCGGATAAGGGTTAGAAGAAGTTAGTTATAGAGTTCCCCAGGTTCCTCAATTTTAATTCAATTAAATTTTTTTTTGTAATTTAAAGTGTGTATATACCATCAATGTCTGCCTCCGTAGTGTAATGGTCAGTACGCTCGGCTGCCGTTCTGGAGGTCCCGGGTTCGATTCCCAAGGGGGTTAAAAATAAATATAAGTGATTTTTTCACTGTAATATTTATTCAATATTACCATGGACTGGTACCTGAAGCGAAGGGCTGATCACCTTTCCTTCATGTGTAAAACGATCATGATAACACTGCGTTTATAAGATACAGTGCCCTATGCACCATTGGGGTGCGGATAAGGGTTTTATTATTATTTATTATATACCATCAATGTATTTTAAAAAGTAAGCAAGAAGACTCTTGTTAAAGATGTAGAAGAATCCCGCTTGGGAATACCCCCTCAGGCACATGGAACAGATATTGTTCAGCATATCTTCCTACAGGCATAACCATTGGCAGGTTGGTCCTGTATATAGGAATGGGAAACAATCTATACCGACGCTGTCTTAGGTAACTATCGGGAACATACAGACCAATGCTCCGGATAATTTCAGGATTATCCATCATACCGCGCAACAATGGATAGAAATGCCTCATAAAATACACATTCCTTCTAGTCTCTAAACTGTTGTAGCCAAGCATACCCTGGAGAAATTGGGTCGGGTAGAGCCAAGGATAATAGCCGTACTCTCTCATGTAGAGATACTTCTTTTGGAAAATTTTGAGTGTGTCCAAATACTTGTTCACAAAATCTGGATTACCTCCAATTACAGGAGTTATTTTCATATTATTTTTTGACATCTCATCAAAGATGAAGAAGAATATGGAAGTCGCATTTACGGGGCTGACCAATGTCATAGGCTGGTTTAAGTGATCACCTTACACATGTGTGACATTCACCAATAGTATGGTTGTCAATAATGGGTGGAATTGGTGAATGTTACATGTATGTAAGGTGATGACTTAAACCAGCCCATGACGGTCGTCAGCCCCGTAAATGCCCAGACTTCCAGATTCTTCTTCATCTTTGATGAGATTTAAAAAATAATATGAAAATAATTCCTGTAATTGGAGATAATCCAGATTTGTGAACAAGTATTTGTACACACTCAAAATGCTGTAGAATCTTCATCCTTCGAACCCTTATCCGCACCCCAATGGTGCATAGGCCACTGCATAGAGAAAGTCCAAAAGAAGTAGACTTTCTCTACCGTAAGACGTAGTACTCAGGCTGGTGTGGCCCGGTTATTTCTTGATTGGGTGGCAGCACCTCTTGGCAGACTGTTGTACGGATGCATTAAACGTTTGGCTTGGACTGTTGTGTCCTCAGGACAATGGGCTGCCGCGAGGAGTGTCTCCCGTGGCGCCGTCGGCCTGCGGAACCCTCAGCACGCTGACGCAGAGGAAGAACTCCTCCATCGGCACCGAGCAGATCAGCAAAACCAGCGGTGAGTTGAAGATCCATCTTTTATCTACTCAAATAACAATGTTTTAGGTGTCTGACTTGCGATTAAACGTCTATTATTTATATACGAAAGAAGATGGATGTCTGAGAGTCCCGGGGCTTACGACCTGGCGTTTGGCCGGCTCAGGTGATGACTTTATACATTTTTATAAAGTTCACCATTCACGAAAATCCATTTTTATTAAAATTGGATTTTGTGATTAATTTTTAATGAAATTATATTATTTTTAATAAATTATATTATATAACTTTAAAAACGTTCTCCTGAAAAATCAAGTATTTTGATTTATGACGTTCTTGAAAGGAGTGAGCGAAATATATTTTTTTTTTTTGTTTTTGTTTTTTATAATAATTGTCCGCCTCCGTAGTGTAATGGTCAGCACGTTCGGCTACCGTTCTGGAGGTCCCGGGTTCGATTCCCAAGGGAGGTAAAATAAATATAAGTGATTTTTTCACTGTAATATTTATTCAATATTACCATGGACTGGTACCTGAAGCGGAGGGCTGATCACCTTTCCTTCATGTGTAAACGATCAAGATAACACTGCGTTTATATGACACAGTGCCCTATGCACCATTGGGGTGCGGATAAAGGTTTTTTTTATAGTAAATATATTTTTTTTAAATTTACACTTTACGTTTCGATAACTCCTTTCTTTTAAAAACAAAATTTTGAAGAAAAACATATTTTTTCAATACAAAAACGGTATCTTAAGAAAATAATTCAATTACTTCAAATGTTACCCGGGTTCAAAGAAAATTAAGTAGCGATTTATCGTATATCAGTTCTAAACTCTATGAGCTCCGGCAGAAAACTCATAAAACTTCCCCAGTGCCCGTCCCATTTTTGGCGGGTAACAGGAATGAAAAAAATATATATTGCAATAGATTAAGGAGGTCCTTATATTTATCGATATTACAAATCAGCTGACATTTTTGAAATGCTTCGAGTATTTCCTATTCATAGAAGTTAAAAAAAGGTATAAGTTAAGTCAGTAGATGTGCGACAAAACGATGTATGATAGATGTGCAAATAGAGAATGAGTGACGAAAGAGTGACGAAAGAACGGTAAAACAAATTTATGAGGCGAATGTTATTGGGAAAAGAAGCAGAGGAAGACCGAGAAAAACATGGCACGATCAGGTATGCCAAATACTTGAAAGTGGTCGGGTTAGGAGTCGTAACAATCGGCGGGTATGTATGAGGAGATGCATGAACGTGGAAGAGGCGAAGAATGTTTGCAAGGACAGAGTGGTGTGGCGCTCTATTCTCTCTGCCTGCCCCTGCGGGGAAGCGGCGTGATGGTTAGTTAGTTAGTTAGTTAATCAGTAGATGTCAATAAAATGCGCATTTATAGTCTGCTTCATCACATCAAAACACGGCTCCGGGATACAACGTATTAATGTTGCCGTGATTTCCTTTTGCAGGCTTGAACGGTCTCCGTAACATCGGCAACACCTGCTTCATGAACAGCGTGGTGCAGTGCCTGGCCAACACGCGCCCGCTCATGGAGTACGCCGGCAACCCCGAGCAGTTCACCCCCGACATCAACACCACGCTCAGCTGCATGAAGGGCGCCCTCATCAAAGGTGAGCCCGAATCTCACCAGTCTCCTTCTGTTCTGACATGTCGACACGGACGAAGAAGAATACGGAAGTATTATATCTTTAATTATATCTTTAAGCAGCCTTAAGAAACTGGGAGTGCGATTAGGACTCGCAGGGTCCGCATTTAACAGTATGAAGGCTATCTGGAGATCAGATCTATGCTTGGTGAAGACCAAATGCTGCCTATACAACGCCTACATTGCTCCTGTTCTCTTATACGGCTGTGAAACATGCCACCTTACAAGGGCCCAGAGCAGCCGTGTACTGAGCGCCGAGAATAGGTGTCTGTGGAGAATTTTAGGCGTGCGGTGGTTTGACTTTGTGAGGAATGAAGAGATAAGGCGTAGGACGCAGCAAACCTTGGTCACAACTGTCGTCAAGAAAAGGCGATTCAGTTGGCTCGGCCATGTACTCCGCATGCCTCCCGAGAGCCGCCATCAAGCTTGCCTCTTTTACAAGGCATCAGGTTCCCGACCACTGCTGACAATTCGTCGGCAGTTCTCGTCAGAACTTCGGGAAGCGGATCTGACTTGAGAGGATGCAAGGAAGCTGGCCGCCGACAGAAAAGCCTGGAGATAGTTTATGGACTCCATATGCTCCACCTCGGGTGCGGATATGGTTTAATAATAATATCTTTGTCAGTGTTTGATAATGTCTTAATAAGAGAAAACGCGTCACATATTATCATATATACTTACATAAAAGTAGAATTCAATCCAATGACCTTGTTGAATTTTGGATATGTTACCTGAAAATTGAAATATACTCCGATTGTAGAACGTTTGATTGTCTTGCAGCGTTCTCCACGGTGATCTCGGAGCTGTGGCGGGAGGGGGAGGCGGACAGTGTGGTCAACACGACGGCGCTCAAGGCGCAGATCCAGAGGTTCGCGCCCCGCTTCATGGGCTACAGCCAGCAGGACGCGCAGGTATAGCGTTGTCAGTGGCCCTCATTATTTACGGCGTTACGATGTTGGGGCGCAATGTGCTGGCGGCCATTCTTCGTGCGTATCACGACGGGTCCCTCCCGGATAAAACGATAAATATTTCTTGAAAGTTTTTCGCAGTTTTTTTATTTTTTTTGAATTACCTAACGTCCAAGTGACTCTGAAATCTAGCTACGGCTTATGCAACACCTTTTATCATGTCCCTACTTAGGCATCAACTTTTTGAGTTTCATAGCCTATTCCCACTCGTGGGTGGATTTCCTCTTTATGTTTAAAGTTACTATAATTTCATATAATTCATGAGAGAAAATTCTAGGCAAAAACACTCGCCAAGTTTTTCGCAGATACTTTGCAGTCACATTTTACAGTCTCAATTTAAAAAAAAAATATATTTGTGTAACAATTGTTTTATTGTCATTTGATAATCCAAAATTCACCTTTGTCCGCCTCCGTAGTGTAATGATCAGAACGCTTGGCTACCGTTCTGGAGGTCCCCGGTTCGATCCCCAGGGGGGGTCAAATAAATATAAGTGATTTTTTCACTCTAATATTTATTCAATATTACCTTGGACTGGTACCTGATGCGGAGGGCTGATCACCTTTCCTTTGTGTGTTGACAATCAAGATAACACTGTGTTTATATAATGCAGTGCCCTATGCACCATTGGTAAATCTTGTCTTTGGTTAAAGAGTTTTAAATTAAAAATCAGATTCAAATTCGTATATTTTCAGTATATTTTTATGTGAAAAACTAAGTGATTCGACCTGAATTAATTTTATAATTTAAAATAATTAGTATATATATATATATTACGAACTAAAATTTAAAGCGTATACATTAAAACAGAAATTAGAAAATAAGCAAGAACACTCTTGTTTAAAGATGTAGAAGAAACCCGCTTCGGAATATCCCCTCAGACACATGGAACAGGTATTGTTCAGCATAACTTCCTACAGGCATAACCATCTGCAGGTTGATCCTGTATATAGGAATGTGAAACACTATGCTGACGCTGTTTTTAGCTAACCATCGAGAACATGCTCCAATGTTCCGGATAATTTCAGGATAATCCATCATACCGCGCAGCAATGGATAGAAATGGATTTAATACCCGTACTCTCCCATGCAGAGATATCACTTTACCCCTTTTATCATAGCAGCCGATGGCACCGTGAGATGTATAGACATATGTATAATAATTAAAGAAAACACTTCGTTTTTTACCACTTGAGTTTAATTATAGACTACATGTTTCAGAAGCTAAACTTCCATCATTCAGGTCTGTATAATAACTAAAATATAAAATATAAAATTGTTCTATAAATAAGGATAGGGGGAAAGTAAGGGGAAGGGGTTAGTCAAGGAACGGAATTTGAAAACAAAGGAAAAATTGAAAGCAATGGCGAAGAATTTTGAAACAATATATTATTTAATAAATTATTATTAGAATTCAGGTTTTTTTGTATTTCTAAATTTTCAAGATAATTCATAATTTGGCCTTTTGTTTTCAAATTCCGTTCCTTGACTAACCCCTTCCTCTTACTTTCCCCCTATCCTTATTTATAGAACAATTTTATATTTTATATTTTAGTTATTATACAGACCTGAATGATGGAAGTTTAGCTTCTGAAACATGTAGTCTATAATTAAACTCAAGTGGTAAAAAACGAAGTGTTTTCTTTAATTATTGTAACATGTCTTACCACAAAGTTAATGCCGAAACAATAAATAAGACATATGTATAGACGCCAATAGTGGCGGCACGTACGATATGATGTTTGGATAGCGCTAATGTGCCTTGTGTTTTCAGGAGTTCCTGCGCTACCTCCTGGAGGGCTTGCACGAGGACGTGAACCGCGTAACGGTGAAGCCCAAACCCATCCTCACCGAGATAGATGATAATCTCAGGTATTCAACATGTTTACAATGAAGAAAATTCCAAAAGTGTGTCCCAAAGACTTGTTCCCAAGTCTGGGTTTTCTTCACATAGGATTTTTTTCATTTTTATAAATAGACATGAAAAAAATAGAACGCAAAGCTGAGATAAGCATTATCGATAAAATTAAGAAAGGTGTGTTGAGATGGTTTGGACATGTAGAACGAACGAGTGAGGAAAGAACGGTAAAACAAATTTATGAGGCGAATGTTATTGGTAAAAAAAACGCAGAGGAAGACCGAGAAAAACATGGCACGATCAGGTATACCAAGTACTTGAAAGTGGTCAGTTTAGGAGTCGTAACAATCGGCGGGTATGTATGAGGAGATGCGTGAACGTGGAAGAGGCGAAGAATGTTTGCAAGGACAGAGTGGTGCGGCATTCTATTCTCTCCGCCAACCCCTGCGGTGAAGCGGCGTGACGATTAGTTAGTTAGTGTCTGACGCATGTTTTATTCTCCAAAGATCTCCATTTCGGAATTTTAGGCGTCCATCTTGTCTTATCTTGTATTACAATAATTACGCGAAGACTGAGTGGTGTGGCGCTCTATTCTCTCTGCCTACCCCTGCGGGAAGCGGCGTGACGGTTAGTTAGTTAGTTAGTTAGACATCTCATATGTACAGTACTCTTGTAAACTCATATCGCCCACTCCAAGATTAATGGGCGGAAAAAGAAACCTTTTCCGAGAAGCAGGAGTATGGTTTTTCTTGACTGTCCAAAGCTGTTCATGGAAAAAGAACGAGAAACAATTTGGCCAATCGGACCTGTCCGATGCGCCATTAACGAAAGCGTCATTAGTGTCTTTATAAATGATATTGAAAGAAACATAGACACATACCTCTGACATAGGGCACGGTCAAAGACAAAAGACGGAGGCAGAGAGTCTGAGTTAAATTATTTTATGTTTCCACCCCAATACTGATGAAAATTACTTGCAATATAATCTCTTTCTTTTATTTCTCTAGAATTACTTTAAGAACTAACCTTACTTAGTGATCTTTTTACTCTAATATTTATTCAATATTACATGGACTGGTACCTGAAGCGGAGGGCTGATCACCTTTCCTTTGTGAGTTAACGATCAAGATGACACTGCGTTTATATAATGCAGTGTCCTATGCACCATCGGGGTGCGGATTAGTTGTTCAAAATTATCAACAACAAAAAAAATGGGAAAATTCTCTATTTCATAATATTTTATCTAAAGATAGACAAATCATTGAAACATAAACGTTACCCAAAGAATTTGGCATTTTTTGTAAAATCGACATGGATCTGACGGATTTTGAAAGTAGGCGACACATAGTCACTGTATCAATTCTCAGCACATTACGCCTAGACCGAGGTTCGATCATATTCAAGGATTCCACGTTGGTCTAGTCTCAACGTCCTGAGAGTTGCACGACCCAGTTTGGTCGCTGATGTCCGTCTTCTTCTTCTCCTTGCAGCGACGCCCAGAAGGCGCAGGAGTCGTGGCAGCGCTACCTGCGCATGGAGGACAGCCGCGTCGGGGACATCTTCGTCGGGCAGCTCAAGTCCTCGCTGCGCTGCACGCACTGCAATCACACCAGCGTCACCTTCGACCCCTTCTGGGACCTGAGGTAGGACCGCGATATCTGCCAACCCTCATCCATGCACCATGAGGAGAAATCATTTCAAAGAAAATTCTCATTCTTTCACATATCGCTCACTCCTTTCAAGAACGTCATAAATCAAAATTCATCAATTTTCAATTGTGCATGTTTTCGGAATGCCCAGAAAATCTACTATACCCAGCAGAAGAGGCATATTTTTGACTTAATATTTACCCGCTACAGGGCAGAAAGTGTTGTTTTTGCATTTTAAAGAAAAGGTATTGTTTAATTATTTTTTTAAATATACTAAATATTTTTTAAATGGAGAAAAAACCTTCAGGTTTTACCTAAAAAGATCTGTTGCACAGTAAAAAGTTCAAAAAGTGGCTTGATATTTATTTTTAATACATTGTAATATATTTTTAAACTTTAAAACCGTTCTCCTGAAAAATCAAGTTTTTTGATATTTGACATTGTTGAAAAGAGTGAGAAATGTGAGTGCTCGGAAGCATGTATGTTCGCTCCCTAGGTGAAACATATGGCCAACACGAGACGTCTCCAAGTCACTCTGTCACGCGCCATCTCCTTGGCTTGCTCCCAGGTCAGTCCGGCGTCTGGTAGTTCCGCTGAGTATAGTGGTTGAATGGGCGCCGGAATCCTCGGGGTTGGAAGAAGTGACACAAGGGGTTGAGGCTCTCAGGTGGCATTCTAAGGACATGTCCCGACCTTTTTCTCCTTCTCCTCTTCAGGACGTCCAGTATTAGGGGCTGTTGAGTTCTTCTCCTCACATCGTCAACTCATACAACTACGACTCAAAAAATCTGTTTGATTTTACAATCAATACATAAATTGTTGCATATACTGTGCTCTGTTTCAGCTTGCCCATCCCGAGTAGGACCGGCCCCCTCAAGCTGTCGCAGTGCCTGTCTCACTTCACCCGGGAGGAGGAGCTGGATGGAGATGAGAAACCCGTAAGTCTGATGATGACGATGGAAGATGTGTGGAAGAATCCGACAGTCTTAGATTCGGAAAGTCGTTGAATCGAAAGTTACATTTAAAGCCGTTTAAATGACTTTTGTTAAATCAATTGATTCAGTCGTCAAATCCAACGGTCATTGAATCGAAGATATTATTTTTTGACATTTTTACCCTGGACTGGTGCCTGAAGCGGTGGGCTGATCACCTTGATAATAATGCATTTATATGATGCAGTGCCCTATGCACCATTGGGGTGCGGATAAGGGTTTGAAGGATGAAGATTCTACAACATTTTGAGTGTGTACAAATACTTGTTCACAAATCTGGATTATCTCCATTATAGTAGTTATTTTCATATTATTTTTTAAATCTCATCAAAGATGAAGAAGAATATGGTCATAATAAGTCTGGGCATTTACGGGGCTGACGACCGTCATAGGCTGGTTTAAGTGATCACTTTACACACGTGTAACATTCACCAATTCTAGCTATTATTGACAACCACACTACTCAAATTCTTGGAAGTTCTATATATATGAAACAATTGAGAAACCTTGTTCTTGAATCACTAGAACTTAATATAATGTATTCACTAGCTTTATTTAAGAGAGGGAGATACGTAATATATGTTATTTATTGCGTGTTTCGCATTGCAGACATGCTCCAAGTGCCAGGTGCGCCGCAAGTGCCTGAAGTGGTTCACGATCCAGAAGTTCCCGCGCGTGCTCGTGCTGCACCT
This sequence comes from Brachycentrus maculatus, assembly GCF_059751285.1. Classification (NCBI taxonomy): domain Eukaryota; kingdom Metazoa; phylum Arthropoda; class Insecta; order Trichoptera; family Brachycentridae; genus Brachycentrus; species Brachycentrus maculatus. Next base: position 230,651 of record NW_028280797.1, read on the forward strand.
GAAGCGCTTCTCCCCGCAGGAGCGCTTCCGCGGCAAGCTCAACGTGCAGGTGGAGTTCCCGCTCTCGGGGCTCGACCTCGGGCCCTGCGCCGCCGCCGGCCCGGGCGGGCGCGCGCTGCACTACAGCCTCTACGCCGTCAGCAATCACTCGGGTGAGTCCATCGACCTCTCTATCTCCCTCACGGTTAGCGCTACGGCTGAGGACGAGGCCGCCAGACGTCACCTGACATTTTTAAAGGTATAACCACTTAATGAGTTCTGTTTCACATTACACAAGACTAGTTTCGAAAACAAACAGATGTTTTCATCTACAGGTGAAAAGTAAAACATAAATGTACACTTCACTCACTCCTTTCAATAACATCAAATATCAAAAAACTTGATTTTTCAGGAGATCCTTTTTAAAGTTTAAAAATAAAATGAAATGTATTAAAAATAAATTTCAAGCCACTTATTGAACTTTTTACTGTGCAAAAGATCTTTTTAGGTAAAATCTGAATGTTTTTTCTCCATTTGAAAAATATTTAGTATATTTAAAAAAATAATTAAATTCTACTTTTTCTTCAAAATGCAAAAACAACACTTTCTGCCCTGTAGCGGGTAAATATTAAGTTAAAAATATGCCGCTTTTGCTGGGATATATTACATTTTCTGGGCATTCGGAAAACATGCGCAACTGAAAATTGAAGATTTTTGATATGTGACGCTGTTGAAAGGAGTGAGCTACTTGTGCATTCTGTATTCATCACATTGCGATACAAGCAGAGACCCTTTTTTCTGCAAAATAAAAATTTTGTCAATCCAACAAAGATAGCAGCAGTGAACTCATGTGTACTGTGTCATGAGATTGATCCTAGGAGTTTCAGGAAAAATTTCAGCAGCATCAATCATGTAAAAAATTATGAAAATCACACATGTATTAAGTCTTCTTCTTCTTCTTGGCGCAGGCCTGGTGGCCTATTTTCAAGAGGGATTAGCCTCCTGCGATATCTACAACATTTTGAGTGTGTCCAAATACTTGTTCACAAAATCTGGATTATCTCCAATTACAGGAGTTATTTTCATATTATTTTTTGATATCTCATCAAAGATGAAGAAGAATATGGAAGTCTGGGCATTTACGGGGCTTACGACCGTCATAGGCATTTGTTTCTCATGTGTGTGATTATAATCCAGGATTCGGATCTCACATACTAATATAAGAGTTTCTGCTTAGTAAACGGCTTGTTTACATCTCACCAATAGATGTCTCTAGTGAAGTTCTAGTGATTCATGAACAAGGTTTCTAAATTGGTTCATACATATAGAACTTCCAAGAATTTGAGTAGTGTGGTTGTCAATAATGGGTAGAATTGGTGAATGTTACACGTGTGTAAAGTGATCACTTAAACCAGCCTATGACGGTCGTAAGCCCCGTAAATGCCCAGACTTCCATATTCTTCTTCATCTTTGATGAGATATCAAAAAATAATCCTGCGATATCGATTCCCAGCTGTCGATCCATTTCTACCTTGGGGTTGGCCGTGCAGTGCAATGTGGGGGAGTCTGGATGGTTCCATTCTCCTCACACGCGCATACCATTGTCTCCTTCGTTGCCTTCCCCACCCAACGACATCTTCCATCTCGCATATTTCCCTTATCCTGGCGTTCCTTATTCTGTCTCGTAGACTCTTCAGATATCCTCCTTAGAGATCTAAGCGCGTTTTTTGTGCCAATGCATAAAGTGTATTGTCCGCCTCCGTAGTGTAATGGTCAGCACGCTCGGCTACCGTTCTGGAGGTCCCGGGTTCGATTCCCAAGGGGGGTAAAATAAATATAAGTGATTTTTTTCACTGTCATATTTATTCAATATTACCCTGGACTGGTACCTGAAGCGGAGGGCTGATCACCTTTCCTTCATGTGTAAACGATCAAGATAACACTGCGTTTATATGCCGCTGTGCCCCATGCACCATTGGGGTTGCGGATAAGGGTTTTATTATTTATGCATAAAGTACTGTAGAACGGGGCTACTTGAACTTTGATGTGTTACTTGAGCCCAGTACAAAAAAAGGTATTTAAATCTGTATTTCGTCTACAATAATGAACGTATGGACATGATTCATTGTTTCCCTGACAGGTGACACTTATTGTCACGATACTTCGATCGATACCACGGTCTAAATATTTTTAAAATTCAAGTAGCCCCGTTCTACGGTAAGCCCTGTAAATGTTTTGAATATTGAAAGCATTAACTGTGTGGATCATATTGATATATTATTTCGAGAAATAAAAATACTTTGTGTTCTGATCCACTCACATTTTTATTAACCAACTAGTTTCGGCAACAACCTGTTGCCCTCTTCAGGGTTACATTTATTACTAGTAATAAATGTAAAGGAATGCAAAGCTGAGATAAGCATTATCGATAAAATTAAGAAAGGTGTGTTGAGATGGTTTGGACATGTGGAACGAATGAGTGAGGAAAGAACGGTAAAACAAATTTATGAGGCGAATGTTAGCTGGAAAAGAAGCAGAGGAAGAACGAGAAAAACATGGCACGATCAGGTATGCCAAATACTTGAAAGTGCTCAGGTTAGTAGTCGTAACAATCGGCGGGTATGTATGAGGAGATGCATGAACGTGGAAGAGGCGAAGAATGTTTGCAAGGACAGAGTGGTGTGGCGCTCTATTCTCTCTGCCTACCCCTGCGGGAGGCGGCGTGATGGTTAGTTAGTTTTAATAAATGTAACCCTGAAGAGGGCAACAGGTTGTTGCCGAAACTAGTTGGTTAATAAAAATGTGAGTGGATCAGAACACAAAGTATTTTTATTTCTCGAAATAATATAGCCCTGTAAATACCTAGACTTCCATATTCTTGTACGTCTATGATGAGATTTCAATGATTTTTTTGTATGCTCAATGAGTTGGTTGGTCTCGCTTCTAGGTACCACATATTCCGGCCACTACACGGCGTATTGCAAGCACCCCTACAACGGAGAATGGCACGAGTATAATGATTCCAGGTAATTTTTAAATAACAAAAATAATAATGAAGAGATGGAAAGACTGAGCATGTGAATCGAATGATTGAAGAAAGATTAGTAAAACAAATTTACGAGGCAAAGATTGGCAATGGAAGCAGAGGAAGATCTAGGAAAACTTGGCGCGATTGGGTATTTCAAAGACTCGTGCACGGTGAGGTCAGGAGTCGAAATAATCGGTGCGTATGTATGAAGCCTTTAGAAGATTTTTGTCCGCCTCCGTAGTGTAATGGTCAGCACGCTCGGCTACCGTTCTGGGGGTCCCGGGTTCGATTCCCAAGGGGGGTAAAATAAATATAAGTGATTTTTTCACTGTTATATTTGTTCAATATTACCCTGGACTGGTACCTGAAGCGGAGGGCTGATCACCTTTCCTTCATGTGTAAACGATCAAGATAACACTGCGTTTATATGACGCAGTGCCCTATGCACCGTTGGGGTGCGGATAAGGGTTTTATTATTATTATTATTATGTATGAAGAGATGCATGAATGTGGAATGGGTGGAGATTGTGGAGATTTAGCAAACATAAGCGTTTTTAGTTTTTTCAAAAGATCTTCTAACTTTCACTGTTTCTAACTATCGGTAAAAGAGCACTCCATGCCATCGGACCGCAACAGCAAAGGCACACTTGAAATACATAAAGTCAGTCACTTTACCCATTTTTATTATATATTTTTTTCTCTTTTCAGGGTGTCGTTGATTTCACCGAAAAACGTGTGCTCATCCGAGGCGTACGTCCTGTTCTACGAGCTGTCGGACGGCGTTATATCCTCCTAGCGTACCAAATCCCCGTGCGCACTCTACTAGCTGTTCATCTCCCTTGCAACACAGGGATGGAGGAGCGAATGTAGCAACTCTGCAAAGACCTGTGTTGTTTTGTTAAACTTCAAAACTTGCTTGTTTAATTCATACGACGCCATTACAAGAACAGAAATTGTTTGTTTGATTTCGATGTTAACTGAAACAAAAATTGTTTGTTTAATTTACCATGTCATTACGTAAACAAAATTAGTTTAATTTACGATGTGACCCACAAACGACATTTGCTAAATTTACGACGTCATTACGAAAAATAATCTAGTTTAATTTACGATGTCATTACACCAACAAAACTTGTTTAATTTACAATGTCACCACAACAACAAAACTAGTTTAATTTAAGATGTCATCAAACAAACAAATATTGTTTAATTTACGGTATTATTGCAAAAACAAAACTTGTTTAATTTGCGATGTCACCACAACAACAAAACTAGTTTAATTTACGATGTCATCACACAAACAAATCTTGTTTAATTTACGGTATTATTGCAAAAACAAAACTTGTTTAATGTACAATGTCACCACACCAACAAAACTAATTTAATTTACGATGTCATCACACATACAAATCTTGTTTAATTTACGATGTCATCACACAAACAAATCTCGTTTAATTTACGGTATTATTGCAAAAACAAAACTTGTTTTAATTTGCGATGTCATTATACAAACAAATCTTGGTTATTTGAAAATGTTTTCACACAAACAAATCTTGTTTAATTTACGATGTCATCACACATACAAATCTTGTTTCATTTACGATGTCATCACACAAACAAATCTCGTTTAATTTACGGTATTATTTCAAAAACAAAACTTGTTTAATTTGCGATGTCATTATACAAACAAATCTTGGTTATTTGAAAATGTTTTCACACAAACAAATCTTGTTTAATTTACGATGTCATCACACATACAAATCTTGTTTCATTTACGATGTCATCACACAAACAAATCTCGTTTAATTTACGGTATTATTTCAAAAACAAAACTTGTTTAATTTGCGATGTCATTATACAAACAAATCTTGGTTATTTGAAAATGTTTTCACACAAACAAATCTTGTTTAATTTACGATGTCGCTAACACAAACAAAATTTGTAAGGTAATTTACGACAATATTACAAAAATCAAATCATGTTTCTTTAATTTTCGATTTTATTACAAAAATATAACATGTTTGCTTGATTAACTATGGCATTAGAAAATGAAACATGTTAGTTTAATTTATGATGTTATTACAGAAACAAAATTTGTTGGGTAATATACGACAATATTTTAAAAATCAAAATTGATTTGTTTTATGTAAATAGATGATGTTATTACACAATCAAATCTTGTTTGTTGAATTTATGATGATATTATAAATTCAAATCTTGTTTGTTTGATTTACGATGTTATTACATAAACAAAACTTGTTTGTTTTATTTACAATGTTATTACATAAACAAATCTTGTTTGTTTGATTTACGATGTTATTACAAAAACAAATCTTGTTTGTTGAATTTACAATGATATTATAAATTCAAATCTTTTTTGCTGGATTAACAATGTTATTACATAAACAAAACTTGTTTGTTTAATTTACGAGGATATTACATACTCAAATCTTGTTTGTTGAATTTACGATGATATTATAAACTCAAATCTGGTTTGTTTGATTTACGATGTTATTACAAAAACAAATCTTGTTTGTTTAATTTACGAGGATATTACAAAATCAAATCTTGTTTGTTTTATTTACAATGTTATTACATAAACAAATCTTGTTTGTTTAATTTACGATGATATTACAAAACAACACTGGTTTTTTAATTCACGACAATATTACAAAATCAAACATTGTTTGTTTTATTTACAATGTTATATTTGTTTGATTTACGATGATATTACGAAAAATGTTACCAGTATCGTAGGAGGGGTCAGACGGCGGACGATTATGACAATTCTGTCAGACGTTGTCTGGTCTGTCGCTCAAAGACTGTGACCATAAAAAATTTACAATGTTATCACAATAGTTTTATCATGTTTAACAGAAAATGACTATATATATATATATATATATATATATATATATATATATATATATATATATATATATATATATATATATATATATATATATATATGTGTATATTTCATATCAGGCATGTTGGCTTTGTTTTAAATTCCACCAAAAAATAGTTGATAGTCCATCTGTCTTAAAAACTTGTCAGTTCTTCTGTTACTCTTCTCTTCTTCAGGCCAACGTCTTTACTACTTGACGCCATTAAGGGTCTTGAAATTATCAGGTTAGTGAAATACTCCACCATATACCATATATGATGGGATATGGTGTGAACTACGCACGACGGAATGTTCTTTTGGTGGTTTTGTGACAAAGAAAAAATTATTGATTTGCTCCGCGGGCCGCAGGTAGACACCCGCTGAATGAAAAAAAGTAGAAAAAAATACATATATCAATTTTTCGAATTTGTGCCACCTTGCATATTTGAATATTTTACTTACCAAATGGTAATTTCATTATAGAAACAAAATTAGAAACATTTCGCTCACTCCTTTCAAGAACGTCATAAATCAAAAAGCTTGATTTTTCAGGAGAACGTTTTTAGAGTATTAAAATATAATACAATGTATTAAAAATAAATATCAAGCCACTTATTGAACTTTTTACCGTGCAAAAGATCTTTTTATGTAAAACCTAACTGTTTTTTCTCCCTTTGAAAAATATTAAGTATATTTAAAAAAATAATTAAACAATACCTTTTCTTCAAAATGCAAAAACAACACTTTCTGCCCTGTAGCGGGTAAATATTAAGTTAAAAATATGGCGCTTTTGCTGGGATATAGTACATTTTCTGGGCATTCCGAAAACATGTACAACTGAAAATTGACGATTTTTTATTTAAGACGTTCTTGAAAGGAGTGAGCGAAATGTCTTTTTTTTATATACTTTGTCATTTTCTGTTGAATATCCAAATAATTTTTATTTATTTTTTAATACATTGTTACCATTTTACTGTATAATATGTCAACATTTCGCAAACTGTCTGCGTCCAAAACTTACCTGTAATTTATTTTTTAAATCTTTTTTTAATTTTCACATCTTTCTACGAAATTTAATCCGTATTAAGTCAAGGTGTTGGAGATCAAGCCTGCGACGGTCGTAAGCCCTGGAAATGCCCAGATTTACATATAATTCTTCATCTATTTGTCCGCCACCGTAGTGTAATGGTCGGCACGCTCGGCTACCATTCCGGAGGTCCCGGGTTCGATTCCCAAGGAGGAATCAAATAAATTTAAGCAATTTTTCAATCTAATATTTATTTAATATTACCCTGGACTGGTACCTGAAGCGGAGGGCTGATCACCTTGCCTTAGTGTGATCAAGATAGTAGTGCGTTTATATGATGCAGTGCCCTATGCACCATTGGGGTGCGAATAAGGGTTTGAAGGATGAAGATTCTACAACATTTTGAGTGTGTCCAAATACTTGTTCACAAATCTGGATTATCTCCAATTATAGGAGTATTTTTCGTATTATTTTTTGACATCTCATCAAAGACGAAGAAGAATATGGAAGTATGGGTATTTACGGGGCTGACGACCGTCATAGGCTGGTTTTAGTGATCACTTTACACACGTGTAACATTCACCACTTCTACTCATTATTGACAACCACACTACTCAAATTCTTGGAAGTTCTATATATGTGTATGATCCAATTTTGAACATTGTATTAAGAATCACTAGAATTTTCACTAGTGACATCTATTGGTGAAATGAAGAGCTTTTTTACTGACAAGAAACTCTTATATTAGTATGTGAGGTCCGAATCCTGAATTATAATCACATACAAGAGAAACGCAAGAAAATATCATTTTATATAATTATTTTAGCTTTTAATTTGACCAGATAATTTATTAACAATATTTTGAGTTTGTCAAAATACTTGTTCACTATGTATGTTCTATATACATATGTATATGAACCCATTTTGAAACATTGTTCTTGAATCACTAGAACTTCACTAGAGACATCTATTGGTGAGATGAAAAGAAATCACTTGCACCAGCCTATGACGGTCGTAAGCCCCGTCCATTAGTTAAATCACAAATATTAATTTGTGATTTAACTTACAAACAAAAGGTTTTACAAAACTTTACGAATATACAACCAAAAAAGTATTGTTTTAATTTATCTGTTTGATATTGTAAATAGTTTATTTACAACATTTTGAGTGTGTCCAAATACTTGTTCACAAAATCTGGATAATCTCCAATCACAGGAGTTATTTTCCTATTATTTTTTGACATCTCATCAAAGATGAAGAAGAATATGGAAGCCGGGCATTTACGGGGCTGACGACCGTCATCGGCTGGTTTAAGTGATCACTTTACACACGTGTAACATTCACCAATTCTACCCATTATTGACAACCACACTACTCAAATTCTTGGAAGTTCTATATATATGAACCAATTTAGAAACCTTGCTCTTGAATCACTAGAGACATCTATTGGTGAGATGTAAAGAAGCTTTTTATTAAGCAGAAACTCTTGTATTAATATGTGAAGTCCAAACCCTGGATTAAAATCACACACATGAGAAACGCCAGAAAATACCATTTTCATTTTTATTATTAAGCTTATAAATTATCTGGTCAAATTATGAGCTTAATAATAAAAATGAAAATGGTATTTTCTGGCGTTTCTCATGTGTGTGATTATAATCCAGGATTCGGACCTCACATACTAATACAAGAGTTTCTGCTCAATAAAAAGCTTCTTTACATCTCACCAATAGATGTCTCTAGTGAGGTTCTAGTGATTCAAGAACAAGGTTTCTTAATTGGTTCATATATATATATAGAACTTCCAAGAATTTGAGTAGTGTGGTTGTCAATAATGGGTAGAATTGGTGAATGTTACACGCGTGTAAAGCGATCACTTAAACCAGCCGATGACGGTCGTCAGCCCCGTAAATGCCCAGGCTTCCATATTCTTCTTCATCTTTGATGAGATGTCAATAAATAATAGATTATTTCGTTTGATTATGAATTTTAACGAATCTCAGCTAGTATAAATTGTTTTGTGAAAGTAATGGACGCAATATATATTGAATTTACCCAAATTTATACCGCGTCCCCCGCATTTTTTCACATTTTAACCGGGCCTTGATTGTTTGCATTTAAAAGCCCCGCAAGATGCATAATCTAACGTGAATTCACCATGTAACTATTTAATTATTTATTTATTTATTATAATCGTAGTTTTTTTTATTTATTTATCTTGTAAATTTTGTTTTGTCACAAAAATTTTACATTTTGCTCGCTCCTTTCAAGAACGTCATAAATTAAAAAAACTCGATTTTTCAGGAGAACGTTTTTAAAGTTTAAAAATATAACGCAATGTATTAAAAATAAATATCAAGCCACTTATCGAACGTTTTACTGTGCAACAGATCTTTTTAGGTTAAACCTGAAGGTATTTTCTCCATTTGAAAAATATTTAATAATAATAATAATAAAACCCTTACCACACCCCAATGGTGCATAGGGCACTGCTTCATATAAACGCAGTGTTGTTCCGATCGTTTACACATGAAGGAAAGGTGATCAGCCCTCCACTTCAGGTACCAGTCCAGTGTAATATGGAATAAATATTATAGTGAAAAAATCACTTATATTTATTAAACCCCCCTGGGAATCGAACCCGGGACCTCCAGAACGGTAGCCGAGCATGCTGACCATTACACTACGGAGGCGGACTGAAAAATATTTAGTACATTTAATAAAATAATTACACAATACCCTTTCTTCAAAATGCAAAAACAACATTTTCTGCCCTGTAGCGGGTAAATATTAAGTTAAAAATATGTCGCTTTTGCTGGGATATAGTACATTTTCTGGGCATTCCGAAAACATGCACAACTGAAAATTGACAAATTTTGATTTATGACGTTCTTGAAAGGAGTGAGCGATTTGTCTCCACAGACAGTGCATGTTATTTTGTTTGCATTTATGAAATAGGAGTCTGAATGCGAAAATTCTCATATAAAGATTTTTTAAAGAATGCAAAGGTATTTATCTAAATTAAATTGCACACATGATAGAAGAGAAACTTCTTAAAAAAAAGGAGAATAAGAGAGAATTTAATGTGAGGGATAAAAGGAAAGAAAGAGAGAGACAGCATCTCAAAAAATATGAAATAATACATAATTAGTATAAAAAATATTTACAACATTTTGAGTGTGTCCAAATACTTGTTCACAGATCTGGATCTCCAATTATAGCAGTTATTTTTCATATTATTTTTTGACACCTCATCAAAGATGAAGAAGAATACGGAAGTCTGGGCATTTACGGGGCTGACGACCGTCATAGGCTGGTTTAAGTGATCACTTTACACACGTGTAACGTTCACCAATTCAGCCAATTAAATTTAGGTCGTCAGCCCCACAAATGCCCAGACTTCCATACTCTTCTTCATCTTTGATGAGATGTCAAAAAATAATATAAAAAATATTTTGTTCAATTTCATTAAATGATTCGGCAGTCACTTTGTGGTAATATCTATATATTTTTAATTCAAGTTTTATTCGGTGAATACCATCATTTCTTAAAATCTATTATGACACGTGTTTCGATGCATTCCGCATCATTTTCAAACACCGTATGCGTGCTCAAAAATAAAAAAAATAATGCGGAATGCATGGAAACACGTGTCACAATAGATTTTAAAAAATAGTGGTATTTACCAAGTAAAAATTTAATTGTCCGCCTCTGAAATGTAATATACTGGAGGTCCTGGGTTCGATTCCCGGGGGGGGTTAAATAAATATATGTGATTTTTTCACTCTAATATTTATTCAATATTACCCTGGACTGGTACCTGAAGCGGAGGGCTAATCACCTTTCCTTCGTGTGGTCGTGATCAAGATAACACTGCGTTTATATGATGCAGTGCCCTATGCACCATTGGGTGCAGATGAGGGTTTGAAGTGATAACTAAAGAATCGGATATATGTCTGTGATTCAATATTGTAGAGATAGCGAGAAAAAATTTCATCTATTGTAGTTCCGGATTCGTTATTGTTGCTTTTGGTTTGTTGAAACACAATGATAAACATTACTTATGCAACGCGTGTTACATCAGCTGTTCATATATAGCGCAGACGCTATAACACTTATCGCTTTTCATCATTGTGTAAACATTGCTATCTTTTGCTCCACTCACGTGGTGTCAGAATGCATAGCCCTCTTCCTCCCTCTCTACGTTATATATTTCTTCTCCCTCGAGTAACGAAATATGCCCTAATAAACGTGACACATCCTTGAAATTTCACTCTTGATTCTCGTCAAATTATCGATTATAGAATTGCAGCGTAAAGTTAAGAAGTTTCACTTCAAAAGAGTGTGCTAAGGCTCCTTTTTAAATTACTAATTTTGATATTTCATATTGTTCAATTATTTCAATAAATATATTGTCTAGTCTTTTATATATGTTTTATTTTTATGAATTTTCTGAGGGTTTTCCAAAAATATTTAAAAATCACTATTTATTTATTTCACTTGTAATTTTTTTTTATTTACAGTATTTTGAGTGTCTTAATTTTTATGTCCGCTTCCGTAGTGCAATGGTCAGCACGCTCGGCTACCGTTCTGGAGGTCCCGGGTTCGATTCCCAAGGGGGGTAAAAATAAATATAAGTAATTTTTTCACTGTAATATTTATTCAATATTACCCTGGACTGGTGCCTGAAGCGGAGGGCTGTTCACCTTTCCTTCATGTGTAAAACGATCATGATAACACTGCGTTTATAAGACACAGTGCCCTATGCACCATTGGGGTGCGGATAAGGGTTTTATTATTATTGTTTATTATTATTAATTTTTATTCACTTCTGAATTTTTCCTACTTAGTACCTTTTTATTCATATCTCAACACAGAAGAAGAAGATTACAGAAGTCTGGACTTATGAAGGGTTACGACCCGTCATCGAATGGTTAAAGAGATCACTTTATACCTGTGTGACATCCACGATTCAGATATATTGATCAAACTCAAGACACAGCATTTGACTTCACTAGAACTTCACTAGAGACACGTATGGTAGGGTGAGAAAAGCTTTATTTTGAGCAGAAACTCTTTCATTTGTATGTGAGGTCTGAATCCTGGATTATAATAACATACTCGAGAAATGCTAGAATCCGATAACAGGTCGTAAGCTCTATAAATGCCCAGATCTTCCATAGTATTCTTCATCGGTTGAGATATAAATGAAAAACTTGAGGTTTTTATATATTTTTGGTCACGCTGTATATATTTTACAAAAATATTCATAATACTATGTGAAACTTGCTAATTTTATAACACATAGCGGATATCGCTTCAATTCTATACGCTTGATCCTAGTGAAAATCACTCACAAACTGAATACATACATACTCCGACGCATGAACAAAGATACTGGATAATATCAGCTACTCTTCCTTGCTTAGCATAATGTTCGTATTACCCTGTCGAAGATCAAATACCCCATAACTTCTAGCCCTGGTGCGTAGGGCACTGCATCAAGTTGATACGGTGTTAATACATTGTTGTCGGGCGGTTTTGTTCATCGACCCCGCCCCTAATTATACTCTGGCAGTCTGCCGCCCGACCCTCAGTATACTAATCACAAGTAGCCGCAACACCCAATTCCCATCTGTACAATGTTTGCAGGCGTCTCTCGCGCTCTACCTAAAGTAAGCAAATAGAACGCTCGCAAGCGTCTCCCGCTCTCTACCGACAGTATGGAAAAGGACCCTAATTATACTCTGGCAGTCTGCCGCCCGACCCTCAGTATACTAATCCCAAGTAGCCGCAACACCCAATTCCCATCTGTACAATGTTTGCAGGCGTCTCTCGCGCTCTACCTAAAGTAAGCAAATAGAACACTCGCAAGCGTCTCCCGCTCTCTACCGACAGTATGGAAAAGGACCCTAATTATACTCTGGCAGTCTGCCGCCCGACCCTCAGTATACTAATCACAAGTAGCCGCAACACCCAATTCCCATCTGTACAATGTTTGCAGGCGTCTCTCGCGCTCTACCTAAAGTAAGAAAATAGAACGCTCGCAAGCGTCTCCCGCTCTCTACCGACAGTATGGAAAAGACGCTTTTAAGCGTTTCCCGCAAACAATGTGTCAAGTTCAATCCTGCGCTTCGTGTAGCAGTCCAGGGTGACATTAAACAAATATAAGAGTAAAAAATCACTCATATTTATTTTATACCCTCCTGGGAATCGAACCTGGGACCTCTAGCATCGTAGTCAAATGCGCTAACCACTGCATTATGAAACTGGAAAATGAACAACTACACTTATTTGCATCCCATGGTGCATAGGGCATGACAGCATATAGAATTCTAGGTATTTATAAAGCTTACGACCCATCATAGGCTGGTTTGAGTGTTCACTTAATACACGTGCAACATTCACCATTCTAAAAATTTAAAATTGTGTTTTCAGGCGTCTCCCAGCATGTGAACTAATTCAGAGTAGGATATCCATATAAATTAAAAAATAAGGGCCTCTGCTTAGTAAAAACCTACTGAAACCAACCATAGATGCCGCCGAGAACTCGCATATGAAGCGACGTGTGAATTATTTGATAAATATGGTGTATGAGTTCCAAAGATTTGAGTAGCGTGGTTGTCAATCATGGGTAGAATGGCGAATGTTACCAGCCTATGCCAGGTCGTAAGCCCTATAAATACCGATATTTCCATATATCAATATGAAAGCTGTAATATATATTAACAATATAGTTATCTTCTTCTTCATCTTGTTGTGTAGGCCTTGTGGCCTGTTTTTAAGAGGGATTATCCTCCTGCGATGTCGGATTCCCATCTATCGAGCCATGTCTTTGGTGGTCTGCCCGGGAGTCGTCTACCATGGGGTCGGCCGTACAGTGCGATGTGGGGGAGTGTGGATGGTTCCATTCTCCTCACATGTGCATACCATTGTCTCCTTCGTTGCCTTCCCCACCTAACCACATCTTCCACCTCGCATATTTTCCTGATCCCGGCGTTTCTTATTCTATCTCGAAGACTCTTGCCTGATATGGTTCTTAAAGTCTTCATTTCTGACACTCTACGCGCGTTTTGTGTGTATATAACTATAAAATATGAAAATTCTTGACTTGACATATCGCTCACTCCTTTCAAGAACGTCAAAAATCAAAAGTCGTCAATTTTCAGTTGTGCATGTTTTTAGAATACCCAGAAAATGCACTATATCCCAGCAAAAGAGGCATATTTTTAACTAAATATTTACCCGCCACAGAGCAGAAAGTGTTGTTTTTGCATTTCGAAGAAAAGGTATTGTTTAATTATTTTGTTAAATATACTAAATATTTTTCAAATGGAGAAAAAGCCTTCAGGTTTTACCTAATAAGATCTGTTGTACAGTAAAAAGTTCAGTAAGTGGCTTGATATTTATTTTCAATACATTATATTATATTTTTAAACTTTAAAAACGTTCACCTGAAAAATCAAGTATTTTGATTTATGACGTTCTTGAAAGGAGTGAGCGATATGATAAATTAACCGGAAAATCAATTATAAAAGATTGTCTTTTACCATCCATCCCGGAAAATCATAAATGTACTGTATTTTCTTTAATTTAATATGTTTTGATCTTCTTTAGGAAGGTTTGATATATCGAGGTGTGTATAATAATGAATAAAATAGTCAATTTTCTCCCTGCGTATTAAACAATGTGATTGCAGACACAAAATGTGTTCATACGTGTATTTAGTCCAATGCTTATTAAATAGTTAATAAATTAATATACTAAATTAAAACTTAATTTGTTTTGAATATTAAAAAATACAAGTGTGTAGCTTATCGTGAATTGTATTGTAACAGAGGCCTTGTTGGTTTAACCCTTACTGGTCCAATATGGAATCTCATTCGATATGGATTTTTTCCTCTTAGGTCCCATGTCGGATGTTATTCGACATTTTTTTCATCATTAGTATTATTTATTTAAATTCCAAGCTTACATTTTTGTATACAACATTTTGAGTGTGTCCAAATACTTGTTCACAAAATCTGGATTATCTCCAATTACAGGAGTTATTTTCATATCACTTTGTGATATCTCATCAAAGATGAAGAAGAATATGGAAGTCTGGGCATTTACGAGGCTTACGACCGTCATAGGCTGGTTTAAGTGATCACTTTACACACGTTTAAAGTGATTACACGTGTGTAAAGATTCTTTACATCTCACCAATAGATGTCTCTAGTGAAGTTCTAGTGATTCATGAACAAGGTTTCTAAATTGGTTCATATATATAGAACTTCCAAGAATTTGAGTAGTGTGGTTGTCAATAATGGGTAGAATTGGTGAATGTTACACGTGTGTAAAGTGATCACTTAAACCAGCCTATGACGGTCGTAAGCCCCGTAAATGCCCAGACTTCCATATTCTTCATCTTTGATGAGATATCAAAAAGTACATTTTTGTAACTCGTATCTATTACGACAGTATGTGGAGCAGAGGACAAATGTTTTTTTTCCAATTGGAATGCATACCTAGATTTTTTTTTTAAATATTTGGGTACCGGAAAGCGTTTACTTTCCCTTCCCGGTGATATGTATTTACTACAACTCGACTTTTCAAATGAGAATATTAATATAAAATATAATAGATACGGGCTCACAATTTTTATATTTGCCTCCGTAATATAATTATGTATTACATGAAACTATTATAATATAAAGTTATTCATTTGCAGCGACGGAAATAAATAATTGTGATTAAAATCGGGAATAAAATCACCAATACAAAAGTTTCTGGCGTGCTTTGTAAGTATACGTACATGTCGCATGTTGTAACGTGTTTACTTTGCCAGTCCAGTAGTGCGCAGATCGTCTTGCGCGACGGTTGTGTCACTACGCCAACTGTAACGGCCACCTACGATATCTTTTTTTTCTCGTTTTCAGGTAATTATTAGAGCTAACATTACAAAATTCTTACAATGGTCAATAAAAGCAAAATTTAGGAATATTCATATTTTTCCCGTTTTCACTCTTAGCTACATACTCCAAAGACCAACAAGTAACCCTTATCCACACCAAATGGTGCATAGGGCACTGCATCGTATCGTAGCAGTGTTATCTCAATTGCCAGTTAAATGAAATCTTGCACATCTGGTCCAGTGTTATGTTAAATAAATATTAGAGTGGAATCGAACCCAGGGCCTCCGGCATGGTAGCTTAATGCGCTTACCATTTCACTGTTTACAAACAGTTAATCTTTATATCGCTAGCAGCCACTCCTGGTTACATACAATATATATATATCAATATATCGCTAGCAGCTGAGATGAAGAAACTCAGTTTCAGCGCAATTTCGTAATGTATTAAATTTCTCAATGTCAATCGCATGAAAGGAACCCTTCAAATTTAAAATAATATTTATCATCTCATTATATATTAATGTGAATGTATATAAATGACAATGAAAACTGACTACTATAGTACTGTCATATTGAATGCAGAGGGTGTGATCAGAAATAATCCAAGTACCTACCCACCATAAAAAAAGTACTTGCACTGAATACGAAATGTTTTCAAATAATAGAACATGTTTGAAGAAAAAAAAACAAATGAAAATCGAAGCATTCTTGAAATTAAAGTTTCATATACAATGCATTTGAAAACTGACATTTATCAATGATGCAAACCCTTCAAATTGCAAATAATATTTTTTATTTCATCAAATATTAGATATTAATATGAATATATGTAACAGACGATGAAAACTAGCTACTATAGTACTGTCATATTGATTTTAGAGGGTGTGATCAGAACTAATCCAAGTACCTACCTTTTTAAAAAAGTACTTGCGCTTAATACAAAATGTGTTCAAATAATAGAACAAGTTTTAAAAGAAAAAAACAAATGAAAATCCAAGCTTCTTGAAATTAAAGTTTCATAGACAATATATGTAAAAACTGACATTTCTTATGATGGCAACCCTTCAAATTGAAAACATTATTTATTATTTCATTGAATATTATATATTAATGTGAATGTATGTAACAGACGATGAAAACTAGCTACTAAAGTACTGTCATATTGATTTTAGAGGGTGTGATAATCCAAGTACCTACCTACCATAAAAAAGTACTTGCACTTAATACGAAATGTGTTCAAATAATACAACAAGTTTAAAAAGAAAAAAACTAATGAAAATCCAATCACTGTTAACACGTTGACTGCCAACTATGAGATAACTCTAGGACTGTGTTCTTTGCTAGGGCCCCGAGTAGGAGGCTCTCCTACTGTGTTTACTTGCCATATTCCTGCAGCTACCATCTAATTTCTAGTATATCTGTGCTAATATGGATAGGTGACACATGGGAAGAGAACAAAACATCATTATTAAATATCAAGGCGTAAAATAATATACATATCGCTCACTCATTTCAAGAACGTCATAAATCAAAAAACTTGATTTTTCAGGAGAACGTTTTTAAAGTTTAAAAATATAATACAATGTATTAAAAATAAATATCAAGCCACTTATTGAACTTTTTGCTGTGCAACATATCTTTTTAGGTTAAATCTGGAGGTTTTTTCTCCATTTGAAAAGTATGAAGTATATTTGAAAAAATTATTAAACAATACCTTTTCTTCAAAATGCAAAAACAACACTTTCTGCCTTGTAGCGGGTAAATATTAAGTTAAAAATATGCCTCTTTTGCTGGGATTTAGTACATTTTCTGGGCATTCCGAAAACATGCACAACTGATAATTGACGAATTTTGATTTATGACGCTCTTGAAAGGAGTGAGCAATATATATATTTTTTTTTTAAAAAAGTGAAATATTTGTGATTTTATTATTCACAAATATACTTCATTTTCATACTATTTCTGCGAGCCTAAGCGACTCATTATTAGAAATAGGTATCAAATTGTGGTAGAGTGGGTTCCAACCGAGAAACTCTGACTCAAGAGTCCGCGACACTAACCAAGGGACAACAACCCGACACGATTTATTCATTTATTTTATTTGTTTGGAAATAATACAGCTTGTACATAAAAAAATAGTAACATCGATTAAAAATAGTAAAATTGATTTTAACATATTATATGCACATCAGCGATTCAGAATAAAGAGTTTTGGCAAAATATACAACTCAAATACACCTAAGAAAAAGAGCGTAATATAATGATAAAAGCCAAGTAAATTATTCCACAATTTTAAATAAAGTTGTCTTTTTATTAAAAAAGAATTCTGAAAATTGCCATAGCAGTCAACGTGTTAAAATAACAGTTTCCATAGACAATGTATATAAAAACCAGCATTTAGCATAAACACTCTTTGCCGTAATTATTTGAATTTAAGAACAAATAAAACCTAAATAAGTACTGAGTCCAATTACTTAATAAAGTACCCTTAGCGTGCAAAAACAAGTACTAATTAGGTATGTATTATTCGGCAAATATTTAGTTTATAAAGAAATTTATTTATTTACTTAAATGTAATGTAATAGTATGTAGAGTGTCGGTTACCCCCATATTATATTTTTAGCGCAGCGTCGAATATTATATTTTTAAATTATCGGAGAATATAATTTAATATTTTCATCCAATGAAAATTTAGGAGTATGGATGAGATGGCCAATTTGCGCTTGTATTTCGAGGACTGTAAAATTTATTTTTTGAAATAGGTCTTCAGTGACATCTGTGAATTTTTTTGCAGTTTTTGTATATCTTCTTTGTATTAAAATGTTTAATACAATAAAATACATATTTTATTTTTAGTAAAACAGATAGTTGAAAATGAATGTGAATTGATTACAGTTAGATTTTTACTCACAAAATTAAGTATCTTTTTATAATTATATCTATGATATTGTGTTTTAAAAAAAGGTGTAAAAAAAAAAATTATAAAAAAGGCTTACTTCAGAGGAATTCACTCCTAAGATACAGTTTAATTCGGAAGAAATCAATCCTCAAATACAATTTAGTTTGCAAAAGAACTCACTCAGATACATATTAGTTCGCAAGAACTCACTCCTCAGATACATATTAGTCGCAAGAATTCACTCTTAAGATACAGTTTAATTCGCAAGAACTCACTCCTCAGATACAGTTAAGTTCACAAGAACTCACTCCTCAGATACAGTTAAGTTTGCAAGAACTCACTCAGATACAAATTAGTTCGTAAGAACTCACTCCTCATATACAGTATGCCACATTGAAGTACTAGCAAATGACAGTTAGTTATCACTGACTATTATATGCTAGGTCGACCCTTCAGTTCTTCTGGCCCAACACTAGTTGTATTCAGTTCAACTATTTTAAACCACCAAAAGGGTTTTGTCATTACATCTATATTATATAACAGAATACTTCTTCTTTTTATCAGTTTTTACCACAAATGAACCGTATTGTCTTTGGTAAAGTGTAATATCAACTATTTCCATACCAATTATATGGTCGCTCACTCCTTTCAAGAACGTCATAAATCAAAAATCGTGAATTTTGAGTTGTGCATGTTTTCCGAATGCCCAGAAAATGTACTATATCCCAACAAAAGAGGTATATTTTTAACTTAATATTTACCCGCTACTGGGCAGAAAATGTTGTTTTTGCATTTTGATGAAAAAGGTACTGTTTAATAATTTTTTTAATGTACTAAATATTTTTGAAATGGAGAAAAAACCTTCAGGTTTTACCTAAAAAGATCTGTTGCACAGTAAAAAGTTCAACAAGTGGCTTGATGTTTATTTTTAATACATTGTGATTTCTTTTTAAACTTTAAAAACGTTCTCCTGAAAAATCAAGTTTTTTTATTTATGACGTTCTTGAAAAGAGTGAGCGATGTGTGTAAAAATGTAAATTTATTGGTTAAAACAGATGAAACATAAATTTTCTATGGAAAGATATTTCTTTACGCGAGACATTCCGTGTTCAAATTCACAGGTAGCTTTCTAAAATATCCAGAAATAATTCCACTACATTTTCTCGATAAATTCAAACTCTTTCCTTCTTCATTCTGCAGTTGTTAAATCTAAAATTTATTTAAAAATAATCACTGTTAGAAAGTATAATACAATGTACATTGAGTTTAAAATGCCATACATGTATTTTTAAGTAATTATTATTAATGTTCTAATATATTTGTTTTTTTGTAAATATGTTTAAAAATCACGCTCACTGGAAAAAAGAGAGGGTCACATGAATAGATTTTTAGCGTTTATGAATAGTATTGTTGTTTTTTTTCTATAGATTTGTTTTTTATTTATGAAAAATTATGTTACCTATGTAAATTCTTTAACATATGATGACATTGCATAATATATTTAAAATATAAAATGTGTTTGAACCTGAGACTTTTTATTTCATTTTTTTCTTTCTATGTCCGCCTCCGTAGTGTAATAGTCAGCACGCTCGGCTACCGTTCTGGAGGTCCCGGGTTCGATCCCAGGAGGGGGTCAAATAAATAAAAGTGATTTTTTAACTGAAATATTTATTCAATATTACCCTGGACTGGTACCTGAAGCGGAGGGCTGATCACCTTTCCTTCGTGTGTAATTGATCAAGATAACACTGCGTTTATATGAAGCAGTGCCCTATGCACCATTGGGGTGCGGATAAGGTTTTGTGTGTATATTTTGATGTCTACCTCCATGGTGTAATGGTTAGCGTGTTTAGCTACCGAGCTGGACGTCCCATGTTCGATTCCCAGGGGGAGTGAAAATAAATATTAGTGATTTTACACTCTAATATTTATTTAATATTATCCTGGACTGGTCCCTTAAGCCCAGGAGTGATCACCTTGCCTTCATGTAAGTAATGATTAAGATAACACTGCGTCAATATGATGCAGTGCCCTATGCACCATTGGGTGCATATAAGGGTTAGAAAGAGAAGAATAAGATATTTTGATATAAAAATAAAAATTAAAAAACTGTCATGCTGCTCACCGCAGGGGTAGGCGCAGAGAGAATAGAACGCATCACCAATCTGTCTTTGCAAACAGTCTTCACCCTCTTCCATATTGAAAATAAAATCACCTAATACCATCGTTGTAGGTAGGTTAATTACTAATGATTTTTTTTATTGTAATTTAAATAAAAATAGCAAAATCCATGCAGGCAGAGACATCTGTTGGGAGAAATTTAATTATTTATAATCATAATTATTTAAAATCAAAGAACTAAAATCACCTTAGTAAGTTCACTGCTAACTTAGAATCAATGAAATGTATAAACTCATGCCTCTAGCGAGACAGCAAGTGTTTTGCCTAGAATTTTCACTCATGAATTACATGAAATTATAGTAGCTTTAATCATAAAGAATAAATCCACTCACGAGTAGGCATAGCCTATAAAACTTAAAATGTTGAAGCCTGAGTAGGGTCACGATAAGCGGTGTTACATAAGGCGTAGCTAGATTTCAGAGTCGCTTGGACGTTAGGTAATTTAAAAAAAAGTCATATTCTAAATTGTTTTATTTAACAATAGTTTTAAGTAACTAACTAACCATCATTCCGCTTCCCTGAAGGGGTAGGCAGAGGGAATAGAATGCATCAACAAACTGTCTTTGCAAACCATCTTTGCCACTTCTACATTCATGCATCTCTTCATACATACCTGCCGATTATTTCAACTTCTTACCTGACTGACTACTTTGAAGCATTTGAAATACTTTATCATAGCAAGTTTTCCTTGGTTTCCTCTGATTCTATTTCCTAACTACATTCACCTGAAAAATTTGTTTTACAAACCATTTCAACATATCTTTCATAATTTGCTGGATAGTGCTCATTTCAGCCTTGCACTCCTTTCCTTATACCATTGGAACATCTACCATACATGGTCTTTCCGCACTGAGAGATGGCGTTCCGACTGCATTCAGTCTACTATATCCTTTCACTAAAATGTCATTTAAGATCAGAAAAATTAGTATAAAAACATGATAACGTTGAAATCCCGTTTTCTCAGTGAAAATTTGAATAATAATTGAAATTTATTATTTACTCAAATCTAGACTTGATTAATGCCTAAAATACGTACAAAAATCCGAACATGGAATATTTTCCACTTGGAAAACAACGACCATTCGCTAAGTACGTAGTTGTTATATTCAATTCATTCATTCAGAATTCCAAAAGGTGAAAACACCATTCCGAAATTTATTGGAAGAATATAATTATAAATCATAACATTTAAAAGAAAATACTAATGGCGGGACATTCCAACAGCTTTGAATGTTACCAGATGATAAAATACAGTTTGATGACTGTCAAGTTTTTTTTCGGCTGAAGAATGCGGCGTTCAATCTTCTCTGCTACTCCTGCTAAGAATTGGCGCGATTAAAATTTAATATTAAAAAAAATTGGGATAAAAACAACCGCGAGTGAGAAGAAAAAAATATGAGTAAAAAGAATAACCAATTATGGCAATATTTTCAGTAGTCGAAAATAAAATATCCTTTTTTTTCTACGTCACGCTTTATCTATGGTTTTTATTTCGGATTGAATACATAACCTTAAACGATTTTAGCCAAATATTTACATTAAAAAAACGTTGAATTTTCAATCAATATTTATATTTCAATAAAACAAATGATATTTAAAATTTTACACACATTAATGCCATGTTATATGCTTTGAATTGAAGTGTGGACAAGAGAAAACGGATGATTTATTTACATTGGCAGAGTTCGGAACATGGGCGAGATGAACAAAGAAAAGGGAAGGCACCATTTGAACAAATTTGAGAGGAAATTGATCAATAATGTGATTTGTTTCTGCGAATTAGAAAAAGAATTTCAAGGCCCTTCTATCCCCTTTAAAAAGGCAATAACAAGGGTTTCCGCTATGACAGGTTGGAACTTTATACTTTGGCACATTCATATATTTGCGAAAAATTTAAATATTAATTTTAAAATCTTGAAGTTCTTTTGAAGAACCTTGCTTTTGGTTGTGTCGTTTATTACTCTCATTATTTTACTATTTATTTGCTACAATATAACCAGGGCTTTTTGAATGAAACAATAGTCGCGAATTTGATTTTTATGTATTTTAAAAATTAAAAATATTCAACTTAGAAGACATTGAAAATCAGTAGTGTAATGGTCAGCACGCTCGGCTACCGTTCTGGAGGTCCCGGGTTTGATACCCAGGGGGGGCATCAAGTAAATATAAGTGATTTTTTACCTCCAATATTTATTAAATATTACCATGGACCAGTAAAATTTGGTATGGCCATACATGTATGGTTGGCATAGATTGTTTCCCATTCGTATATACAGGACCAACCTGGCGATGGTTATGCCTGTAGGAAGAGCTACCGCTATGTTGAACATTATCACATTGGATATTGATCTATTCCATGTGTCCGAAAGAGTTTTCTGTAGCGAGATTCTTCTACACCTTTAAGTCTTCTTGCATACTTTTTAATGTAAACGTCTTGAATATATTGTTTGTTATGTATATATTGTTTTTTTAATGAATTGAAATTGAATTGAAAAATGTACAGACAGGTTCAATAAAATAAAAATTATAATTTAAGTTTTGTCCGCCTCCGTAGTGTAATGGTCAGCACGCTCGGCTACCGTTCTGGAGGTCCCGGGTTCGATTGCCAAGGGGGGTAAAATAAATATAAGTGATTTTTTCACTGTAATATTTATTCAATATTACCCTGGACTGGTACCTGAAGCGGAGGGCTGATCACCTTTCCTTCATGTGTAAACGATCAAGATAACACTGCGTTAATATGACACAGTGCCCTATGCACCATTGGGGTGCGGATAAGGATTTTATTATTATTATTTTTAAGTTTTGTATGGACATTTCTTGGTGTAACTGCATTTTATGGAATAAAATAAAAACGATGTAATTTTTTCCACATGAATTTTATTTGACCACAAAATCATCATCAGACTAGTCTGATTGGTCCAACTGGTCCGACATCAGACTGGTTACGACGAAACCCGGTTGCTGGTCAAATAAAATTCATGAGGAAAAAATTACATAGCTGATATTTTATTATTTTTTTACATCTCATCAAAGATGAAGAAGAATTTGGAAGTCTGGGCATTTACGGGGTTGACGACCGTCATAGGCTGGTTTAAGTGATCACTTTACACACGTGTAACATTCACCAATTCTACCCATTATTGACAACCACAATACTCAATTTCTTGTAAGTTCTATATATATGAACCAATTTAGAAACCTTGTTCTTGAATCACTAGAACTTCACACTAGAGACATCTATTGGTGAGAAATAATATGAAAATAACTCCTGTAATTGGAGATAATCCAGATTTTGTGAACAAGTATTTGGACACACTCAAAATTTTGTTATTTTATTATATATATATGAACCAATTTAGAAACCTTGTTCTTGAATCACTAGAACTTCACTAGAGACATCTATTGGTGAGATATAATATGAAAATAACTCCTGTAATTGGAGATAATCCAAATTTTGTGAACAAGTATTTGGACACACTCAAAATGTTGTTATTTTATAATATAAAATAAAATACGTATGTGTTTTCAGGAGTATCCGAGAGTACAATAATGCGGATCAAACGAGAGATACGCAAGGAGTCCCGAAAGAAGGACGCAAAGCAGGATCTAAACACGGACACCTCGCAGTCGTTGTTCGCAATCAATGTTGTGGAGACTGCGTACTCTAGCTCGGAAAGCAGTTTCAATGAATCCGGGTTTAAAGAACTCCGGAAAAAACAGAAATCGGATAACAACGATAGCGAGTCTACTGAGGAATGCAGAAGTTTTAACTATTTTGACGGTTGTGAGAATGACTTTGTGGCTGTTGATTAGATTGAACACATTGTTGTCGGCGGTTTTTCCCTCAACTTCGACACTAATTAATATTCATATAAGGGTCGTAAACTAGTCACAAGTAACCGCAAAACTAATTCGGATTTGTACAATATATTTTGGCGTTTTGCGCGCTCTACCAAAAAATTATCTATACTATGAAATAAAACACTTGTGTAAGACCACTTTTATAGTTTTATGAATGTAAATACAACGTTTTGAGTGTGTCCAAATACTTGTTCACAAATCTGTATTATCTCCAATTATAGGTCCCGGGTTCGATTCCCAAGGAGGAGTCAAATGAATATAAGCAAGTTTTCAATCTAATATTTATTCAATATTACCCTGGACCTGAAGCGGAGGGCTGATCACCTTGCCTTAGTGTGATCAAGATAATACTGCATTTATATGATGCAGTGCCCTATGCACCATTGGGGTTCGGATAAGAGTTTGAAAGATGAAGATTCTACAACATTTTGAGTGTGTCCAAATACTTGTTCACAAATCTGTATTATCTCCAATTATAGGAGTTATTTTTCGTATTATTTTTTGACATCTCATCAAAGACGAAGAAGAATATGGAAGTCTGGGTATCTATGGAGCTGACGACCATCATAGGCTGGTTCACTTAGATCACTTTACACACGTGTAACATTCACCAATTCTACCCGTTATTGACAACCAAAATTCTTGGAAGTTCTATGTATATGAACCAATTTAGAAACCTTGTTCTTGAATTACTAGAATTTAACTAGAGACATCTATTAGTGAGATAAAATGAAGCTTTTTATTGAGCAGAAAGTCTTATATTAGTATGTGAGGTCTGAATCCTGGATTAAAATCCCGTAAATGCCCAGACTTCCATATTTCTTCTCCATCAAAGGATAAGATGTTAAAAAATTATAGTTTCTAAAACATGTGTAGTTCTCGACGCTAGTCAAGTTTACATTCATAAACTCAAGTGGTATTTTCATATTATATTTTGACATCTCATCAAAGACGAAGAAGAATATGGAAGTCTGGGTATCTATGGGGCTGACGACCGTCATAGGCTGGTTTAAGTGATCACTTTACACATGTGTAACATTCACCAATTCTACCCGTTATTGATAACCACACTACTCAAATTCTTGGAAGTTCTATATATATGAACCAATTTAGAAACCTTGTTCTCGAATCACCAGAATTTCACTAGAGACATCTATTAGTGAGATGAAAAGAAGCTTTTTATTGAGCAGAAACTTTTATATTAGTATGTGTGGTCCGAATCCTGGATTAAAATCCTGTAAATGCCCAGACTTCCATATTTCTTCTTCATCTTTGATGAGATGTCAAAAAATAATAGTTTCTAGAACATGTGTAGTTCTCGACGCTAGTCAAGTTTATATTCATATAAACTCGATAAGTGGTATTTTGATATGTTGATTTTTAAAAATTTAAATATTCATGTTATACCTATAAAGTTAATGCCAAATAAAGAAATATTATTAATGTACTCGCATAATTGTTACCGGTTAAACTATTTTTAACCTTTTAACAGCGTTCACTTTGTTCCTGAGAGACACCCATGCGCGGCAGTATTTCGCCGTTTTTTAAATGATTACTTTTATCATGTTTTT
Source organism: Brachycentrus maculatus (assembly GCF_059751285.1). NCBI lineage: Eukaryota > Metazoa > Arthropoda > Insecta > Trichoptera > Brachycentridae > Brachycentrus > Brachycentrus maculatus. Next base: position 256,983 of record NW_028280797.1, read on the forward strand.
AGTTAAGAAACGATTTATTTTTAACAAAAAAATGGGATTCATTGTGCCTTTTTGGTACTCTATAGTACACTTGTGTCACATTATTCTTGAAATATATCGCAATATAAACAAATTAGATCGTAACATAAATAAATCAAAGCACGCATCGTGTGTCACTCTTACCCACTGGCGATGTGTAGCGTCGAGAGTGAGACAGATATAGGGCATGATTATAGCGCGGACTAATTACCGACCGCAAGAGAAATCAGGGATCTGTTCTTTTATTTATCCTTGTGATGTTACAAATTATTAGTCAGATATTTCAACAGATGTCATAAGGCCAAGGATTGGCGTATTATTTTATCCAAAGTTCCACACCATGAAAAAATCCCTCCAAGTTGAACTGAGGTTGGAAACTTGGAGCAAAGTAAAAACACAAACGGTTATGTTAGCCGCGTACGGGGAATGTTTTGTGAAAACACATACGGTTATGCGAGCCGCGTGGATCCGGTTAAGTGATTTTATGGTATATGCATTATATTGTATATACATATATTTAAAATCAAAAAGAAAAATCCCTTGCATAACAAGAAAACTTATTTTGTTGTACCTGAGAATTTTAAATGTTAATAAAACACTGAATTTTCGAGTATACTAAATTGTATTTTATTTTTAATAAACACATAAAAATAAATTTTGTGACACTTGTTTCGCTTACGGCATTTTCAAATGAATGTCTGGAAACTGAGATTTTTTCTTATGTATATAATAAATATAATAATAAAACCCTTATCCGCACCCCAATGGTGCATAGGGCACTGCGTCATATAAACGCAGTGTTATCTTGATGGTTTACACATGAAGGAAAGGTGATCAGCCCTCCGCTTCAGGTACCAGTCCAGGGTAATATTTAATAAATATTATAGTGAAAAAATCACTCATATTTATTTTAGCCCCCCTGGGAATCGAACCCGGGTCCTCCAGAACGGTAGCCGAGCGTGCTGACCATTACACTACGGAGGCGGTGTATATGTATATACTAAAATACTAAAGACCTTTGCAAAAATGGTCCGTTTCACATTTCGTGGACATTGTAAAAGGAAAAACTACAGGTTTTTACATAAAATTTATTTTTAAATGATTGACCATGCTCAATTATTTAAAAAAAACTTGATCATGTCAATTTTTTTCTCGATCTTCCTCTGCTTCTATTTCCAACTACATTCGCATCTTAAATTGGGAGTGTAATGGCAAAGGGGTATACCTAAACTGACCATTTATTTTTGTCCCCAAAACAGGACATTTACCAATTTTAACCTTATAGTATATGGATATTCAAGAAAATACGTATTTTTTCATAGTTTTTATGTATTATTAAAAAGAAAGGAATTGATAAAGAAAATAAGAGGAATAAATTTTATAAAAATGAAAGAAAAAAAGTTGTTTTATATTGGGACAGGCTATGTAAAAACGGGATGGTCCCGTTCAAAACGGGACGTATGGTCACTTTAGGTATACCTGTCAAATTTTTCATTTTCTAAGTTAGTTCCACAAAATGTCTAAAATAGTGTATTCCATAATCTAGCAAAAGGATATAGCTATAGTTCAATATTTATATATTTTTTTTGAGATATGTAAATAAAATACATAAAACAAATGAGTTATTTAATTTCACAGGTTTGTTTTTGTTCTCCTGTAAAATTTGGTCTGAGACAGATATACCCCTTTGCCTTTACACTACCGAAATTTGTTTTACCGTTCTTTCTGCACTCATTTGTTCCACATGCCCTAACCATCTCGACATACCTTTCTCAATTTCATGGATAATGTTCCTGATAAATCTCAGCCTTGCATTCTTTCCATATACATCACGATTCAAACATCTATCATACATAATTTTACTGCACATCCGCCTGAGAGAGCGCATTTTGACTGCATTCAGCTAACTTTCATCCTCCTTTTGCCAACTAAATTCATCAACTTTTGCCAGTAGTAGTTTGAAAATTTGACAGAAAACTTACCTATAGAAAAAACCATAGACAATTTTAAAGGTAATAAAAAATATTTCTTTAGAGGCAGGTACTTTTATTAATTTAAGGCAGGTACTTTTATTGATTTAAGGTAGGTACTTTTACTAATTTAAGGTAGGTACTTTTATGAATTAGAGGTAAAGGTTTGATTTTTAGTAAAAAAAATCAAACCCTTACCCGAACCCCAATGGTGCATAGGGCATCATATAAACTCTTATCTTGATCGTTAACACATGTAGGAAAGGTGATCAGCCCTCCACTTTAAGTAGCAGTCCAGGGTAATATTGAATAAATATTAGAGTGAAAAAATCACCTATATTTATTTGATCCTCTCCTGGGGATCGAACCCGGGAACTCCAGAACGGTAGCCGAGCGTGCTGACCATTACACTACAGAGGCGGAATTTAAGGTAGGTACTTTTTTAATTGTGAGAACCAGCCGAAATAGTGTTGCCTTCCTCTTTGTTTACAACATGGTTCTGTGACTAAAAAAAAAGTACAATTTTATAGATGAATGTGACTGGGATACAGGGCACAAGGATTTGCTTGACTTAACTAACTAACCATCACGCCGCTTCGCCGCAGGGGTAGGCAGAGAGAAAGAGCGCCAGACCATTCTGTCCTTGCAAACATTCTTCGCCTCTTCCACGTTCATGCATCTCCTCATACATAATAATAAAACCCTTATGCGCACCCCAATGGTGCATAGGGCACTGCGTCATATAGACGCAGTGTTATCTTGACGTTTACACATGAAAGAAAGGTGATCAGCCCTCCGCTTCAGGTACCAGTCCAGGGTAATATTGAAAATCACTCATATTTATTTTACCCCCCTTGGGAATCGAACCCGGGACCTCCAGAACGGTAGCCGAGCGTGCTGACCATTACACTATGGAGGCGGACAGACATACCCGCTGATTATTACAACTCCTAACCTGACCCCTTTCAAGTATTTGACTTACCTGATCGTGCCATGTTTTTCTCTGCTTGACTTAGATTTTTATGAAAATAAATAAAATACCAGTGTATGAAAAGGTGGAAAAATAAAACAATAGAATGACACAAAATAAATGATATTTTAATTGTTACACAAATGAACAGACACAATACCCATTTCTCATAATAATAATAAATACGTACTAAATGTAGCTACAAAATATCTGTCTTTGGTTTATCTATATAAAAATATGGCAAAATACAATCTATATTCCCTAAATTCTAAATGTTAGTGATTACGCATCATTACGTGCGACTCCTAGTAATTACAACTCTACTTTCTGATTCCACATACACTTTATTATAACACTTGCACGCCAAATATAGAATATGTTAACCGAATCCCCAATATGTTATTTATTGTTTCGGCATTAACTTTGTGGTAAGACATGTTACAATGATTAAAGAAAACACTTCGTTTTTTACCACTTGAGTTTTAATATAGACTACATGTTTCAGAAGTTAAACTTCCATCATTCAGGTCTGTATAATATAACTAAAATATAAAATATAAAATTGTTCTATAAATAAGGAGAGGGGAAAGTTAGGGGGAGGGGGTTAGTCAAGGGGCGGAGTTTGAAAACAAAGGAAAAATGGAAAGCAAAGGTGAATAATTTTGAAACAATAAATTATTTAATAAATTATTATTAGAATTAAAATTATTACACCTTGTTCCATATAAAGGCCAAATTATGAATTATCTTGAAAATTTAGAAATCCAAAAAAACCTAAATTCTAATAATAATTTATTAAATAATATATTGTCTCAAAATTCTTCACCTTTGCTTTCCATTTTTCCTTTGTTTTCAAACTCCGCCCCTTGACTAACCCCCTTACTTTCCTCTCTCCTTATTTATAGAACAATTTTATATTTTATATTTTAGTTATTATACAGACCTGAATGATGGAAGTTTAACTTCTGAAACATGTAGTCTAAAATAAAACTCAAGTGGTAAAAAACGAAGTGTTTTCATTAATTATTGAATCCCCAATTAGTAAAAAAATCAAAGAATCTCGCAATGTGAAGGCATAGGGCTCCGATTCACATCCTCGGAGGGCCACTACTGGACTCCGAGAAGGTGAAACTCCTACCACCAAGACAGGCCGTGAGCTAAATGACTCAGGTAGGTCTTGAGAGTGAGCTATGACACAGAGGGAGGTCGCAATAGACCTAATATGGTCGCAGTGACATAAGGGAAGCAAGATCCCTTGACCTCGTATAAAAAAAAAAATAGGCTTTGAGATTGCTTGATGTAAATTTCAACAGATGGCATCGTCGAGACTTGTATGCAAAGCATTCAAACGGAATATATATACAAGTTAAAAAATTTCGGGCAATATGTAAAGTTTAATTTTGCGGATATAAAACCATCGGCGCTGATTACTTCAGGCAAATTACAACAGATGGCAGCGTCGAGATACATATGCGAAACGTTAAAATGAAATATATATATATACAAGTTAAAAAATTTGGGGCAGTATTCAAAGTTCAATCGCGGTTAGAATGGCAAATGTTGCGCTTATCCTTCTTATAACCATCATCCACACCCAACGGTGCGTAGGGCACTGCCGTCGTATCGACGCAGCGTTTATTCAATCGTTATGAAGGCAATGTGTACCAGTCTATGGCGATAGAACGCCAATATTCATTCTAAGTCTCTGCGAATCAAAATATTAAAAGTTACATCGTAAAATACATGCAAAACTATTACATTTAAACATTTCTCCTTCTTCTTCTCTAACCCTTACCCGTACCAAACGACGCATAGGGCACTGCATCGTGGCGAATCAGTGTTATCTTGATCGTCGATAACAGGGAGCCCTGCGCATCCGGTACAAGTCAGGGGTTATATCAAATAAATATTATAGCTAAAAATCAGTAATATTTATTCAGATCCCGCCCGGGAGTCGGATCCGGAATCTTTCGGCACGATAGCCAAGCGCGCTCACTACTACGCTACGGAAGCGGACAAATACGGGTGCACGGAGGTCGCTCGAACCGGCCGACGACGGGCCGCGACCCCTGCGAATCCCCGGCCCGAAAAAACCATTATACTTGGCGGCAATGATAAACATGATTACATTATAAACATTGGTAATGTCACACTCAAAGCTATCTAACGCTATTAGTTATATATGTTATATAGTATATCATATAGGCGGCCTCGAAGTTGGTGCCGTAATATTATACATACTTCGTAATATACACACTTAAATTAACTTCATGTTAACTTCAAATAATACACAAGAAATGCATGCTAAGTCCATGTTGGATAACACAAAAGTAAAAAATAATACGTTTTTTAACACATTGTCGTCGGGCAATTTTGTTCACTAACCCCTAATCATACTCTGGCAGTCTGCCGCCCGACCCTCAGTATACTAATCACAAGTAGCCGCAACACCCAATTCCCATCTGTACAATGTTTGCAGGCGTCTCTCGCGCTCTACCTAAAGTAAGCAAATAGAACGCTCGCAAGCGTCTCCCGCTCTCTACCGACAGTATGGAAAAGGACCCTAATTATACTCTGGCAGTCTGCCGCCCGACCCTCAGTATACTAATCACAAGTAGCCGCAACACCCAATTCCCATCTGTACAATGTTTGCAGGCGTCTCTCGCGCTCTACCTAAAGTAAGCAAATAGAACGCTCGCAAGCGTCTCCCGCTCTCTACCGACAGTATGGAAAAGGACCCTAATTATACTCTGGCAGTCTGCCGCCTGACCCTCAGTATACTAATCACAAGTAGCCGCAACACCCAATTCCCATCTGTACAATGTTTGCAGGCGTCTCTCGCGCTCTACCTAAAGTAAGCAAATAGAACGCTCGCAAGCGTCTCCCGCTCTCTACCAACAGTATGGAAAAGACGCTTTTAAGCGTTTCCCGCAAACAATGTGTTAAATTCAAAATGACATTTAAAAAACACATTTTCTTTGACATCTCAACACAGGATGAAGAAGAATACGGAAGTCTGGGCTCATGACCTGTCATGGGCTGGTTTGAGTCATCACTTTATACCTGTGTTCACCATTCTACCTATGATTGACAACCACACTACATACTCAATTTTTTATAAAATAAAATGATAACTTGACCAGCCTATGCCAAGTAATAAACCTCGGTAAATACAAAGACACTTTCATATTCTTCAACAAGTCTCAAAAATTTGAGTGTATGGTTGTCAAACATGAGTACAATGGTGAATGTTACACGTGTGTAAAGTGATTCTCGAAAAACAGTCTACGACAGGTTGTAGGTCCTGTTACCCAGACTTCCATATTCTTCTTCATCTATGTTGAGATGTCAATATAAATAGCTCCTAAGAGGAGAAACCCAGATTTATGACCAAGACTATTTGGACACCCTCAAAATGTTCTTTATAAAATTGAATAAACGTTGTAAAAAATTACTACAAATTTGATTGGAGTTTTATGAATGTCACTTGTATAGGAACTGTGCGTCTAACTCTATAAAAAATGGATATATTGCAATATTACTTTTAGATTTCACCCACAGATGCCACTACACGGATATTATCAACCGGAACAAGACGGCGTGTGGCCCTGAAAATACGGAACACAAATTGAGAAGCTCAAAAAATATTTGAAATACTTTGGGTTATAAAGAAAGGCGTTTGAAATTTTTGTTTTAAAATGGCCATTCTTCAAAAACAATGCATCGTTTTTAATACAATTTGAACCAGATGCTAATGTTGTAATGTATTAAGTGAAAAATAATAACTAAAATATGCTAACGGTTATAATACGGGAAGTGTAATTTTATTACTTCTACTAGAATACTGCAAAAAATGACTAAGTCAAAAACAAATTTAGGTTAGTTGCCATTTGCTTTTAATAATTTTTTTAGCAAAAGAGTCGAACAAAAGTTTTAATTGACTTTTATTTAAAAAGAATAATATTAATAATAATAATAACCCATGATTAAAGCAAAAACTAATTACAATCTTAGTATCCCGTTCTGAGAAATTAGATTTTAAATCCGGGATACTGTCAAGTCACACTTCCATTTATGACGGCTGGTACATGCTCACAAATGCATAAGACCAGCCATCTGATATTTTCAGAATGGCAACCTGGCGACCATGGGTATAGCGAGAATTGCCAGCCCCGTGACATTGTAGAATGCACATATACACTGTCATGATGAATTGTAAACAAAAATAGAGACTGATTTCCACCACTTTGACACTGTATTGAAATTATTGATTATTGTCTATTGATTTGATGTATTGTCTATATTAATGTTTCAAATCTTCTTTTTTTCAAAGGTCTCTTGAGTTTAGGGAACAGGAAGAAGTCAAAAGGAGCGAGATCGGGTGAGTAGGGTGGGTGGGAAGAACAGTGATGGAGTGTGTGGCCAAAAACTCACGAGTTCTGAAACTTGAATAGGCTGGAGCGTTTTCGTTTCATCAGTTTCAGCCCATCCAGGAAAAAGCTGAAGATAAACACAAAAGAAGAGTTCCTCACCCACTTTACTCACCTGATCTTGCTCCTTTCAACTTCTTGTTCCCTAAACTCAAGAGACCTTTGAAAGGAAGAAGATTTAAGGCGATTCCCAAAATTAGGGCAAGAGCTGAAGGACATCATAAAAGAAGCGTCCCAGGACTGTTCCCAAAAGTCGAAACACCGTTGGGATAAGTGTGTGCGTCGGGGAGGTGACTACTTTGAAGGGGACCCAGACACAGAACTTCTAAATAAAGTACATCTTGTTTTATGACGCAAGTCTACGTATTGATTGAACAAGCCAAGTATTTTGGTAGTTTTTCATGCAGAATAAATTGATAACAGCGTTCACGCATCACATCTTCATCTTCAAATAAAACTTGACATAATTTTTAGCAATCATAATTGCAACATGGCAATCACCTTTTCAATATTTTACATATTTGTAGAATTGTATCATCACTTAAACTTGTCTTAAACAACACAAAAAAAGACAAATAAGAAATAAAACATATTTTAAAAAAATCACAACTTAACAAAAAACATTGTATGGCACAGATATTTGACTAAAAAAGGATTCCACGTAATTTGTTGGATTGTTCAAAATTAATATATTAACAGTGTAAAAAAAAAACAAATAAAAAACTAATCAAATAATTAACATGAAACTAATAGGGCCTTTTTACAATATTCTGTAAAATATATATTTAAAAATAACAATAGAAATTGTATAAATTATACATACAGTGGAAGTCCAGAAATCCGAAATAATCGGGACAGTGGCCTGTTCGGATTTGGAAAAGTCCGGATTAGCCAAGAAATTATTAATACAGTACATACATAGTACTTTACACTACAGCTCAAACGCTAATGAAGTACTATATGACGTTGTTTCTTTTAAGGTATATGCACATTATTTGAAACTTTTTATGTTTTAATCTGATATTACAGTCCTCAACCAGCAATACAGGTACATCACTGTATACTTAATTAACTTATCAATCATTTGGAAAACAAAATAAGGTTATGTATATCGTAAAACAGGAGAACGTGACCAACTAACAAAACGTAAAATGTTCAGGAGGGCCATTTAAGTCACTTTTGCTTGGTAATAAAATAAACACCAATGCAGTTAGTCATTTTTAACAAGTCAATATATTATACTTACAAGTTTAAAATGGCTTTGGGATTTTTTTAGGGCAATATTCAGCTAGTAAGATATCAAATAGTCAATTATCACGTTTTTGTAAAAAATGCTCTTGATCACTTTCTCCTGTATGACTGCGATATGATAATTATTTGTGGTAATAAATGTGTTCTTCAGTGTGTTAAGTATTTTAAATGTGTTTCTTTAAAATCTTTTTCAGATTTCTGGGGTTCTACTGTATAAAGCTTTTATGATGAATTTTTAAGAACATATTAAAATATGGACTGTCAAAATGACGTCATAATGTCAACTTTTATTTTTAAATATACAAAAGTATATTTATTACAGAATAATATTATTATTTGAGTAGCTTGACATGTTCTCCACCAATACCAGAAAGAAATACTAAAATCGGTCAGTATTTGAGAAAAATATTGTTCATTTTGTACACACCTAGTAAAAAGGATCATTTTTGCAAACAAAAAAGTCTTCAGCAATTTCAGCATATATCACTTACTCCTTTCAAGAACGTCATAAATCAAAAAACTTGATTTTTCAGGAGAATGTAGGAAAGTTTAAAAATACAATACAATGTATTAAAAATTAATATCAAGCTGCTTATCAAACTTTTTACTGTGCAACAAATCTTTTCAGGTAAAACCTGAATATTTTTTCTCCATTTGAAAAATATTTAATATATTTAAAAAAATAATTAAACAATACCTTTTCATCAAAATGCAAAAACAACACTTTCTGCCCTGTAGCGGGTAAATATTAAGTTAAAAATATGCCGCTTTTGCAGGGATATAGTACATTTTCTGGGCATCCCGAAAACATGCACAACTGAAAATTGTCGATTTTTTATACGTGACTTTGTTGAAAGGAGTGAGCGATATGAGAAAAAATCTCAGCACTAAAATGGCTAGAATAATAATATAAACATAAATAGATCAGAATTATCAAAATACCATCAGCGTTTGGCAAATTTCAAACGATAAAACTAACCCCACTTTGTGAAAACACCTTCAATAATAATAATAAAAAAGATGGCAACACTAAAATCACAAATCAATTAAATGCTTACACTAAACATATTTCCAGACGTTTTTAATTGATTTTCCGCATATACTCTAGTATACTGCGTTCACTCTATCAATAAAAAATAATCAAAATGTCAAAAATAAAAAAAATTCATTTTTTTAATTGAAATTTTACTCGGTAAGTATCACTATTTCTCAAAATCCATTGTGACACGTGTTTCGATGCATTCCACGTTATTTTTAAACACCATTGTGTGTGAAAATGATGCGGAACGCATCGAAACATGTGAGGGATGAGGGTATATTGATGGCACATGGGCGGCCGCAATCGTGTGCATACCTCTGGCAAGCCCATTCTAGACTAGTCTCTACTAGAAAGCAGTCACTCACTTAGAGCTAGTAACTTATATATACAGAATAAACCAAAGTCAAAATACTAGAAATCTTTAACTTATAATCTTTTACCACCTCACCACACAGCAAAACACATATCGCTCACTCCTTTCAAGAACGTCATAAATCAACAAACTTGATTTTTCAGGAGAACGTTTTTAAAGTTTGAAAATATAATACAAAGTATTAAAAATAAATATCAAGCCACTTACTGAACTTATTACTGTGCAACAGATCTTTTTAAGTAAAACCTGAAGTTTTTTTCTCCATTTGAAAAATATTTTGTTTATTTAAAAAAATAATTAAACAATACCTTTTCTTCAAAATGCAAAAACAACACTTTCTGCCCTGTAGCGGGTAAATATTAAGTTAAAAATATGCCTCTTTTGCTGGGATATAGTACATTTTCTGGGACATTCCAAAAACATGCACAACTGAAAATTGATGATTTTTGATTTATGACGTTCTTGAAAGGAGTGAGCGATATCACAATCGATTTTAACACACTTGAGACGGGTATTTGTACCCGTTGGATGGATTGATCCTTAAGAACGGGAAGGGTATTTTTACCTTTTGCGCCGGCCTCATTTCAAAGGTAGAAAAGAAGGAATTATCCAATGTTTTTATATGAATATTATGTACCAATCTCTTTGTAAGGTCTAAACTATATGTACTTTCATTCATTCATTCAAACCCTTATCCGCACCCCAATGGTGCATAGGGCACTGCATCATATAAACGCAGTGTTATCTTGATCACACGAAGGAAAGGTGATCAGCCCTCCGCTTCCGGTACCAGCCCAGGGTAATATTGAATGAATATTAGAGTGAAAAAATCACTTGTATTTATTTGACTCTCCCCTGGGAATCGAACCCGGGACCTCCAGAATGGTAGCCGAGCATGCTGACCACTACACTACGGAGGCGGACAAACTATATGTACACAATTATCAAATCCCGTCGCCAGCGGTCCGCAGACGTAAAAAAACCCCATCTGAAACATGTTACGAAACAGTGGTATTCACCGAGTAAAACTAAAATTAAAAATTAAATTAACCATTAAAAATTAATTAAAGTGACCACCGAATCGATCAGTAAATGACTATTCACACGCGGTAAGCAAGCGGTTTTAATTTACACACGCGTCACTAATTTCTACAATGACACGTAATAAAGCACGTACTATGTATATATATATATATATATATATATATGACATACATGTATATCCAAATGATTGCATTATTTTCTTTGTTATCTCTTAGATTGAGGATTATTACATACTAAATTCGCCGTCTCTGTCAAGAGACAATACTTTTTGACATTTTCTACACCTTATTCAGCCTCTAGTAAGTCCGATTGATGTATATACATGTATTGGTAGCCCTAGAATGACAAGGTTACAACTCAATTCGCAATATTTCTCCGATAATTCGCCCACTCCTTTCAAGAACGTCATAAATCAAAAAACTCGATTTTTCAAAATAACGTTTTTAAAATTTGAAAATGTAATACAATGTATTAAAAATAAATACCAAGCCACTTATTAATTTTTTTAATATGCAACAGATCTTTTTAGGTAAAACCTGAAGGTTTTTTTCTACATTCGAAAAATATTTAGTTTATTTCAAAAATAATCAAATAATACCTTTTCTTCAAAATGCAAAAACAACACTTTCTGCCCTGTAGCGGGTAAATATTAAGTTAAAAATATGCCTCTTGCTGGGATATAGTACATTTTCTGGGCATTCCGAAAACATGCACAACTGAAAATTGACAATTTTTGATTTATGACGTTCTTGAAAGGAGTGAGCGAATTGTGTTTTAAAGTTCTATCCTAGTTTTGTCCCATCTTGTCAAACTCGGTTTTTGGGTCCAAATTTGCTCTGCTGCAACTATTCTGTATAACGTTTGTTTGACATCTCAACATAGATGAAGAAGAATATGGAAGTCTGGGTTTTTACAAGGCTTACGACCTCTTATGGCCTGGTTTAAGTGATCACTTTATAAATGTGTGTGTAAAATAAACTGCATTAAAAATAGATTTATATTACCCACTGACACTTCGAGATGGAATTGCATTTTAACATATTATTAGATTAAAACTAATATCACCAGTCTGATGATGTTGGTAACGACGAAACCCGGTCGCTCGTCAAATAAAAATAAAGTGGAAAAGCTAAAAATTTTGGTTTTAATCTAATAATATATTGTATTAAAAATTTTAAATCATGTTTTCAGGCGTCTGCCAGTATGTAAAATAATCCTGTTAGGATCTTGCTTACATCCGAATAAAAGGGTCTCTGCTAAATAAAAGCTTTCTCAAACCAACCATAGATGGCTTTAGTGAACTCACATGTACTTTATCATGAGTTGATCAATAAATCTAGGAGATGCAAATATTTGAGAAGTGTGGTTGTAAATCATGGCTAGATTTGGTGAATATTACATTTGTGTAAAAAGTGATCACTTTAACCAGCCTATGACGGTCGTAAGCCCCGTAAATGTCCAGACTTTCATATTCTCCTTCATCTACGTTAAGATGTCAAAAAAAACAAAAATTAAAATCACTTTCACAAAAAAATCATTATTCCTTATCACAAAAACAAAACATATATAAAAACACAAAAAATGCATTGCATAAATCAAATTCCAGATAAATCTTAAAAATAATTAAGTACTTTTCCTTGTTATACAACAGTATGTACATAACTCCAAAATAAATATTTAAAAAAAATCTTACACATATTTTTAATGTTATCAGACATATCTGATGATATTCCATTCCTCGTACAAGTATCTAAGTTTTTTATTCACTTTCCATTCCTCGCCATAACACATCATTCTTCAGTAATTCCTTCTCTGTCCAAGCGGCCAGACTATGGGAGGAATTACCTCTCCGCGTAAACAAATGCACCTTCTCTAATAACTTTTAAGAAACGTCTGAGACATTACTATCTATCATTAGTATCCTAACTGTCCATCAAACCTCCTCCCTCGACCTCCTTCCCTAAACTCCCTTCTTCCTTTGCCCTCCTTATTATCATCTTTTGTAATTTATGTTTTTTTAAATGTTCAAGTACTATCTACCCTCTGATTGCAAACAGCTATATATGGTATCAAACGTTCTGATCAATATCACTAGTCTGTTTTTGGTTGGTCGGAAGATATTGCTTTTTAGCAATAAGCCCACCAATGTACTTATTTCTTTTCTGTACATGAAGTTTAAATAAATAAATAAATTTATCAACTCACAGACTGCGATTATTAATGACTCAAGTGTCCCGGATAACCCGTTTCCCAATTCACCCAATCCCGGAAGATCGGAAGTGTACTGTATTTGAAATGCTTGTGTGAAAAAGTCGACACATTTGTGCTGCATTTTGAATTATTTTGATGTACTTTGTGTGTGGGTCGTTTTCGGAGCTACACTTGACCTATTAATACAACTTGTGGTTAGATTGTAACTTGGACTTGAATGGACCAAACATCCATTTGTGACATAAATTCGATCTATTAACACATAACATGGTCCTCTTGTGAGCTACACTTGATCTATTAATACAACTTGTGGTTAGATTGTAACTTGGACTTGAATTGTTAATGGACCACACATCCATTTGTGACATAAATTCGATCTATTAACACATAACATGGTCCTCTTGTGAGCTACACTTGATCTATTAATACAGCTTGTGGTTAGATTGTAACTTGGACTTGAATTGTTAATGGACCAAACATCCATTTGTGACATAAATTCGATCTATTAACACATAACATGGTCCTCTTGTGAGCTACACTTGATCTATTAATACAACTTGTGGTTGGATTGTGATTTTGACTTGAATTTGTTAATGGACCACACATCCATTTGATCTGTCAACACATTATATGTTACCTTTGTGAGCTACACTTGATCTATTAATACAACTTGTGGTTGGATTGTGATTTTGACTTGAATTGTTAATGGACCACACATCCATTTGATCTGTTAACAAATTATATGTTACCTTTGTGAGCTACACTTGATCTATTAATACAACTTGTGGTTGGATTGTAACATGGACTTGAATTGTTAATGGACCACGCATCTATTTGTGACTAGAACTTCATCTTTTAATATTGTACATAGGATCAATCTATTAATATCAAATGTGACACTTTTTCGAACTATATAGCATATTTGTGAGTTATATTTGATGTATAATGTACTGTATGCGCTGACAAGGAGTCCCTTAAAGATTTTATGGCCGCTGAAGGCGGATGGTAGGTTTAGGAAAAAAAAGGTACATTCAACATATGTGAGAAGCAGACGATTTGCGTCATTTGGCGATCACGATGTAAGGCAGCATTAGGAGACCCTTCCCAGGTCGAAGTCGGGCAGCTTGTAGGTGGCCATGTGGTAGGGCGGCTGCGTGGGGCTGGCGGGCGCGGCGGGCGGCGCGGCGGAGCGCGGGGGCGCGGCGGGCGGCGGCGGCGGCGCCACGGAGCTGCGCCCCCGCTTGCGGCGCGGCAGGATGCCCTTCCGCGCCATGAAGAACCTGCATCAGAGACGAGACAAAGTTCAGTTACTCGGAGCTATATGAAAAGTTCATTCGTTCGATATAGCTCACTAACCAACTGACCGTCATACAGTGGTACGCAGAAAGAATAGAATGCCACACCACTCTGTCTTTGCAAACAATCTTCGCCCCTTCCACATTCATGCATCTCCTCATACATACCAGTCGATTATTCCGACTCCTGACCTTGCCCAAGTATTTGACATACTTGATCTTGCCAAGTCTTCCTCTGCTCTTTTTTCCAACTACAATCACCTCATGGATTTGTTTTACTGTTCTTTCTTCGCTCATGTGATTCACATGCCCAAACCATCTCATCTGTTCTGGCCGCGGCTGGCTTGATCCGCCACGAGCACGCACACAGCCGGGACTCACCGTATGGTGGAGATGGGGATGTTGAACTGGTCCGAGACGGTCTGGAAGGTCTGGCCGCGGCTGACGCAGTCGGCGGCCTGCTTGAGCAGCACCTCGGAGCGCCGGATGCGCTTGGTGTTGCCCTCGGAGCAGTAGTACTGCTGCTGCAGCTGCTGCAGGTGCTGCGGTCGGGGCGCGCCGGCCGCCAGCAGCTTTTGACTCATGGCCAGCAGCTGCTGGTTTAGCTGCGCGTTGTTGGGGCTCAGGAGCGCCTCCTCCTGCGGCCCCGTCGTCTGCACAGACAAAACCTCACCACTCAATAATATACAGTGAAAGCTCTATCTATCGTTTTTAACCTTTTAACCATGTTAACTTTGTTCCTGAGAGAGGCCCGTGCGCGGCGGTATTTTGCCATTTTTAAATGATTACTTTTATGTATTTTAAGAAACGATTTATTTTCCTAAACAAAACCGTTTGATGGGATTCATTGTGCCCTTTTGGTACTCTATAATACACTTGATGATCACACACAAATATGATCGTAACATAAATAAATCAAAGCACGCATCGTGTGTCACTCTTACCCACTGGCGATGCGTAGCGTCGAGAGTGAGACAGATATAGGGCATGATTATGGCGCGGACTAATTACCGACCGCAAGAAAAATCAGGGATCTGTTCTTTTATTTATACTTGTGATGTTACAAATTATTAGTCAGATATTTCAACAGATGTCATAAGGCCAAGGATTGACGTATTATTTTATCCAAGTTCCACACCATGAAAAAATCCCTCCAAGTTGAACTGAGGTTGGAAACTTGGAGCAAAGTAAAAACACATATGTTTGTGTCAGCCGCATATGGGGCATGTTTTGTGAAAACACATATGGTTATGCGAGCCGCGTGGATCCGGTTAAGTGTTCACGATGTATTGAATGTTGTCAGAGAGCTCACCTGTTTGATGATGAACGCGGGCGGCTCCGAGTTGTCCATGATGTTCAGGGTCTGTGCGTTGTAGTTGTGGTCCTCCTTGGCCACGCTGGTGGTGATGGGCGCTCCGGGGGGCGTGGGGGACCTCGAAGTGTCGTACTCACACATCACGTTGGCTATGGCGTACTCTGGGAAAGGAAACACGACCGGTGATTAGACCCACTTGATGAGCTGACAAGAGAAGAAGAAGAGAAGCGCCAAACGAATGATTAAAAACAAAACATGTATGAAAACACAAAAAATGCATTGCAAAAATCAAATTTCAACTATTCTGTACAACTTTTGTTTGACATCTCAACATAGATGAAGAAGAATATGGAAGTCTGGGTTTTTACATGGCTTACGACCTCTTATAGCTTGGTTTAATTGATCACTTTATAAATGTGTATAAAATAATCTTCATAAAAAAAATTTACATCATGTTTTCAGGCATCTTGCTAGTATGTAAAATAATCCTATTAGTATCTTGCTTACATCTGAATTAAAAGGTCTCTTCTAAATAAATAACACACCTTTCTTAATTTTATCAATAATGGTTATCTCAGCTTTGCATTCCTTCCTTATTTCACTATTCGCACATCTATCATATATCGTTTTGTCGCACATTCTTCTGAGAGATCCAGAAATAGTATGAAATTGAAATATTTGTGTAAATAATAAAAACACAAATATTTATCTTTTAAAAAAAAACATTACCTGTTTTATTTGTTATTTATTATTTTAAATGTATTTATGTTAATGTTCTGTTAAATTTCTAAATAAATAAATAAATAAGAATCCTAACTGTCCATCAAACCTCCTCCCTCTACCTCCTTCCCTAAGCTCCTTTGCCTTCCTTATTATCATCAATTTGTAATTTATGTTTTTTTTAAATGTTCAAGTACTGTCTACCCTCTGATTGCAAACAGCTATATATGGGGCTTACAATAAATGTTGCAAAAACCCATATGTTGTGCAACAGCTCATGCTTAGATGCCCAACAACCCTTGACGTTGAGTAACCAGCGCATCGAAAGGGTCGAGAGTTTCAAGTACTTGGGAGTGTACGCGCCTGAAAATGGCAGCCTTCAAAAGGAACTGGGAGTGCGATTAGGACTCGCAGGGTCCGCATTTAACAGTATGAAGGCTGTCTGGAGATCGGATTTATACTCGGTGAAAACCAAATGCCGCCTATACAATGCCTGCATTGCTCCTGTTCTCTTATACGGCTGTGAAACATGGCACCTTATAAGGGCCCACAGCAGCCGTGTACTGAGCGCCGAGAATAGGTGTCTGCGCAGAACTTTAGGCGTGCGGTGGTTTGACTTTGTGAGTAATGAAGAGATAAGGCGTAGCAAATCTTGGTCACAACTGTCGTCAAGAAAAGGTGATTCAGTTGGCTTGGCCATGTACTCCGCATGCCTCCCGAGAGCCGCCATCAAGCTTGCCTCTTTTACAAGGCATCAGGTTCGCGTCGCCCAGGACGACCACTGCTGACGATTCGTCGGCAGTTCTCGTCAGAACTTCGGGACGCGGATCTGACTTGGGAGGATGCAAGGGAGCTGGCAGCCGACAGAAAAACCTGGAGACAGTTTGTGGACTCCATATGCTCCACCTAGGGAGCGGATATGGTTTAATAATATATGGTATCAAACGTTTTGATGTCAACCATAGATGGCGCTGAGAATACATATGAAAGAATGTGCCAATTATAGGATATTTATACAAGTTCCAAAAATTTGGTTGTCAATCATGGGTAGAATTGCGAAAGTGACACTTGTATAAAGTGTTCACTTAAACCAGCCTACGGCAGGTCGTAAGCCCTGTCAATGCCCAGACTTCCGCATTCTTCTTCATATATGTTGAGATTTGAAAAAGTAAAAAATTAAAAACGTTAAATTGATTGACACATAATTGCGTAAGTTATTGGAGATATTTTTTTTTTACATTTTCGAATATGGATTCTTCTTTATTGATGTTGAGATGTCAATTATTGGAGCTTTTCAAAATAATAGTTTAAGGAAAAAATATATATATCGTAGTCATACAGGAGAAAGTGACCAAGTGCATTTTTTACAAAACCGTGATCATGGACTATTTGATATCTTACTAGCTTAATATTGCCCTGAAAACATCCCAAAGGATTTTATACTTGGAAGTATGATATATTGACATGTTAAAAATGACTAACTGCATTGATGTTTATTTTCTTGCCAAGCAAAAGTAACTTAAATGGCCCACCTGAACATTTTACGTTTTGGTAGTTAGTCACTTTCTCCTGTACGTATACGATATAAAAGTGATTAAAAAATAAAAACATATTTTTTCTTTGAGACTTTTATTTATTTATATTACATATATTTTATAAATATTCACTTCTTACGATACTTTTAAAAATAAACTATACTTATTATTTCGTAACGCGAATCCTCCGTTTCCGTATCGAGGGTTAAATCTACAAAACCCGAGCTCTTCATTTACGAATATCAAATTAAAATGAAATAGAATTTGACATTTGAATAATTGTAAATGGATGGAATTACACAATAGACATTTTGTTCATCATAAAAATATTCTTTATACATTGTCAATTAATGGAATACGTCGTAAAATATAAACAAATATAAAAATACAAATTTAAGATAGGAGTTGGGATGTACACTTTGGCTTGTGGGGTATCGTATGCGCTCTTGTCAGGTATACATACCGGTAAGAGTGAGACAAAACTATCTCAGTGGGAGTTGGGATGTACGCTTTGGCTTGTGGGGTATTGTATGCGCTCTTGGCAGGTATACATACTAGTAAGAGTGAGAGTAACCTATCTTAGAGGGAGTTGGGATGTACACTTTGGCTTGTGGGGTATTGTATGCGCTCTTGTCAGGTATACATACTGGTAAGAGTGAGACAAAACTATCTCAGAGGGAGTTGGGATGTACGCTTTGGCTTGTGGGGTATTGTATACGCTCTTGTCAGGTATACTGGTGTGAGTGAGACAAAACTATCTTAGAGGGAGTTGGGATGCACGCCTTGGCTTGTGGGGTATTGTATGCGCTCTTGGCAGGTATACATACTGGTAAGAGTGAGACAAAACTATCTTAGAGGGAGTTGGTCTGTACACTTTGGCTTGTGGGGTATCGTATGCGCTCTTGTCAGGTATACATACCGGTAAGAGTGAGACAAAACTATCTCAGAGGGAGTTGGGATGTACGCTTTGGCTTGTGGGGTATTGTATGCGCTCTTGGCAGGTATACATACTGGTAAGAGTGAGACAAAACTATCTCAGAGGGAGTTGGGATGTACGCTTTGGCTTGTGGGGTATTGTATACGCTCTTGTCAGGTATACATACTGGTGTGAGTGAGACAAAACTATCTTAGAGGGAGTTGGGATGCACGCCTTGGCTTGTGGGGTATTGTATGCGCTCTTGGCAGGTATACATACTGGTAAGAGTGAGACAAAACTATCTCAGAGGGAGTGCACTTTGGCTTGGGATGAATTGGAAATAATCTAGATACAAAGAAGTTTTAAAAACTATAAGACTAGAGAGTCACACAATTAATTTCACTTAAATATTTGATTTTAAATCATTCCTGGCGAAGGAGGTCGGCTGTCCAAACTTAAAACAGAGTAAGGGACATTTTTTGTAGTACTTTTTTGTTGCATTTTTGGACTAAGTAGAATCTACTTAGTAAAACGTACTACAAAAAAAATGTCCCTTACTGTGTTTTGAGTTTGGACAGCCGAGGTGTCATTTGTTGCTGCAGACTATCCACAGGATTGTGACAAAAGAGGAAGAAACTATTATCTTCTTAACTAAGTCAGGATCTGAGATTGTCTCTAGGTTCGCCGCATGGTAGAATCGCATATTCTACTATTTATAATAACATATTGTTTGCGGGAAACGCTTAAAAGCGTCTTTTCTATACTGTTGGTAGAGAGCGAGAGATGCTTGCGAGCGTTCTATTTGCTTACTTTAGGTAGAGCGCGAGAGACGCCTGCAAACATTGTACAGATGGGAATTGGGTGTTGCGGCTACTTGTGATTAGTATACTGAGGGTCGGGCGGCAGACTGCCAGAGTATAATTAGGGTCCTTTTCCATACTGTCGGTAGAGAGCGGGAGACGCTTGCGAGCGTTCTATTTGCTTACTTTAGGTAGAGCGCGAGAGACGCCTGCAAACATTGTACAGATGGGAATTGGGTGTTGCGGCTACTTGTGATTAGTATACTGAGGGTCGGGCGGCAGACTGCCAGAGTATAATTAGGGTCCTTTTCCATACTGTCGGTAGAGAGCGGGAGACGCTTGCGAGCGTTCTATTTGCTTACTTTAGGTAGAGCGCGAGAGACGCCTGCAAACATTGTACAGATGGGAATTGGGTGTTGCGGCTACTTGTGATTAGTATACTGAGGGTCGGGCGGCAGACTGCCAGAGTATAATTAGGGGCGGGGTCGATGAACAAAACCGTCTGAAAACTGTGTGATAATATAATAGTCTGAATGCAATCAAAATGCAATCTGTCGGATTAATGTATGGCAAAACTATGTATGATGTAAGGATAGAAGGCAAAGCTGAGATAAGCATAATCCGTCAAATCAAGAAAGGTGTGTTGAGATGGTTTGGGCATGTGAATTGAATGAGCAATGAAAGAACAATTAAACAATTTTATGCGGTGAATGTAGTTGATAATAGAAGCAAAGAAAGACCAAGGAATACTTGGCATGATCAAGTATTCCAAATACCTGGGCGTGGTCAGGTCAGGAGTCGGAATGATAAGCGGGAATGTATGAGGAGATGCATGAGTGTGAAAGAAGCGAAGATTGTTTGCAAAGGCAGATTGGTGTGGCGTTCTATTCTCTCCGCCTACCCCTACTGAGTTAGTTAGTTAGCTTTCAATAAACCTGACTATCTTTATAATATTCTGCCTCCGTAGTGTAATGGTCAGCTCGGCTACCATTCTGGAGGTCCCGGGTTCGATTCCCAGGGGGGGTCAAATAAATATATGTGATTTTTTCACTGTAATATTTATTTAATATTACCCTGGACTAGTTCCTGAAGCGGAGGGCTGATCACTCTTCTTTCATGTGTAAACGATCAAGATAACACTGCGTTATATGACGCAGTACCCTATGCACCATTGGGGTGCAGATAAGGGATTATTATTATCTTTATAATAGTTTCCCTAACGTTTTTTTAACTGGTCAAATAAAATTATCTAAAAATCCTCTCTCCTAAAAATATACGTGAACTAATTTGGAATGAAACTCACCTACGTTCAAACAAAGTAAGCTATATATAGTTCACAAATTCTTCAACCGATGGCGCCACTATCAGCTAAACTTCCAAATCTATTAAATAACTACTCGAATGTCAAAGGAATCCAAGACCATTGCATATATGCAAGTTTAAAAAATGAATGCAACATGGATGTTCAACAATGGACAGAATGATAAAAAAAATAAAAATATTTTTTGTAAAAAAAAAGTGAAAAAATATCTTGGGAAAATAATGATAGTGACAATGAAATGTTTCCAAATTGTTTTCAGATCGTTCTTGCGACAATGTTTGGAATAAGGGGAAAGATGGCGACAGATGTGGCTCAAAGAATAGCGGAACTAAAGTGGAACTGGCAGATCATGTGGCACGTATGTCTGAGGATAGATGGACAAAGCGGGTGCTCGTCTGGAGGCCTAGAAGCGTGGGTAGACCAGAGACAAGATGGTCCGATTGCATTAGGAGAGTGGCGGGCCTCCACTGGGAGAGAGTCGCCTCCAACAGAGAACTGTGCAAGTCCAAGAGGAAGGGGTCTGTTCAATACTGGACACAATAAGAAGTGTTGGGTAATATATCCTAAATAAAACAAGGTTTGTTGGATTGAATTCTACATTTATTTATGTATATGTTAATACGTGACGCGTTTCGTATTAACATATCCATATTATTTTTTGACATCTCATCAAAGATGAAGAATATGGAAGTCTGGGCATTTACGGGGCTGACGACCGTCATAGGCTGGTTTAAGTGATCACTTTACACACGTGTGACATTCACCAATTCTACCCATTATTGACAACCACACTACTCAAATTATTGTAAGTTCTATATATATATGAACCAATTTAGAAACCTTGTTCTTGAATCACTAGAACTTCACTAGAGACATCTATCGGTGAGATGTAAAGAAGCTTTTTTATTAAGCAAAAACTCTTATATTAGTATGTGAGGTCCGAATCCTGGATTATAATCACACACATGAGAAACGCCAGAAAATACCATTTTCATTTATATTATTTAAGCTTATAATTTGACCAGATAATTTATTTACAACATTTTGAGTGTGTCCAAAGACTTGTACACAAAATCTGGATTATCTCCAATTACAGGAGTTATTTTCAAAATAACTCCTGTAATTGGAGATAATCCAGATTTTGTGAACGAGTATTTGGACACACTCAAAATGTTGTAAACATATACATAAATAAATGTAGAATTCAATCCAACAAACCTTGTTTTATTTAGGATATATTACCCAACAATTCAATATGGAATTCTACCAACTGTCTGCGGTTACAATAAATATACACAAGAAGAAAGCTGAATACAACGATGATGTTGAAGAGTTATCAAAAAATGAGTGTCAGAAATGAAGACTCTAAGAAGGATGTCTTGCAAGAGTCTACGAGATAGAATAAGGAACACCAGGATAAGGGAAATATGCGAGATGGAAGATGTCGTTAGGCGGGGAAGGCAACGAAGGAGACAATGGTATGCGCGTGTGAGGAGAATGGAACCATCCAGACTCCCCCACATCGCACTACACGGCCGACCCCAAGGTAGACGACTCCCGGGCAGACCACCAAAGAGTGGCTCGACAGCTGTGAATCAACATTGCAAGATGCTAATCCCTCTTAAAAGCAAGCCACAAGGCCATAGGATATATACCTTGATACATTTAAAAAATGCACCTTCTCTAATAACTTTAAAGAAACGTCTGAGACATTACTATCTATCATTAGAATCCTAACTGTCCATCAAACCTCCTCCCTCTACCTCCTTCCTTAAACTCCCTTCTTCCTTTGCCTTCCTTATTATCATCAATTTGTAATTTATGTTTTTTTAAATGTTCAAGTACTATCTACCCCCTGATTGCAAATAGCTATATATAGCTATTTGGTACCATATATGGTATCAAGCATTTTGACCAATATCACTAGTCTGTTTTTGGTTGGTTGGAAGATATTACTTTTTAGCAATAAGCCCGTCAATGTACTTATTTCTTTTCTGTACATGAAGTTTAGATAAATAAATATGTTGAATTACTCGGTAAAACTACCGGTACAACGTCCCACACCAATCTCCACGCTTGGAGTGTCATCTCAGCGCGCGCACAGTATATAGTATAGGGGGCACCTATTCACCGCTCTGGCGGGACTCCAGCGCATGGTTCGGATTTTGGGAAGCGGCAAAACTTACTCATTTCTGATCCGGGCTAATTGCGACACTTTGAGGGTGGCGTGAGCGTTCAAATCTTGATCAGTTTAAATTAATAAGTAAATAAAATACCAATTTATAATTTTTTGCAAAATACGTCTGACTTGGCACGAATTAGCCTATATATATATATGGATGTTAGAAATAACGCGCGTTTGTAAGTATTCTCCGAGGAAGTTGCGATCAATTGGCCAGGTTGATCAAATCGGCGTCGTTCATCAGGTCCTGCATCCGAGCATCTTTCTTCTCCCGGGAGAACTGGCTCTTGATGTTGTACTTCTGCATCCAGTTTCTGAGCGTCTTCTTCGGGATGCCGTACTTCTTGGCCGCGCCGTAGACGCTGGCGCCGTTCTTGACCGCGAAGAGCGCCTCCTTCAGGTTGAGCGAGGTGTACCGCTTGTAGGACTTGGAGTTCTGCAGGTCTGCGGAGATCTCCCGCGACAGCAGGGCTTCGCTGGCCTCGGCCGCGCTGGGCCGGTTCAGGAAGAAGCTCTTGAAAGCCTCCTGCGACGTCATGGGCGGGGCGCAGTCCTCGGGGGCGTCGCACAGCCCGAGGTGGCGAACCAGCGCCTGCCGTATGTACGACTCTGCGTCCGTCTCTTTCACGGGGAGATGCCTGCCGTAAGCCGTGGCGACTGCAACAAGCCGGAAACAAATTTCTTTTTAGTTTCAATTTTGGTTCAAGACATACGGAGCTAGTGATTTCACAGGACCGAAATCAGATCTTTTTTTTTAATCGCGATGATTTAAATTTGATTGTTTTATTTCCAGCAAGTTAACAGTGCCATTGTTTACCTCATCCTCATTTTATCTACACTATAATTAGGGTCCATTTCCATACTGTCGGTAGAGAGACGCTTGCGAGCGTTCTATTTGCTCACTTTAGGTAGAGCGCGAGAGACGCCTGCAAACATTGTACAGATGGGAATTGGGTGTTGCGGCTACTTGTGATTAGTATACTGAGGGTCGGGCGGCAGACTGCCAGAGTATAATTAGGGTCCTTTTCCATACTGTCGGTAGAGAGCGGGAGACGCTTGCGAGCGTTCTATTTGCTCACTTTAGGTAGAGCGCGAGAGACGCCTGCAAACATTGTACAGATGGGAATTGGGTGTTGCGGCTACTTGTGATTAGTATACTGAGGGTCGGGCGGCAGACTGCCAGAGTATAATTAGGGTCCTTTTCCATACTGTCGGTAGAGAGCGGGAGACGCTTGCGAGCGTTCTATTTGCTTACTTTAGGTAGAGCGCGAGAGACGCCTGCAAACATTGTACAGATGGGAATTGGGTGTTGCGGCTACTTGTGATTAGTATACTGAGGGTCGGGCGGCAGACTGCCAGAGTATAATTAGGGGATGAGTCGATGAACAAAACTGCCAGACAACAAGTGTTAATTTTTACGAAAAATGAGAGTCAGAAATGATTTTTGTAAGGTTTTTATTACACAAATTGCACACAAAATATATTAAAATACAACATTTCAAAGAAATAAACGGGGAGAAATCAACTACAGACAAATTAAATATAGAAATCCACTATTCAAAATATTCTATAACACAAAAATAATTATTTAAAACTAAGTGTAGTAAAATCTCAATATAACGGACCTCTATTTAACCTCAAGCCGCCCAGTGGTCCTTTACGGGACCGCAGATTTGCGTAGTTAAACGCCCACCGGTCCCATACAGAGCCGCGGTGATTGTGATGCATTTTGCTATTGGATTACACTGATTTATGAGAATAGTATTCAAAATATGAATATTAGCTTATGTAAATAATATTTTTGAGATACCAATCCATCATTTTTTCTTTGGTTCCGATAAATATTGTAGTCATGATGACTCCTTTCATCCTACGAGTATACAAGTTGATTCGATTACAGGTCTAATTTTATTGCACGTTTAACCTCGGCTCGTAACGCATGTCTGTGTTGAAAACTATAGTGCATGTTGGTCTTCTGGTCGACCAAAAATCGCATGTCGCTCACTCCTTTCAAGAACGTCATAAAATCAAAAAACATGATTTTTCAGGAGAGCATTTTTAAAGTTTGAAAATATAATGCAATGTTTTAAAAATAAATATAAAGCCACTTATTAAACTTTTTACTGTGCAACAGATCCTATGAGGTAAAACCTGAAAGTTTATTCTCCGTTTGAAAAATATTTAGTTTATTTCAAAAAATAATTAAACAATACCTTTTCTTCAAAATGCAAAAACAACACTTTCTGCCCTGTAGCGGGTAAATATTAACTTAAAAATATGCCACTTTTGCTGGGTTATAGTTCATTTTTTGGGCATTTCGAAAACATAAACAACTGAAAATTGTCGATTTTTGATTTATGACGTACTTGAAAAGAGTGAGCGATGTGTTAGACATTTTGTGTAGTTTTGAGTGTGTAAATGGTGCTATGGTGGTGAAGGGTGGTATTGTTTGCATGCTGTGTTAGTGATTGTCCTGACGAAGAGACGGGTACGTCTCCAAACCGGTAGACGTAAAAATCTCGGTGAATGGTTATATACTAAATACGTAATATAAGTGTTTATACCTGCTTTACAAGGTAAAGGTTTGATAAAATTTATCACGGTTCGCCTCATTAGGCGGACGGTTAAATTAAATTAAACGAAGCTGCTTTATTATGGTAAATTATAAACGCGTCATTAACAAACAACAATGTTACTTCACGACGAGTATTCCAAGACAATTAATATATAATTAAAATGTAATTTATTATTAGATTAAAACCAATATTTTTAGCTTTTCCACTTTATTTTTTATTTGACCAGCGACCGGGTTTCGTCGTTACCGACATCATCAGACTGGTGATGTCGGTAACGATGTCTGATGATGTCGGTAACGACGAAACCCGGTCGCTGGTCAAATAAAAAAAAGTGGAAAAGCTAAAAATATTGGTTTTAATCTAATAATATATGAAAAATGCAATTCCATCACCAAGTGTCAGTGGATAATATAAATCTATTAAAATGTAACCTTGTTTTAAAATCACTTTATAAATAGTGATTTTAAAACAAAGTTACATTTTAATTATAAAATGGAAAATCACAAAGTTAGTGCTTCAAATATAAATTATACAATAAATATAATTCGTTTGTGTTTTGTATTGTTTATTTTTATCTAAATACAATATACATTTAAAAAAACCTTGTATTTTTATTTTAAACCTATTTTTTTATATAACGGACTACCGGCTTTATCGAGAACCCCTCCCCCATCAGTCTGTTATATCGAGGTTTTACTGCATTAAAAATAAAGTACAGTAAAAACCGGTTAAAACGCGTATTTGGATACACCACGGGTCTGTTTTTGTTTTATGTATCAAATGTTTAAATCAAACACTGATTTTTTGAGTCAAACTAAGTGTTTTTTAATTTTTAATTTTTTTTTTATTTATTTGATATATTTACATTTTTATTTATAACATAGTACATTTGTATCATTTATACATATGGAGAACTTTTATATTTCGATTCGCTGTGCCTCTCCATAAAAGAGACTGCGCTCTTGTGCTTGGAGAGGGACCTACACTCGTGGTTTAATGTTATATAATAAAAGATATAATAGTATTTTTTTTTTGTATATTTTTTCATGATTTAAATGTAGAGCTTTAATTTTTTTCTTAAGTATATTTATATCATCTATTTTTTTTTATTTCTTTAGGGAGTTTATTGAGTTTATATTATATTGTTAAAAAAACATATAAAAATCAATTTTGTGACAACTGTTTCGCCTAGTTGTGGCATTTGAGTTTGAAAATGCCATAACTGGGCTAAAAAATTGTCACAAAATAGATTTTATGCGTTTTTTAAACAATAAAATACAGCTTTGTGGAGCAGTGTTTGATAATAACATTTAACATAAATTAAAACGGAGTTCTACAAATTAAACGCCAAATCTATACATACTTTTTTTTTGTTTTAAGGTGCACAGCGTTAAAAAAACATACAATTCTCTGACCAAGAGATAATGAATGGTTTTTAATTACATTAAAGATGGGAACTAATTTTATCTTTGGTATTATCAGGTAATCATCATATCATGGTATTTGCTTAATGTTATGGAATACCATTACTGACCTTTTATTGTTATCACAAGTGATCGGTCCTAAAACTACATATATATGTATATAAAATTATCTGAAAATAATCTAAAAATTTTAATATCTCGACTACAGTTCCAGAGAAATAACGGTGTTATCATATCGCTCACTCTTTTCAAGAACGTCATAAATCAAAAATCGACAATTTTCAGTTGTGCGTGTTTTCGGAATACCCAGATAATGTACTATATCCCAGCAAAAGAGGCATATTTTTAACTCAATATTTACCCGCTGCAGGGCAGAAAGTGTTGTTTTTGCATTTTGGAGAAAAGGTATTGTTTAGTTATTTTTTAAATATACAAAATATTTTTCAAATGGAGAAAAAATCTTCAGGTTTTACCTTAAAAGATCTGTTGCACAGTAAAAAGTTCAATAAGTGGCTTGATATTTATTTTTAATACATTGTATTATATTTTTAAACTTTAAAAACGTTCTCCTGAAAAATCAAGGTTTTTGATTTATGACATTCTTGAAAGGAGTGAGCAGTATATCAAAAAAACATCATTTTTCAGGAGATCGTTTTTAATGTTTTAAAATATATCATATTTCAAAGATTAAATATCAAGCCACTTATTGAACTTTTTACCGTGCAACAGATCTTCTTAGGTAAAACCTGAATGTTTTTTCTCCATTTGAAAAATATTTAGTATATTTAAAGAAATAATTAAACAATACCTTTTCATAAAAATGCAAAAACAACACTTTCTGCCCTGTAGCGGGTAAATATTAAGTTAAAAATATGCCGCTTTTGCTGGGATATAGTACATTTTCTGGGCATTCCGAAAACATGCACAACTGAAAATTGACAATTTTTGATATATGACATTGTTGAAAGGAGTGAGCGATATCCAAAGTCTGGAGACAATATATATGAAGTAAATATGAAGGTATATATATATATATATATATGACGAATTAATACTAATTGTTCCTCTATCCACTTAAATATTTTCATTTCCAAAACGTGTTCAATCATCACACCAAGCACCTCAGTTTCAATAATTCCAAACCAAAACTACGCCTACAACACATCCAATCAATTATTGTCTTAAATATATATTATTAAATAAACCGCTCCACTAACGTGGCGATTCTCTCCGAAGCGATCGCTTAAACCAGGCCAAAGGCAGGTCATTAATTGACAGCCCAGATTTATACTTATATTGTATATATACAGTGAAACCTCTATCTATCGTTCCTCGAATAATCGTTTTCCCGGATGTGTCGTTTATTTCTTCTACCCCAAATTCATTGCATACAAAAATAGATTACATCCATCGTTTCTCTATCACCATTTTACCGCATTCATTGTTTGACTTCGAACATACCGCGCACTCCTTTCAAGAACGTCATAAATCGAAAAACGACAATTTTCAGTTGTGCGTGTTTTCGGAATGCCCAGAAAATGTACTATATCCTAGCAAAAGCGGCATATTTTTAACTTAATATTTACCCACTACAGGGCAGAAAGTGTTGTTTTTGCATTTTGAAGAAAAGGTATTGTTTAATTATTTTTTTGAATAAAATAAATAATTTTCAAATGGAGAAAAAACCTTCAGGTTTTCCCTAAAAATATCTGTTGCACAGTAAAAAGATCAATAAATGGCTTGATATTTATTTTTAATACATTGTATTATATTTTTAAACTATAAAAACGTTCTCCTGAAAAATCAAGTTTTTTGATTTATGACGTTCTTGAAAGGAGTGAGCGATATGCAAGGGGGGTAAAATAAATATTAGTGATTTTTTCACTGTCATATTTATTCAATATTACCCTGGACTGGTACCTGAAGCGGAGGGCTGATCACCTTTCCTTCATGTGCAAAACGATCATGATAACACTGCGTTTATATGACGCAGTGCCCTATGCACCATTGGTGTGCGGATAAGGGTTTTATTATTATTATTATTATTATCTAGGGTTACATTTTTTTCTTGACAGAATTTAAAGCTAGCAATGGTTATGTAGATTGGGAGGATGATATCTTTACTGGATCATATCTCCTTGTGTATTGACTTTTTAATCCCGCATTCATTGTTCATTACAATAGGTCCCGTTAAAAACGATAGATAGAGGTTTCACAGTAAATAAAATTAAGCTAACTGACTAACCATCGCGCCGCTTCCCCGCAGGGGTAGGCAAAGAAAATAGAACGCACACTAATCTGTCATTGCAAGCATTCATCGCCTCTTCCGCATTCACGCATCTCCTCATACATACCCGCCGATCATTCCAACTCCAGACCCGACTGACTACTTTAAGTATTTGAAACACTTGACAGTGCCAAGTTTTCCTCGGTTATACTCTGCTCCTTTTTCCAACTACATTCGCCTCATATATTTGTTTCATCATATTTTCTTCACTCATTCGATCCACATGCCCAAACCATCTCAACACACCTTTCTTCATTTGACGGATAATGCTCATCTCAGCCTTGCATTCTTTCTTTATATCACCATTCGAACATCTATCATACAATGAATTATTTCATACATCGTAGTCATACAGGAGAAAGTGACGAAGTGTATTTTTTACAAAAATGTGATCGTTGACTATTTGATATCTTACTAGCTTAATATTGCCCTAAAAAATCCCAAAGGATTGCACTTGGAAGTATAATATATTGACTTGGTAAAAATGACTAACTGCATTGATGTTTATTTTCTTGCCAAGCAAAAGTGACTTAAATGGCCCTCCTGAATATTTTACGATTTGTTAGTTGGTTACTTTCTCCTGTATGACTACGATATATATGTATATATATATATAATATATATATATATATATATATATATATATATATATATATATATATATATATATATATATATATATATAAAAATAGTACAATGGCCTCCCCTTGTATCAAGTTTTAAAATATGTATACATATAATAATTAAATCAGTCTTGCTAAAAACATAGCTTTGGTAATCTCTCTAGCCTTCATTGTTTCAATAATTCCTTGTATAAATATATATATGTACATAATATTTTCTTTCAAATACAATAATTTTCACATACACACATAAGCACTTTGCCAACGTACATCAGGTGGATCATTAACCTTTTAACCGCGTTAACTTTGTTCCTAAGAGACGCCCGTGCGCGGCGGTATTTCGCGTGTTTTTTAAATGATTACTTTTATCATGTATTTAGTTAAGAAACGATTTATTTTCTTAAACAAAAACATTCAATGGGATTCATTGTGCCCTTTTGGTACTCTATAATACACTCGTGTCACATTATTCTTGAAATGTATCGTAATATAAACAAATAAGATCGTAACATAAATAAATCAAAGCACGCATCGTGTGTCACTCTTACCCACTGGCGATGCGTAGCGTCGAGAGTGAGACAGATATAGGGCGTGATTATGGCGCGGACTAATTACCGACCGCAAGAAAAATCAGGGATCTGTTCTTTTATTTATCCTTGTGATGTTACAAATTATTAGTCAGATATTTCAACAGATGTCATAAGGCCAAGGATTGACGTATTATTTTATCCAAAGTTCCACACCATGAAAAACTCCCTCCAAGTTGAACTGAGGTTCGAAACTTGGAGCAAAATAAAAACACAAACGGTTATGTCAGCCGCGTACAGGGAATGTTTTGTGAAAACACATACGGTTATGCGAGCCGCGTGGATCCGGTTAATAAATAAATAAATAAAAGTGTTGCCAGTAAGCCTTGAAAACTAGAACATATTGCAGTCTCTTTTGTCCCACATGTGTAGGAAAGAGAGGGAGAGAGATTATAGATTACTATATACCGTCGTCCGCCTACGTAGTGTAATGGTCAGCACGCTCGTCTACCGTTGTGGAGGTCCCAAGTTCGATTCCCAATAGGGTCAAAATAAATATAAGTGATTTTTTTCACTATTAATATTTATTCAATGTTACCATGGACTGGTGCCTGAAGCGGAGGGCTGATCTTCCCATTGATTTGCACCTTTGCCTAGTGTGTTGATGATCAAGATAACACTGCGTTTATATGATGCAGTGCCCTATGCACCATTGGGTACGGATAAGGGTTAGAAGATATATTATACCACCGTGTTTCGGCCTCATATTGAATAATTTAAACTTTTGGATTTGTGGAGTAGTGGTTAGTGCGTTTGACTACCAATGCTACCCGTGCTGAACTCCTATGGGGGTTATAATTGAATATAAGTAATTTTGCTGTAATATGAATTTAATATCACCTTGGACTAGTACCTGAAGGCTATTCACCTTGCCATAGTGTATTTAACGATCAAGGCAACACCGCTTTTGTACTATGCAGTGCCGTGTGCACCAGGGTAATATTGAATAAATTTTAGAGTGAAAAAATCACTAGTATATTTATTTGACCCTACCCTGAGAATCAAACCCGGACCCTCCAGTACAGTAGCCGAGCACGCTGCCCATTACACTACAGAGGCGGACAACTGCCAAGCCAGTTTACTTAAGGGATATATCGCTATTGGGTCCGGCGAGTTGTTCCACGTTAGAAAACGATATCTTTTTCGAGCCGTTTTCGATTTTCTGCGGCGCGATATCGTTGTTCGAATCCGCCGGGGAATATTCATTGTTAACGGCGACGCTCTCATCAAACAAAACGTTCCCGGACATGTCTGTGATCTGGGCGTATCCGCTGTCAAACTGGCTGTCCGTTTCTTTGTAGCCGCTGTTGTCCTCACTCTGCAGATAGTCCTCCATGAAGTGGTGGAAGCCCTGGGCCTTGGCTGGGAAGCCGTCGGCCAGCTTGGGCTTCCTGCTGTTCTCCACGAAGCGCTGCAGCTGCTGGGGCATCGGGAAGGAGGACTTGATGCGCCAGCGCTTCATCCAGTTTCGGAGCGACTTCCTCGGGACTTGGTGGGTCTGCGCCGCCCTGCAAAAAGGCAAATTTTCAATCAACCAACCGAGGAGGAAACATTTCGATCACATTTCGACATCTTGAAAGATCACTAATTTTTACAGGGCATATGGAAGCCCAAAGAGACAAATAGAAGTGCTAAGAAGTAAGATCCTAATTTTTATTTTATTTTTTATTTTAACCTCATGTACAGAAAAAAATATGTACGTTAATAATAATAATAAAACCCTTATCCGCACCCCAATGGCGCATAGGGCACTGCTTCATATAAACGCAGTGTTATCTCGATCGTTTACACACGAAGGAAAGGTGATCAGTCCTCCGTTTCAAGTACCAGTCCAGGGTAATATTGAATAAATATTACAGTGAAAAAATCACTTATATTTATGTGACCCCCCCTGGGAATCGAACCCGGGACCTCCAGAACGGTAGCCGAGCGTGCTGACCATTACACTACGGAGGCGGACTTGATGTACGTTAGTGGACTTATTGATAAGAAGCAATATCTATTGGTGAGATGTAAAGAAGCTTTTTACTAAGCAGAAACTCTTATATTAGTATGTGAGATCCGAATCCTGGATTATAATCACACACATGAGAAACGCCAGAAAATACCATTTTCATTTTTATTATTAAGCTTATAATTTGACCGGATAATTTATTTACAACATTTTGAGTGTGTCCAAATACTTGTTCACAAAATCTGGATTATCTCCAATTACAGGAGTTTTTTTCATATTATTTTTTGATGAGATATCAAAAAATAATATGAAAACAACTCCTGTAATTGGAGATAATCCAGATTTTGTGAACAAGTATTTGGACACACTCAAAATGTTGTGATAAATTTATTTATTTATTTAAACTTCATGTACAGAAAAGAAATAAGTACATTGGCGGGCTATTGCTAAAAAGCAATATCTTCCGACCAACCAAAAACAGATTATTGATCAGAACTTTTGATACCATATATGGCTGTTTGCAATCAGAGGGTAGATAGTACTTATTCCTTCCCTCTTTCTATGATGGGATATTCTGGCCATTTTGTTTTCACCTTTGATGAGAAATTTTGATGGGGGGCGCCAGACTTAAAATGTTTCTGTTATTGTTTTATGATAAAGAGATCTTTTTCATCTCAACATAGATGAAAAAGAATATGTAAGTCTGGCTATTTACTTCTTCTTCTAAACTTTATCCGCACCCGATTGTGCATAGAGCACTGCATCATATAAATGCAGTGTTATCTTGATGGTCAACACATCAGGTGATCAGCCCTCCGCTTCAGGTACCAGTCCAGATTAATATTGAATAGATATTATATTTATTTGACCCCCCCCCCTGGGAATCGAACCCGGGACCTCGAGAATGGTAGCCGGGCGTGCTGATCATTGCACTATGGTGGACGTTTACCATGTTTCACCTATACATATATTAACCCTTTGATTATATATATTAACTTGAAAGTCAAATGTAAAAAGTGTAAATAAAAATAACTTGACACTGGCTATAACACCCAAGATGGGTGGAAAGCCATCAAAAAGAAGAAGAGGAAGAAGAACCCTTTGATTGGAGACACAGTGGTGACAACAACATAGCCGCAATCGTGTGAATACCCACATAGTATGGCAAGCGTTATTCTACGCTACGCTAATAAAAAAGGTAAAATTGTTACCTGTAAATGCTGCCGCCTTTCTTGACGTCCATCAGAGCCGACCACATGGCCTCGTTGGTGTATCTCCGGTTAGGATTATATTTCCCGAGCATGGCTTGTTCGATAGCATTCCTGCTGACGCCCGAAGAGCTCACTTCCTTTCCGGCTAAGAACTGGTCCAAATCCGACGGGTCCAGAATCTCCAGGAGGTTCAAACAGTCCTCGGATGGCTTTGGCTTCTTTTTAATGCCGCCCTTCTCCATTTTCTTATCGTGGAAATTGTGAAACGCCTTTGGAGGGGTTCTGAAATTGCTCGCGCAGTACTGGAGGAATCTTTGCCCAATGTCTTCCGACTTGACCGGGAGCAGTTCGCTTTCGTCAGCGCGTTGAACGACACTGTCATTGGATAGAGATATTTCCAGCTGTTGATTCTGCGATAGCCACATTTTAAGGAACTCTTCGTTTTCGTACATCTGATCGTCGACGCTTAATACGCTATCGTCCGGACAGCGAGAATATCTCACGGTCGTCGGATTGCAAGCGATATTCTCGACATTCGAATCCGACGCGGTCCACTTCTCTCCGGGAATTTCGCCGGCGCCGGAATCGCTTTTTCGGTAAGTTTTGAAAGAGATCTGCGGACACAGTCGCAATCTACTTATGAGGGTTTCTTCGGCCTTATTTTTACCGGCTTTATCGCACAGTTCCGACGGCAACTTAACGCGAATTGTCACGTTCTTAGATCCTGCAAAAAATAGATCCGCAACACATTATAGAGTCGAGAGAAAATTACTTCATTCTAATATAATCAAATTCATCTAGCAATATATGATATTATTATAAAAACCTACCTACCTTGCACAAGTTATTAGAAACGTCCATTCACAATATGTTCTCCGCTCACGTAATTACGTACAAGTCACGCACATTGTGAATACAAACATCACAGTAATTTTTTTTTCGTAACCGAATTAATGACGCACTTTTAATTTGGCGAACCCGCGGCAGCACAGTGGCCAACCGGGCCGGGTTATTTTATACACAACGTGGGCTTCATTTTTTACTTTTTTTTTTTGGTTAAAATACATCACGAAATAGCCTTAGAAGCGAGAGGAAGAAATACTGCAAATAAACATTTCGCTCAAGACATTGTGTAAAACATTTTATACATTTGTGTTTATTTTTAGAGGTATAAAAATTCAAATTTCCCACAGTAAATTTATGGTGGCACCCGCCGTGCGGCATGTTGCGCCATCTTGTTGAAACCGCAGCTCTGTCACATCGACGCCAATCAACTGAGATGCGAAAAAGTCAGTAATCATGGTTCTGTAGTGCTCTCCATTGACCATAACATTCTGGCCTTTAAAAAAATTTGGGCCAATGATTCCACCCGCCCATAAAGCACACCAAACAGTGACTTTTAATGGATGTAAGGACGTTTCGACAAAGGCTTCTGGGTTTTCTCCACTCCGAATTTGGCAATTCTGAATATTGACCTAGTCAT
Organism: Brachycentrus maculatus; assembly: GCF_059751285.1. NCBI lineage: Eukaryota > Metazoa > Arthropoda > Insecta > Trichoptera > Brachycentridae > Brachycentrus > Brachycentrus maculatus. Next base: position 292,518 of record NW_028280797.1, read on the forward strand.
TTAACCAAGATATGCCTCATCGATGAACAAAATTTTGCATCAAGAAAAAGGGCATCAAGCTGAATATTGTTTTCATCCTCAATCAATTTATTGTAGGAAATTTTCATTTGTATACCTCTAAAAAACACCCTGTTTTTTGCATAATTAAAACTCTGTGGTATGGTAATATAACACTCTCCTTATCATTCATCGTTCACATGTAATACCATTTAAAACCACAAAGTGTATAATTACTTATACTTCCTTTTCCCCTGGGAATCGAACCAGGGACCTCCAGCAAGGTAGCTAAACGCGCTAATCATTACACCGCGGAGACGGACAGTACAAGAGGTAAAATCAAGACGAGGAAATACATAATAGCATTGATGCTACCGGGAATCGAACCGCAAACCTCACGCACAGTAGCCAAATGTGTTGATCAAAAATAAAACAACACGGAAAAATTGTGTTTTAAAACATGAATTTTTGACCCAGAAAAAAGTGCTTTTAAAAATATCGGCTCACAGAAAAAGAGTTTACATTTGAGACAGAAAAAAAACAATTCATGTATTTTGAATACTGAATTAATTTAATATAATTTATATTTTAAGCACTAAGTTTGTGATTTTCCATTTCATAATTAAAATGTAACTCTGTTTTAATTTCACTAAAAGTATTTTATTAATTATAAAGTCTACCGGTTTCCAAGCTAACCGCAGGAAGCGGTTACCTTCGAATCCGGTAGACATTATAATTAATAATAAAATATAATAAAACCCTTATCCGCACCCCAATGGTGCATAGGGCACTGCGTCATATAAACGCAGTGTTATCTTGATCGTTTACATATGAAGGAAAGGTGATCAGCCCTCCGCTTCAGGTACCAGTCCAGGGTAATATTGAATAAATATGACAGTGAAAAAATCACCTATATTTATTTTACCCCCCTTGGGAATCGAACCCGGGACCTCTAGAACGGTAGCCGAGCGTGCTGACCATTACACTACGGAGGCGGACATTTTATTATAACTTAATTAAAATGTCTACCGGTTTCCAAGCTAACCGCAGGAAGCGGTTACCTCCGAATCCGGTAGACATTATAATTAAGTTATAACAAAATACTTATAGTGATTTTAAAACAAAGTTACATTTAAATTACATTATGAATTAATTGAACTCATTTTGAAAATAAAAAATGCATGGGCCTGATTTCATGTATTCTTGGATAACTGCGCAATTGGAGAAGCAAAAATTGAAACGGAAAATAGCCACAGTAGGTTTTTTTCCAACTTGGACAAATCTACAAAAATTTTCATATCTCAACACAGATGACGAAGAATATGCAAGTCTGGGCATTTACAGGGCTTACGACCGTCATAGGCATGATTCAAACCAAGCCTAAGACGGCCGTAAGTCCTGTAAATGCCCAGACTTTCATATTCTTCTTCATCCATAAGTGGAGATAATCCAGATTTGTGAACAAGTATTTGGACACACACAAAATGTTGTAAATCTACAAAAGCCTTACACAATGTCCGAATGAATTCAAAGCAAAAAGAAAAGGTATACAAAACGACAAAATTCAACAAAAAACACACATTTCAATATCCATCAAACTTTCTCGTATTTTCACGTCTAGGAAAAGTTCAATCATTCAAACCCCTATCCGCACCCGACGGTGCATAGAGCACTGCATCATATAAACACAGTGCTATCTTGATTTGTTAACATACGAAGGAAAGGTGATCGGCCCTCCACCTCAGGTACCAGTCCAGGGTAATATTGAATAAATATTAAAGTGAAAAAATCACTTATATTTATTTTACAAAGAAACTGGGAATCGAACCCGAGACCTCCAGAACGGTAGCCGAGCGTGCTGACCACTACGGAGGCGCACAAGTTGATTTGTTCAAATAGTTATCCCTCTACCTTAGTTTTTCCCTCTACCTCCTTCCCTAAACTCCCTTTTTCCTTTGCCTTCCTTATTATCATCAATTTGTAATTTATGTTTTTTTTTAATGTTCAAGCACTATCTACCCTCTGATTGCAAACAGCTATATATGGTATCAAACGTTTCGACCAATATCACTAGTCTGTTTTTGATTGGTTGGAAGATGATATTTTCTGGCATTTCTCATGTATGTGATGGATTCAGAAGACCATGATTCGGACTTCACATACTAATATAAGAGTTTCTGCTAAAAAAAGCTTATTTTCATCTCACCAATAGATGTCTCTAGTGAAGTTCTAGTGATTCAAGAACAAGGTTTCTAAAAGGTTTATTTGGTTGAATTCTACATTTATTTATGTATATGTTAATACGTGACGTGTTTTGTCTTCTTAGAACATTATCAAACACTCTTTTTGAGTGTTTTATTATATCCTATTGATAATATCCTGGGAGTTATTTTTCATATTATTTTTTGACATCTCATCAAAGATAAAGAAGAACATGGAAGTCTGCACATTTACGGGGCTGTTACACGTGTGTAAAGTGATCACTTAAACCAGCCTATGACATTCGCCAGCACCATAAATGCCCAGACATCCATATTCTTCTTCATCCTTGACGACATGTCAAAAAATAATATAAAAATAACTCCTGTGATTGGAGATAATCCAGATTTGCAAACAAGTATTTGGACACACTCAAAATATTGTAAAGAGTTAATTATTCATTAAAAATAAAATTAATATACTCCATTCTTTACTGAAGACAACCGCCAAAGTTTGATGGATAAAGAAATTCACATACAAGTTGAGAGCAAGACTCACCGGCTGAAGGTTGACCGCCGGTATTGCCAGTCTGCAGAATATCTTCTTCGGTCTATTAATAAAAAAATAAATACATTAGTTTAGCAGTGCTCTCTGCCTACCCCTGCGGTGAAGCGGCGTTATGGTTAGTTAGTTTTAGTTTTTTTTATATATTGTAAAGTAGTTGTAATTATCTGATTGACAGGGGAACAGAACTCAACAGCCCCTCATACTGGAAGTCCTGAAGAAAAGAAGGTGGACATGGTTGGGACATGTCCTTAGAATGCCACCTGAGGGCATCAACCCCTCGTGTCTCTTCTTCCAACCCCGAGGATTCCGGCGCCCCGGAAGGCCGCTGACGACCATTCACCGACTATACTCAGCGGAACTTTGAGACGCCGGACTGACCTGGGAGGAAGCCAAGGAGATGGCGCGTGACAGAGTGACTTGGAGACGACTCGTGTTGGCCATATGCTCCACCTAGGGAGTGAACATGGAAGAAGAAGAAGAAGAATTATCTGATTCCAGTGTTATCGCATTCATTTAAATAAAAGGACTAACTGTAAGTACGGCATTCTTTCATTTTTACTCTGGTCACCTAATGCAAATAACGACGGCGACACGCCACCAAAAACCAGCCAGAATTAAAATGGCAACGAGCTATAGTTTCATTTACCTGGTCGTTGCACGGCATCTCCCCGAGGTCGATGTCCCCGTAGTACAGGCCGTCCTCCTCCACGGTCTCCTGCTTGAGGGGCCGCGCGCGCGAGGGCGGGCTGCCGCCCCCCTCCGCCGAGCGCCGCCGCTTGGGGCGCGAGCGCGGCGACCCCGACGACGCCGACGACCCGCCCGGCGACAGCGGGGACTTGGCCACTGGAAGGACACGCAAACAAAGATTAAAATTATATATGATATTCCTCTAATTAACAACCAAATAAATTTTACTTATAGTCCATTATTTGATTCAACATCGGTTAAGCAAGATTCGTCAATATCCAATTCAAACCCCGCCCACTCCTTTCATCCTACGAGTATATAAGCTGGTTTTATTAATATGTTTTTGTCCGCCTCCGTAGTGTAATGGTCAGCACGCTCGGCTACCGTTCTGGAGGTCCCGGGTTCGATTCCCAAGGGGGGTAAAAATAAATATAAGTAATTTTTTCACTGTAATATTTATTCAATATTACCCTGGACTGGTAACTGAAGCGGAGGGCCGATCACCTTTCCTTCATGTGTTAACGATCAAGATAACACTGCGTTTATAAGACACAGTGCCCTATGCACCATTGGGGTGCGGATAAGGGTTTGAATGAACGACTACCAGAAAACAATTTTTTTCATTTTTTTTTAAATAAAATTAAAAACTTAAAAACATAAAAAAGATGAAAAAGTTAAAAGTTAAAAGTTGGCAAGCATGTACTACAAGAAAAAGGAGCTTATATCTGTCTGTTCAATAAATAATGTAAGCAAAATTTTAAATTTACACAAACTTAGGTAACATCTAACAGATAGTCTTTGTGGAACAAGTTGAACAGTTTTGGAGCTATGAAAAATGAGTGTCTTTGCGCAAGTCTGGATTAACAAAAAGGGATTTCTAATAAATTATTAATTCTTTGGGATCTACTTTTATTTTTGGGAAATAAATATGGCTCGTAAAAACATATTTTAGACACTGTTGACAATAGATTTCAATTGAACAAAGGCTGGAAATTGTCCCTCTTGGACTGCCGTTATTACAGTAAAATCGGATTAAGCCATTTCTTCACTAGTGTGCGCAAATCCGCAGAGGCCCACTTTTTTTCAAAGGGTAAATTTTACAACATTTTGAGTGTGTCCAGATACTTGTTCACAAAATCTGGATTGTCTCCAATTACAGGAGTTATTTTCATATTATTTTTTGACATCTCATCAAAGATGAAGAAGAATACTATAAGAATATTACAAATTATAAGCTTAAATAATAAAAAATGAAAATGATATTTTCTGGCGTTTCTCACGTGTGTGATTATAATCCAGGATTCGGATCTCACGTACTAATAAAAGAGTTTCTGCTCAATAAAAAGCTTCTTTTTATCTCACCAGTAGATGTCTCTAGTGAAGTTCTAGTGATTCAAGAAAAATGTTTCCAAAATTAGGTTCATATATAAAGAACTTCCAAGAATTTTAGTAGTGTGGCTGTCAATAATGGGTAGAATTGGTGAATGTTACACGTGTGTAAAGTGATCACTTAAACCCGCCTATGACGGTCGTCAGCCCCGTAAATGCCCAGACTTCCATATTCTTCTTCATCTTTGATGAGATGTCAAAAAATAATAGGTGAATTTTATTTATTGTAACTGCAGACAGTTGGTAGAATTCCATATTGAATTGTTGGGTAATATATCCAAAATTAAACAAGGTTTATTGGATTGAATTCTACATTTATTTATGTATATGTTAATACATGACGCGTTTTGTCTTTTTGAGTGTTTGATAATATCCTAATATCAAACACACTTTTTTGCGTGTTTGATAATGTCCTAAGAAGACGAAACGCGTCACGTATTAACATATACATAAATAAATGTAGAATTCAACCAAATAAACCTTGTTTAATTTTGGATATATTACCCAATAATTCAGGTAAATTTTAGTCTACGTTTTGATAATTTTTTTTTAATTACCTAACGTCCAAGTGACTCTGAAATCTAGCTACGGCTTATACAACACCGTTTATCATGTCCCTACTCAGGCTTCAACTTTATAAGTTTCATAGCCTATGCCTACTCGTGAGTGGACTTACTCTTTATGTTTAAAGTTACTATAATTTCATGTAATTCATGAGTGCAAATTCTAGGCAAAAACACTCGCTGTCCTCGTTTTGAACTCACTTGTGTTGGTGTTCTCGGGGGAGCCGGGTATCGCGCCATTGGTGGGCAGCGGGATGGCTATCTGCGGGGAGGGGGTGATGGGCTGCTCCGGGTTGGACGGGTTGCCCGAACTCTCCGAGCCGCACAGACCTGTGCAGGCAAACAAACGCATGCAACACTCGCAGGTCAAATGACACAAACAAAGAATACTGCATGATAAATACCTGTTTCTTAAAATCTATTGTGGCATGTGTTTCGATGCATTATGTATTATTTTCAAATACCGTATGCAAAACAAAGTGATATGGAATACATTGGAACATATCGCTCACTCCTTTCAAGAACGTCATAAATCAAAAAACTCGATTTTTCAGGAGAACGTTTTTAAAGTATTAAAATATAACACAATGTATTAAAAATAAATATCGAGCCACTTATTGAACTTTTTACTGTGTAACAGATCTTTTTAGGTAAAACCTGAAGGTTTTTTCTCCATTTGAAAAATATTTAGTTTATTTTGAAAATTATTAAACAATACCTTTTTTTCAAAATGCAAAAACAACATTTTTCGCCCTGTAGCGGGTAAATATTAAGTTGAAAATATGTCTCTTTTGCTGGGATATAGTACATTTTCTGGGCATTCCGAAAACATCCACAACTGAAAGTTGAAGATTTTTGATTTATGACGTTCTTGAAAGGAGTGCGCGATTTGTGTTTTTATTACCGCTCACTCCTTTCAACAACGTCATATTTTTAAAATCGTAAATTTTTAGTTGTGCATGTTTTTAGAATGCCCAAAAAATGTTCTATATCCCAGCAAAAGCGGCATATTTTTAACTTAATATTTATCCGCTACAGGGCAGAAAGTCTTGTTTTTGCATTTTGAAGAAAAGGTATTGCTTAATTATTTTTAAATATACTAAATATTTTTCAAATGGAGAAAAAACATTCAGGTTTTACCTAAAAAGATCTGTTGCACAGTAAAAAGTTCAATAAGTGGCTTGATATTTATTTTTAATACATTGTATTATATTTTGAAACTTTAAAAACGTTCTCCTGGAAAATCAAGTTTTCTGATTTATGACGTTCTTGAAAGGAGTGAGCGATATCTCACTATCGTGACAATTTCTTCTATGGTACATTCGTGTTAACAAACAACATTTTGATCGACTTTTAAATGCACATTGATAAGAATACAAGCTGCTATAACTGAGTGCTAGAGCGACTCAAAGTCAAAATGTTATGTAAAATCTAATTACAGTATACCGTAGCCATGATACTAGTCGAATGAAGCATATTAAATCTCAAATGAGAACAAGAACCACCGATGACTATTTGGAAAACTGTTTGCGTGTAGCAACAACATCAATCGTTAACGTATCAACACTGATGCACTTAGTTCTGACAGACAAAATCAGACGTCTCACAAATAATTTTATTTTTAATTTTATTTTTTTGTATTGTCTAACTCTATCTTATTAGTATAATTTTCACATTTCTGTTATATCTTCTTAAAAAAAAACAATATACTTCATGTTTGTTTTGAATAATAAAATAAATTTAGTTTCACGGGCTGGGAAGAAATCTGATTTCTAAAATTTGGCCCGGCTGCTGAAAATGTTGGCCACCCATGTACTAGATGGAAGCCATCTGTACCTTCCAAAACTGGTCGTCACGAAACATAATGCTCAAGTGGGGGGCTGGACAAAATTCTATGCTATATCCAAAATGCAACACCAAGCAATTTCAGCAAAACTTCAAATATTTGGCAATCAAACATTTCAATAAAATCCCTAAAGAAATAAAAAAATAGATGATATAAAAATACTCAAGAAAAAAATTAAAGCTCTTTACATTTAAATCTTGAAAAAATATACAAAAAAAAGACTATATCTTTTATTATATAACATTAAACCACGAGTGTAAGTCCCTCTCCAAGCACAAGAGCACAGTCTCTTTTATGGAGAGGCACAGCGAATCGAAATATACAAGTTCTCCATATGTATAAATGATTCAAATGTATTATGTTATAAATAAAAATGTAAATATATTAAATGAATAAAAAAATTAAATAAAAAATATATATATACACAACAAGGTTGAAAACCATGATTTTATGTAATTTTTCTGACAAAATGAACTCAAATTGAATGAATTTAAGTAATGTATTGTAATAATACATAATTAATATAATGATAACAAGACTATACTACCTCTGATTTGGAGGGCTTCCGCCGACTTCAGAAGGCTCGGGAGGTCGTCCTGGGACACGTTGACTTCCCCTTTGTACATGAAGTCCACCAGAGACTGCATCTCTGAAAACCTGGACAGAGAATCCCGGATAAGTCACTCGGAATCGGAGAAATGACAAGGCCACTCAAATACCGAGCAAATTGCGAATGGTCCGACTGCTCCACGCTTGCAAAGAATAGAACTTTTGACAACGTGATTTATTTATTTATTGCCACTACAGACAGTTGGTACAATTCCATATTGAATTGTTGGATAATATATCCAAAATTAAACAAGGTTTATTGGATTGAATTCTACTTTTATTTAAGTATATGTTAATACGTGACGCGTTTCGTCTTATGAAGACATTATCAAACACTCACATGTGTAACTTAATATTAAACTAATTTAATATTACACCACAACTACAAGAATGTTTAAACTTCGCACATAAATTGAATGACATTATCTACTTAGTACTAACAATTTTCAATTCAATTCAATTCAATTTCAATTTTTTCAAAAAAAAAATAATATATACATAACAAACAATATTCAAGGCGTATATATTAAAAGTAAGCAAGAAGACTTAAAGGTGTAGAAGAATCCCGCTTCGGAAAACAACTTCGGACACATGGATCAAATCAATATCCAATGTGATATTGTTCAACATAGCGGTAGCTCTTCCTACAGGCATAACCATCGGCAGGTTGGTCCTGTGTATAGGAATGGGAAACAATCTATGTCGACGCTGTCTTAGGTAACTATCGGGAACATACAGACCATCGAGAGTAGATTATTGTAACGGTATATACACGGGTCTACCAAACAATAAAATGACTCGACTGCAATCAGTGTTAAACGCAGCAGCGAGACTAATTTTTGGAATTTCTACATTCAGTCACATCACCCCACTACTTCACAAACTCCACTGGTTACGCTTTCCCCAAAGGGTTGAGTATAAACTCTGCCTACTCATGTATAAATCAATACACAATATGGCTCCAGAGTATCTTAAGGAGCTGTGTATTCCAGATGAATTGGTTGATAGACATCTCACGCTTCCATCGGCTACAACATCTGCAATGGGCAAAGTTATCTTACCAGCTTGAAACCAACGCTTTAAATTTGGCGAGCGTGCCTTTGCTGTTGCAGGACCGACGGCGTGAAATGCTCTTCCACCAATGGTTAGAAATAGTGAGAGTGAGATGATCTTTAGAAAAAGACTAAAAACACATTTGTTTGCTAAATCATTTCCACCATAATATTTTCCCCAATTCATTCACCGTGAAGCGCCCTTGAGGTATTTTTTTACGAAAATGGCGCTATATAAGTTATCCAAATTTATTATTATTATTATTATTTGACAGTGACCATTAGACAGTGAATTTGGACACAAGTGAGTGTTTGATAATGTCTTGATAAGACGAAACGCGCCACGTATTAACATATCCATAAATAAATGAAGAATTCAAATCCAACAAACCTTGTTTAATTTTGGATATATTACCCAACAAAACATTATTTATTTCTGTGTTTTGTATACCATAAAGTGTGTTAATTGCGATTTATGCGCTTTGCTGGGATGTGCTTTCTTGGCTTTCCTGGCTAAATCCCAGCTTGTTGTCCTTGTAGACTGCTCGGGTCAGCTCTCCTCGTCCTCAGGTTATAGGTCCTTCTGTCGTGGACAACGTCACCTAGGCCATGCCTTGGAATCATGTTATCTCTGTGCATCACTCATGAATTCCTTGGTCTTCCTCTAGATAACATTCGAGAAAGAACCATTTCTATTGCCTGTTTAACTACATGTTCCGATTCTCTGCATCCTATATGCCCATACCATTTCAATTGCCTTTTCTCTATCTTCCTATTAATGTCTGTTACGCTCAGGCTTCCACAAAACTTGTAACAATATGATACTCAAATAGTATAAAACAAGTGTCTTATTTATAATTTAATCATATCGCTCACTCCTTTCAAGAACGTCATAAATCAAAAATCGACAATTTTCAGTTGTGCATGTTTTCGGAATGCCCAGAAAATGTACTATATCCCAGCAAAAGAGGCATATTTTTAACTTAATATTTACCCGCTGCAGGGCAGAAAGTGTTGTTTTTGCATTTTGAAGAAAATGTATTGTTAAATTTTTTTTTTTTTAAATACTAAATATTTTTCAAATGGAGAAAAAAACCTTCAGGTTTCACCTTAAAAGATCTGTTGCACAGTAAAAAGTTCAATAAGTGGATTGATATTTATTTTTAATACATTGTATTATATTTTTAAACTTTAAAAACGTTCTCCTGAAAAATCAAGTTTTTTGATTTATGACGTTCTTGAAAGGAGTGAGCGATATGTAATGATACATTGCTCGTACCACCCCAACCAATTATCCCACACTGTAGATTCTACAAACCTTTATCCGCACCCAATGGTGCATAGAGCACTGCATCATATAAACGCATAGTTATCTTGATCCTTAACACATGAAGGAAGGGTGATCAGCCCTCCGCTTCAGGTACCAGTCCAGGGTAATATTGAAAGAATATTACTTTATTTATTGATTTGGAGTTTAATTTGTAGAACTCTATTTATGTATTAATTTTTAAATCAAACACAGATTTTTTGAGTATTAGTATGCTTAGTAGTAGTATTTTATTAAAAAACACATAAAAATTACATTGTGACAATTGTTTCGCCTAGTTCTGGCATTTTCAAACAAATGCATTCAAACAATTTTATTGGTTTGAAAATGCCATAACTAGGCGAAACAATTGTCACGATATTAATTTTTATGTGTTTTTTTTTATAATACAACTTGGAGTCTTCATAAAATCTGTGTTTGATTTAAAAATAAATGTATAAAATAAATATTGGAGTGAAAAAACTACACTGCAGTGCCCTACGCATCATCGGAAGAAGGAAGGTTTGAAGAAGATTGTATAAAGAATTGAAGAAAAATAATAATAAAAATAAATAAATAAATAATAAATATATACAGTATGAAGGCTGTCTGGAGATGGGATTTATAGTCGGTGAAGACCAAATGCCGCCTATACAATGCCTGCATTGCTCCTGTTCTTTTATACGGCGGTGAAACATGGCACATTACAAGGGCCCAGAGCAGCCGTGTACTGAGGGCCGAGAATAGGTGTCTGCGGAGAATTTTAGGCGTGCGGTGGTTTGACTTTGTGAGGAATGAAGAGATAAGGCGTAGGACGCAGCAAATCTTGGTCACAACTGTCGTCAAGAAAAGGCGATTCAGCTGGCTTGGCCATGTACTCCGCATGCCTCCCGGGAGCCGCCATCAAGCTTGCCTCTTTTACAAGGCATCAGGTTCCCAAAAACTGCTGACAATTCGTCGGCAGTTCTCGTCAGAACTTCGGGAGAATGCAACGGAGCTGGCAGCCGACAGAAAAGCCTGGAGACAGTTTGTGGACTCCATATGCTCCTCCTAAGGAGCTGATATGGTTTAATTAATTAATATATATCTTACCGCATGTCTTTCATGAAGATGATGGGATGCTTGCACGGATTCTGTATGAGGAGTCTCTCGAAGTACGTGGAGCAGGCGCTAAGCACCACCTTGTGGCATTTGATCTGGCGGTTCTCGCAGGCCAGCGTAACGTCCACGAAGTTCTCCGTCGTCAGCAGCTTCGGGAAGACAGTCTGCAGGTTCGTGTGGTACGAATTCCACCGCACGCAAAACTGCTGAGGCGCTTGTGACATCTTTGCGGATTACGCGTGTAAATTTTACTTGTGTTATTATTATTTTTATAATTTCATCCACGGTCGTCGACTTTGATTAATGTGTATAAGATCTTTTATGACAATTTCTTTGGCTTCGTTCCAAGAAATGAGCTATAGGTTTATAGTACTTAAGGCTTGGCTACATCTCTCTACTAAAATACGTTTGTAATGACTAGATTTTTTAATACGCAATTTATCGTTTAATACTTCAAAACACTTAATTCAATCAGTCTGTAAAGCTTAATTCTAAATTTCTGTGATTGCACAATTTGTTTAATATATTATTTCTTATGTAAGTACGGTCGCCGTATAGTCACATGTTAAAATGTGGCACACACACACACAATGTTTAAAAGTCCATTTTTTTCATCTCCGGGATAAAAATAAGTGTCCTTTGAAAAATTCGAGGATGGCAACATCTGTTGCACACGCGTTGACAATATTTAAATCATTCAAACGCGGAACGAAGGAATTTTAAACATTCAAATTAATAATCGGCTCCTTATTTTAAATTTAAGCTTGACTAGAAGTGTAAATGGCATTTTTGGTTTATTTAAGTACTTTTATTTTGTGTTATGGTAAATTTTTATCTCTGGCAAGAAAACCTGGAAAAAAGAAAAAAAAACATTGCTTTAAAAACTAAAGAGAAAAGAAACTATCTTTCCATAGAACCCAAACTGTTCATCATATAATCCCTTCCTTGGTTCCCTCTACCTCTCCCCCTTAACTCCTTACCTACTCCCTTAGTGTTTTCATAAATTTACAGTCCCATACAAATAGTTTGATTCATTATTAACACTGCAATTCTTTAAACCCTCATCCGCACCCCAATGGTGCATAGGGCACTGCATCATATGAATGCAGTGTTATATTGATCGTGAACACATGAAGGAGAGGTGATCAGCCCTGCGCTTCAGGTACCAGTCCAGGGTAATATTGAATAAATTTATTCGAACACTATAATATCTCATTTAATATGTACATGAAAAATTATAGGCACAATAAAAATGAAGTAAAATATTACAAATTTACAAACCAATTAGTTTTAAAATATTTTTTTTCTTTTTCAGTTATTAACTCACTCCTTTCAAGAACGTCATAAATCAAAAATCGTCAATTTTCAGTTGTGCACGTTTTCGGAATGCCCAGAAAATGTACTATATCCCAGCAAAAGCGGCATAGTTTTAACTTAATATTTACCCGCTACAGGGCAGAAAGTGTTGTTTTTGCATTTTGAAGAAAAGGTATTGTTTAATTATTTTTTCAAATAAACTAAATATTTCTCAAATGGAGAAAAAACCTTCAGGTTTTACCTAAAAAGATGTGTTGCACAGTAAAAAGTTCATTAAGTGGCTTGATATTTATTTTTAGTACATTAGATTATATATTCAAACTTTAAAAACGTTCTCCTGAAAAATCAAGTTTTTTGATTTATGGCGTTCTTGAAAGGAGTGAGCGATATTATTTACTTATTAAAATATATTATGCCTTCCTTGGTTCCCTCTACCTCTCCCCATCAACTCCTTACCCGATCCTACTCCCTTTATCCCTTGCCTTTTTTTATCAATTTACATTCCCATCAAGATGCAATGTAGTAATTATTTTATTATTATTTTTTGACATCTCATCAAAGATGAAGAAGAATATGGAAGTCTGGGCATTTACGGGGCTTACGACCGTCATAGGCTGGTTTAAGTGATCACTTTACACACGTGTAACATTCACCAATTCTACCCATTATTGACAAACACACTATTCAAATTTTCGGAGGTTCAATATATATGTACCAATTTAGAAACCTTGTTCTTGAATCACTAGAACTTCACTAGAGACATCTATTGGTGAGATGTAAAGAAGCTTTTTATTAAGCAGAAACTCCCATTTTATTATTTATACTTCAAGTAATTATTTTTACTAATTTTTATTTTTTATTGGCAGTTATGTACAAGCGCTATATGCCCTCTTATTTGTCTGTTTTATGTTGGTTGGAAGATATTGCTTCTAAGCAATAAGACTGCCAATGTACATTTAACCAGCACAAAATAAAAATGTGTATTTAAGCATTTCTATGTCTATTTTTCTTAATAATAATCTTCTACTATTTCCAAAACATAAAATTTAATTTAACACAATTTTTTAGTATTTATTCAATCTTATCCGGGAATTCCAGATTAGTATTTATTAGTATTTTAAAAAGTCCGCCTCCGTGGTGATTGACCATTAGGTTAGCGTTTTTAGCTACCGTGCTGAAGGTCCCAGGTGCGATTCCCATGAGGGAAGGGGGTTAAAATAAATATTAGTGATTTTACACTATAATATTTATTTAATATAATTCTGGACTGGTCCCTGAAGCGCAGGGGTGATCACCTTATTCATGATCAAGATAACACTTTGTCAATACGATGTAATGCCCTATGCACCATTGGGTGCGAATAAGGGTTAGAAGTAGAAGAAGATTTTAAAAATTACAATTTAAAAATAATTGATCATGATCAAGATAACACTGTGTCAATACGATGTAATGCCCTATGCACCATTGGGTGCGAATAAGGGTTAGTAGTAGAAGAATTTTTTTTAAATACAATTTAAAATGTATTTATTTTTAAAGTAGGTTTTTGAATAAAAATTAACAAGACACTCTTATATTAGAATCTAACTGGATTTGGTTTTTTTAAAACAAAATATGTATAAAAAGAAAATGGCAAAAATAATACTTTCAAGTATAAAAAAAGAAAGTCTGAATTATTATGACCATTACTAGAATATTTAAATATGTATCCTATTTAAAAAAGGATCCATTTTATATAAAAATTATAAGAAAGTTTAAAATACATAATTATCTTTATACACTGCTATTTTTAAAAACAATATTTTTTTTAAAATGGTAAATTTTGCAAAAAAATTCTAGATTTAGTACTAATGGAACTATTATTTTCTACATTTGAACAAATAAATTGAATTTGGAATATTTGATGGTTAAATTATTGAATTTTCTTCTATTTAAAGTTTGCCTTTGAATAAAACAATATGGTGGTAAACTTAGGATATTTTAAAATAGTTTTTTTTCTCGAGATTGGTTAGTTTTTCATTGACCGTATAAATAAATGAGTCATCGGTATTGAATTACAATATTCGTAATAAAATAAAGCATGCTATATATTGCGTTTTAAAATATTCCTCACTCGAAAAATGGATAATAAAAGTTGTGAGATGTTGAAATTTAATAAAAACAAAAGCCGCGTTGTGTTCGTAACATCTGGGAATAGTTAGTTACTTAGCGATGTTTAAACATACAAAAAAAAGCGTCGGGCATATTTATAAATGAACACATCTCGAACGACGAAAATAGAAGGCATAAACTGTAAAAAAAATATATTAAAATTTGTAAACATTGAGACGAACGCGAGGGTGTATCCAGAGGGGAAACATTTCAACAAACGACGCCATTTTCAACGCTACCCTTAAAAAATTAAACAAATAAATGAATTTTTTAAAAGATGTTATTTACCAGATGATGTAAATGTTCTAAAAATAATGTTATTAGTAACAAAACTTATTACACGTTCCGATCGGCCGCCTGAACTCCGAGTCCCGGGGTGAATAATACGCCGTGCAATTAGCCGAAGATGAACTAACATTTTTTACGATGGAAAATCAATAAATTTAAGACCGGGGTCGACGAATTGTTATAATTTTTCTCTGGGTAACTGCGCTATCTCACTGCGGCTTTAATCATAAAAATCTGCCGTAAGAACTGCGCGAGTGCGAGCGAGACGACCGTATTGTGCATTGTAAATAATGTCAGAAACAAGACATTCATAAATAAATCGCAGCGGGGGATGAATTTCTCACTTGCAATAGCACGCTCGAAATTAAATAAATCGACGAATAAAATGTTCAACTTACTCCGTGGACTTTTCATATTACGAAATTTTTCCTTCGTAACTCATAGCCGGCACTCGAAACGAATAAAAATAATATCAAAGCAAAACGGAGCGGCACTCGTCGTGAAGCGTCGGCGCCATTTTGCACATTTTTTGACGAACGAGACGCCGAATTTTACGATGCCTGAGGCAAAAATACACGAATATAAACTTAACGCTAATTGTAATAAGATCTATTTTCGTAAGCATATATAGGCGTCGTTAGTATTACAAGGACTAAAAAATCGTTTTTAAGTAGGTACTAAAGTGTTTTATTTTTTTTTACGTAAGGATGTTTGATCACAAACTTATCTGTCACTAAACATAAAAATATATTCACGACTGGATACAAACTCAATTGCAAACATCAATTTATATTGTTGGCACAGATCAAAACTTTTTTTTTTTACTTTTTCTATTCGTTAGACATTTCAAACTAATTAAAATAGCCCTTATACTATTTGTTTTGTTTGTGAGAGTTGGGTAAATGTCTCATAGTTTGTGTCATTACCTCTAAGGCAAAGAAGATTCCAAATGTATGCCAAAAACATTAGGTATTTTATACTTTTACTTTTCGCGTAGACATCAATGATTTTGTATTCAGTCCAGTCCTTACATAATGGCTTTGTAGTTAGAAATTTCGTATTTTCCTCAGAATTCTAAACGCTTGAATTCCATACGAAGAACTTTGTTAATACTTCGCGTTCAGAATTTTTGCAATCAAGTTTGAAATAAATCCATACGTAGATTGATTTTTGTTTCATTGATTCAGAATTCCGAAAAAGAAAAACGTCAGCGCAAAACTCACGTATGCCGGCCGCCTTACGTCACTTACATTTTTGACATATGTAATTTGTTTACCTCCTTTGGTGTACTTAGTATATTGATAAAAGACTCATAAAATGGAAAATTCAGAGGAAATATGCAGAATATGTTTGAATTCGAAAGCCTTAATATCACTTTCGAATTACGAAACATTCGACGATAGTTTTAAAAACAGATTATGTCATAAATTATTCATTTGCACGGCAGTTCGCGTAAGAAGTCGTATATTTTTAGATCAGATTTGTGTGCAAATATATGTGGTTTGCGAGTTATTTTAATATCTAGTTGAAATGTGTTTTATTGCGATTTTTTAGACATCACCAGATGACTTGCTTCCGAAAATGATATGCGAAAATTGTGCTTCGAAACTCGAAGATGCTCACCAGCTCAGAGACCTCGCTCAAAGAAACGACAATATTCTACGCTCAAAATACGGATTAGACACAATAGGTGAGATTATTGATCAATTTTGTTAATTTTTCATTCACCAGCCTATTTCGAGAAACAAATTATGTTACTTAAAAAAAAAAACAAATATTCTCAGTTGCCATAGAAAATTTTCCTTGACTAATTGTATACAAGGATTTATAGTATATATATATATATATATATATTTTTTTTTAAACCCTTATCCGCACCACAATGGTGCATAGGGCACTGCGTCATATAAACGCAGTGTTATCATGATCGTTTTACCTATGAAGGATAGGTGATCAGCCCTCCGCTTCAGGTACCAGTCCATGGTAATATTGAATAAATATTACAGTGAAAAAATCACTTATATTTATTTTTACCCCCCTTGGGAATCGAACCCGGGACCTCCAGAACGGTAGCCGAGCGTGCTGACCATTACACTACGGAGGCGGACAAGAATAATACATACAAACTAAATAGTATATTTAGTTTATATGTATTAAAAATAATAGTGGATGTGTATCTTCTTCTTCTCCATGAGCCCTCTGACCTCCACTGCTGGATATAGGCCTCTTCCCCTTCTTTCCATTTCCTCCGGTCGGTTGCTGCTTGCAGCCAGTTTCTACCCCCTACAGCGACAATAATAATAATAATAATAATTTGGATAATTTGTATAGCGCCATTTTCGTAAAATACTACCTCAAGGGCGCTTATAAAGACATAGATAATAATAATAATAATACATAGGATGATGATAATGATATACAAAAAATAAATGGATTAAAACGTCGTCAATCGGTCTCAGGGCGTCGAGTCTGGAGCGGGGAAAAGATGACGAATTAAAACGCCTTCCTCTTGATCCTATGGGCTGGAAAATGGCCAAGGTGTTGGGCAGGACGCCTTCCTGAGCGACGGTCGCCACGCTGGAGGGCAGCTTGTTGAGCTCCTCGTCATTGTGGATGGCCAACTTCCAACTTGCAGACTAGCACAGTCGGGTTCAACACAGTTCAAACGGGACTTCGCTTTTATCCTCTTTTGACGCCTTTCCGTTATCCGACATGATTGTTTTGTCTCTGAGGTTTTCGTAGTTCGATTTCATCAAATTTAACCGTTTAAGCACACGTTCTAGGATCGTTATTGTCTTTGCACAATATCATCAGACCATCTCGACGTGCCCTACGCAAAGTGCTCTAACTACATTTCGGTCAATTTTGAGATATCTGGTGTATGTTATCAACTGGCCGTACTCTATAAATATAAACAAACAAAAAAATATATAAAATAAATAACGTCTACTTTTCAGGCGTATAAGACGCTATCTACATCGAATTTTCGAAATGAACTGAACTTCTAAAACGCTAACTACATAATTTTGACAAAGCATAAAGTTTAAAAATGATTTCATACATTGTTTTATCGTGTTTTTGAATGAATAATACTAGTTTAGAACTTCAGATAAAATAAGAGTTTCTGCTTAGTAAAAAAGCTTCTTTACATCTCACCAATAGATGTCTCTAGTGAAGTTCTAGTGATTCAAGAACAAAGTTTCTAAATTGGTTCATATATATAGAACTTCCAAGAATTTGAGTAGTGTGGTTGTCAATAATGGGTAGAATTGGTGAATGTTACACGTGTGTAAAGTGATCACTTAAACCAGCCTATGACGGTCATAAGCCCCGTAAATGCCCAAACTTCCATATTCTTCTTCATCTTTGATGAGATGTCAAAAAATAATATTCAGATAAAAACGTTAAAAAAAAAAAAAATGTGTTTAAAAATCTTCTAAGTTCTCTCCTGTAAAGTAACAGATTTGCAGATAGAGTACTTTACGTAGGGGCCGTCGATCTCTTTTGGGGTCCTCTGACACCTCTTTTGCTCTCCCAAGGTCTGCATCGTAGAATTCTCGGTGTCCATCTTGTGGGGTCCTGTCTCGCAATATGTCCTGCCCACTACCATTTGAGTTTTGCACGCAATCCATGATGTCCTCTACTTTGGTTTTTTCCTGGTATCTTCATTTTTGATTTTATCCCTCAGGCTAAAACCAAGCATGGATTTTTCCATGGATCGTTGTGTGCCCTTGGGCTTCTCTGCATTTCTCCTTGTCAGAGCCATAGTCTCTAGTGCATATCGCTCACTCCTTTCAACAACGTCATAAATCAAAAACTTGATTTTTCAGAAGAACGTTATTAAAGTTTAAAAATATAACATAATGTATTAAAAATAAATATCAAGCCACTTATTGAACTTTTTACTGTGTAACAGATCTTTTTGGGTAAAACTTGAAGGTTTTTCTCCATTTGAAAAATATTTACTACATTCAAAAAAATAATTAAACAATACCTTTTTTCAAAATGCAAAAACAACATTTTTTGCCCTGTAGCGGGTAAATATTAGGTTAAAAATATGCCGCTTTTGATGGGATATGGTACATTTTTTTAAGCATTCCGAAAACATGCACAACTGAAAATTGACGATTTTTTATTTATGACTTTCTTGAAAGGAGTGAGCGATATGTACTCACTGGCAGTTTGGAGGATTCATAAACTTTTTCACTAGCATCCTTCAACGTCCCAAGGACACAACTCTAAAATATAAACTTAACTTCACATACGGTGTTTGAAAATGATGCGGAATACATGGAAACACGTGTGACAATAGATTTTAAGAAATAGTGGTATTTACCAAGTAAAATATATGTCCAAAACGAATAATAAATTTGTTTCAGATTATAAAAATGTCGGATTTCCTTTTGAACCTTGTATTGAAGATAGAATCCAGAAGCCGGGAGCCGACATTGATAATATAAATCGTACTGACGGTAAATACATTTTAATTTTATTAATAGATTTTTTAAAAAACCTTTCCCCGAAAGCTAAACTGGCAGTGCACAATATGAAAGTAGACTGAATGCAGTCAAATGCACAGGATGAAAGTAGACTGAATGCACTCAAAATTTGACCTCTCAGAAATGATGTATGATGGTCATCACTCTGCTTTCATCCTTTTTTATATATATTTTTAATGTATATTCTTTTAATGTTTTGTTTTACATGTCGCTTACTTCTTTCAACAACGTCAAATATCAAAAATCGTCAATTTTCAGTTGTGCATGTTTTCGGAATGCCCACAAAATGTACTATATCCCAGCAAAAGCGGCATATTTTCAACTCAATATTTACCCGCTACAGGGCAGAAAGTGTTATTTTTGCATTTTGAAGCAATCACTGCATTTTGATTTATTATTGGCATTGTTTAATTATTTTTTGAAATATACTAAATATTTTTCAAATGGAGACAAAACATTCAGGTTTTATTTACCTAAAAAGATCTGTTGCACAGTAAAAAGTTCAGTAAGTGGCTTGATATTTACTTTTAATACATTTCATTATATTTTTAAACTTTATAAACGATCTCCTGATCAAGTTTTTTGATATATGACGCTGTTGAAAGGAGTGAGCGATGTGTCGCTGTTGTAAACCTAAATAAATAAATATAATATCGTGCTAAGAGTGAAATCTAGTGTCTTACAAAATAAAGAAAACAAAATATTTTGATATTTAAAAGATAAAAGTTTAATGGGTAAAATTTCTTTCAGACACACTCTTTATATCTGGTAATTCAGTTTTGATTAAACAAGAACCCGACATTGAAGTGATGCTCACGAAACCTTCCAAAAGGAAGAGAAATAGTCTTAAAAACATATTGAACTCTATTTTGGATTCAAAAAGCAAAAAGGAAAGATCGAAGCAGTTGAACAGCGCAAAGATCGAAAGAGCGAAAACTGGAAAAGTAGAATCGAGTCTAGATACAAACGATTCCGATATCCATATAGACATTTTGAAAACTGAAAATGACAACGACGATTGGATGGATATGGACGATTCCAATTTGGATTGCGTCAAATCGGAGGCAGCCGCGGGTTGTGACGGCGAAATTGAGTACAAAGAGTTTGACGCTGAAAATTTGGGCGCCAAAAAGAAGCACGCTCGAAGAAAAGAAACCAAAGCGAGGAAAAGAAAGAGCTACGACTGCACGATTTGTGATGAAGCTTTTAAACATAGAAATATATTTGAAAAACATATGAGGGTGAAACACAAAGATGCGGGGTAAGAAGTACAATAATATTTTGTTCATTATCGTTGGTATATATGTCACATGCCCTTCTAATCTTTCACTTAAATATCTTTATACATTCTTCTCATTCTTATGATGCCACTCCACCCTGAAGGTTGGCAATCATGGTGTCAGTCTGCAGCCGCTCTGAGCAGCGCCCCAGTGCTGCAGCGGAGCCAGGATATACGCGGAGTTGCCGAGCCAGGATATACGCCTTCTTCCTACGCTGCGTTTACCTTCCACGCCGCCTTGTAATATAATACCTATTACTCGCTATTTCTCTCCCCTCATACAACGGCCCGAGTACTCCACGCTCCATCGTGTCAGTCTGTAGTTTGTTAGGATTATTAATAAGTGAATGTTTATAGGTTTGTCCGAGCCAAGGAGTTCATGTGTGACGTTTGCGGCAACACATTCTACGACCCCTATGGATTGCGAATGCACAAGAGGTCTCATACAGGTAATTTTCAACTTATTTATAATATGTCTGTCCGCCTCCATGGTCAGCACGCTCGGCTACTGTGCTGGAGGTCCCGGGTTCAATCCCCAGGGGGGGGGTCAAATAAATATATGTGATTTTCTAACGCTAATTATTTACCCTTATTCTGTGATATCATCACTATTAGATGAATCCAGATTCATCTTTTTTTGTAAAAACCCATTGCAATGCTGGCGTTGTAAGGGCGAAAAAAACGTGTACAGTGAAACCTCTGTCTATCGTTTTTAAAAGGACTTAGTGAAATAAACTATGAATGCGGGAAAACAATGAATGCAGTCAATACACAAGGACGTACGATCGAGTAAAAATACCGTCCTCCCAATCTGCATAACCATTGGTAGGTTGAAATTTTAAGAATACAAGTTTTAGATGTTAATAAATGTTATTATGCTGCTGAAACATGGACCATAAAAGCAGCAGAAAGGAGACAAATTGATGCCTTCGAAATGTGGTGTTGGAGGCGCATGCTCCGAATTCCATGGACAGCTAGACGCACCAATGAGTCCATTCGCCAGGAACTACGCCTGGATGGCTTGACTCTGGCCAATATCTGTACCCGACGGATTCTCCAGTTCTTTGGACACGTTGCGCGTGGCAACGAGGATAGCCTGGAACGACTAGTTGTGATGGGTAGCCTGGAGGGAAAGAGAGGGAGAGGAAGATCCCCACACGATGGACCGATCAAATTAAGGCAGCAGCAGGCACCTCAGTGGTGGGAGCGCTACGTGCAGCGCAGTCAAAGGATAACTGGAGAAGAGTCATTGCTTCTGCAAGGGTCACAACCCTCAGCAATGAGGAATAAGACGGAGAAGAAGAAGAAATGTATTTATTAAACAAAAAAATACAAAGCTGAACAGAACCCAAAGATTTTCAGACTTCTTCTGCTGTATCCATCACACAAGCTTTCGATAGTCTGTATCCCATACTTAGGAATATTGTCGTCAAATTTAACAAAATAGAGAAAATTTAAAAGAATGTAAAAACAGACAAATTATATCAAATATGTAGCATAATTCAAACGATGAATACGGTAAAATGGTGGATAGAAACGATCGATGCGATCTATTTTTGTATGAAATGAATTTGGGGTAGAAGAAATAAACGACACATCCGTGAAAACGATTATTCGAGAAACGATAGATAGAGGTTTCACTGTATTTATATTTTTCACTAAAAATCAGTTGAATTTCCACGTTATCATTCATCGTTCGCTTTGTGTAACACCACTTTAAAAGTGAATGATGAATGATAAGGATAGCGTTGTATTACAATACCACAAAAGTAACTACAGTAGAATCGCGATATAACGAAATCCAAGGGACCAAAAAATATTAATTCGTAATAACGAATTCCCACATATAACGAATTTTTTAAAATCATACTTAGTATGTACATGTTGCGCGCCGTTGCAAAAAATGTTGCGCGGCTTTTCAAAAAGATCGCAAGTTCTGCAAACAAAGGAGGAAGGGGGCCATAGGGAACTGAATATCTACATATTTTCACTAGTTTTCTTATTAACCTTACGGTGATAAAATTGCCGCGGGAATCGATGATACTCGTATGTATTTTGTACACAATATGAGAATGTGATTTTAAAACAGGAAAAACGTAAATATTCATAGTTGCTTTTACTGGCCATATTTAAAGTTGAAATATAACAATTTTGTAATGTTGGGTCTGGTAAAAATGTATCTGAAAATGAGAATAATAACATCAAATATAATAATAATAATATCACAAGTAGCCGCCAAAGCCGAGAACGAGAACGGCTTGCGCGCTACTGACGGCCAGTGTTGTCAGACGTCAAAGAGTAGTTTTCGATATTGAGATTGCGAAATTACGAAATTGCGAAATTACGAGACGGCGAAAAAATTTTTTTTTCCAAAATTTACGCGATGAATTTTTTTTCGCCGTCGCTAAAAATTTCCTAAAATCCGTTAAAATTCCGTTATAATCCTTCAAATTCCGTTTGATCTCTTTATTCCTTCAAAATCCGTATAAAACGGATAAATTCGTAATCGTCCAAATTGTCCGTCATATTTAATATTCCTAGTTGCTTTTATTGGCCATATTTAAAGTTTAAATAAAACAATTTTGTAATGTTGGGTCTGGTAAATGTTATTCATAATGTCATTCATTTGCAGCGACGGAAATAAATAATTTGTAAAAAAATCGGGAATCAAATCCTAACATAAAATCGTAAAAATACACAAACGTTTCTGTGTTTGCGCGTGTGGCGTGCTTTGTAAGTATGCGTGCATGTCGTACGTCGTAACACGTTACTCCGCTAGTCCAATAGTGTGCAGATTGTCTTACCCGACACTACGCCCCACTTAGGGCGCTTGTCCACTACCCGAAATTCCGTGTAATTTTACTGTCCGGCACGTCAGTTAGCGTTTTAAAATGACGATTGGCTTGGATTGGCTTGTGCTTTTGTCCATCTTTCTTCGGATCGGAGCTCTTGATCGGTGCGTGAACACGTTGCGCGTAAATTCGATCGTAAAATCGTCGTTTTAAAACGCAAACTGACGTGTCGGACGGACGGTAAAATTATTCCGTGTAGTGGACAAATGCCCTTACGATGTAGATAAAAGACAGATGCAATTTGAGGATTATTATTGTCAACAGAATCATTTCATTGAGATAAAAAGATGGATTGTAATTTGAGAATTATTATTGTCTACCATTGAGATAAGCAGGTGGACTGATTATGGGAGAGAATATACTTGAGAATTTTTATGGCCTACAGAAATAATTTCATTGAAATAAGAAGAGAGATTATAACTACGTCGCCTACTTTCAAAATCCGCCAGATCCATATAAGTCGATTTTACAAAAAAAATCCAAATTCTCCGGATAACATTTATGTTTCAAAGATTTGTCTATCTTTATATAAAATATTTTAAAATAGAGAATTTTCCCATTTTTTCGGAAAGTTTTTCAGTACTCAAAAAAAAACACGAGACACAAATCGATACTGACGTCATCTTAACTTTTGACCTATCTCCGCTCTCTGACTGACCGATATGGGTCAGAAGGCAAGTTTCATGAATATATCAGAATTTGAAATACAACGCTGTTTTTAAGTATTTTTTAGCGGAGTTTTCAAGTATTTAAAAATTTTGAACAATAAAAACCACAACTGGCATTCCGATAGAGTATTTATTTTAAAATCTTATAAAACTGGATCTAGCAGATTTTGAAAGTAGGCGATACAACTAAAGAATTATTATTGCTAAAGTAAATCATTTCACTGACTCATTGACTCTAATTACTAATTACTCAAGCTGATGGGATATTGTATTGAATTACTTTTAAAAATCGCCATAAAACCATCCGCATATGGTGCGGCGGCGCGGCTTGAATAATTTTATCTTAACATTTTTTATTTCTGCGCGGCGCAGTGGCGGCGCGGCTTTGAAATATTTTTATCATAACATTTTTTATTTGTTATAAATTTACTTAAATGTATTGGCACTTTTTCGTACGGGACAAAAGTGATTTTGTTATACATAATAACGGGATTTCGTTATATAAATGCATTTTTGTATGAAAAATTAGTTTTAGGGAATAAATTTGGTTTTTTTTTTCGATATACGTCATTTTTCGATATATCGCGATTACTTATATCGCGATTCTACTGTATGCTTTTAATTTTGAAAATACATGTAGTTTAGTTTTTTCTCGCTTAACTTGTTGATATTATTTTGCAGGGGATAGACCTTTTACGTGCAACGTGTGCGGGCAGGGATTCACCCAACAAAGCAACATGGAGAGGCATATATCCGCAAGACACAGAAAGGTACAATTATTTTTAATTAATGTTTTACTTATTTATTGATTCGGCATTTACTTTGTGGAATGACATGATTATTATTTTATTAAAATTAAACACTTGAATTTACCACTTTAATGCGTTTTATTTATATATATATATATATATATATATATATATATATATATATATATATATATATATATATATATATATATATATATATATATATATATATATATATATATATATATAATATATATATATATATATATATATATAATATATATATATATATATATATATATATATATATATATATATATATATATATATATATATATATATATATATATATATATATATATATATATATATATATATATATATATATATATATATATATATATATATATATATATATATATATATATATATATATATATATATATATATATATATATATATATATATATATATATATATATATATATATATATATATATATATATATATATATATATATATATATATATATATATATATATATATATATATATATATATATATATATATATATATATATATATATATATATATATATATATATATATATATATATATATATATATATATATATATATATATATATATATATATATATATATATATATATATATATATATATATATATATATATATATATATATATATATATATATATATATATATATATATATATATATACAGTATCTACTCAATGAATTAGGGCCACCCATTATTTTTTTGAATACTCTGAAATCTTTTGGATTATTATATTTATTTTACATAAATACTTTGACTTTTCTATTGACATCTTATATCATGTATATTACCTTCAATAATATGTAAAATATACCTGGATTATTTAAGCCTTTACAAAATTTCAAACCCTTTTTCTGAGAAAGGTCCCTAATTAGCACAGTTAGACAGATAGTTGAAAGTTCAAAAAATAGTCCTATCTCATTTATTAGTGAAGTTTCTTGAGTTCTGGTTGTTGTTTTGTTCAGAGAGGTTATATAGTTATCGTGTCTTGTGAAAAAAACTTAATTTTTAATTTTAGTTCATAAAGTATAATTTTTTTTTGTAAACACAAGTGTTTTTTTTGAAAAGGACAAAATGGGAAAAAGTAAAGACATTTCTGAGGAAAAAAAGTCTAGTGTTATAGTGCTATTGAAATTAGGAATACTATCTAATAGAGAAATTTCAAAAAAAGAAAACGTTTCTCGTCAAACAGTGGACAGAATTTCAAAATCAATAAAAAATCAGTCACCCGCCACCAGCAATCGGCGAAAGAACTGTCGTAGGATTAGAAAAACAACACCGAGGACTGATCGAAAAATCGTTCAAAGTGCCTTAGAAAACCGTAGTGCATCAGCAAAAACATTAAAAATAAAATTGGAAGAAGAGGGTATAAATATATCGGTATCAACACTGAGGCGACGTCTTTACGAAGTAAATCTGAAATGCAGGCGCCCTGTAAAAGTACCAAAATTGACACCACGAATGAAAGCGGATCGATTAAAATGGGCCAGGCTACATCGAAATTACTCGGTAGATGATTGGAAAAAGGTATTTATTTAAATTGAATTTTCAACATATCATTTTAGTAAATAAACTTATATATTTGAATTAAACTTAAATTTTCATTATTTTTAAGGTCATCTTTAGTGATGAGTGCCGGTTAGAAGCCGTGACAGAGAGCCGTCGATTCGTCAGGAGAACATCAATGGAACGTTACAATGAGGCCTGTGTGGTAAAAGATATAAAACACCCCCCTGCAACAATGATATGGTCATGTATTATTAACAATTTACCTGGGCCGTTGTTTTTCGTGGAAGGAACAATGAACCAAAATTCCTATAAGCAGGTCCTCGAACGAATTTTATTGCCCTTCTACCATACACTCGACCCAACAGAAGGTCCATACACCTTCATGCAGGATGGGACACCTTGCCACCGGGCTAAATCAATAATAAAATTTTTGTCTAACAAAAATCTGCCTTTGCTCCCCTGGCCTGGAAATTCTCCGGACCTTAATCCTATAGAAAACGTATGGAGCAGGTTAAAAAATAAGGTTTACTCATTTCCAAATCCAACAGTAGACTGTCTAAAAAAAATATTCAAAAAATTTGGTCAGAAGACGAAGAAATAAAAAACATAATAAAACAGTGCATTTTAAGTATGCCAAAAAGAATTGAGGCAGTTATTTCTGCCAAAGGTGGAAATACTAAATACTAACTATATTTATATGAAAATATATGCATAATTTAAGCGTAATAAAGTGTTCATGTGTAAATAAAATTCAATGTTGTTTTATTCAAGGTTTTCTCTGAGTTATTCCTGTTTAAATTGAGAAATTGCGCGAAATTCTGCGTGGCCCTAATTCATTGAGTAGATACTGTATATATATATATATATATATATATATATATATATGACTAGTTTCGAAAACTACAGATGTTTTCATCTATTTAGACGAAAACATCTGTAGTTTTCGAAACTAGTCGTATATATAATTAAACTCATTATGTGGTATATAACTGTTCAATTTAAAAAAAAAAATGTTTTACTTAGTACCACTATATCTTAACCTTTTAACCGCGTTCACTTTGTTCCTGAGAGACGCCCGTGCGCGGCGGTATTTCGCCGTTTTTTAAATGATTAAACTGCAACATTTTGAAACTCTTACAGGACAAGCCGTTCCAGTGCGAGCAGTGCTCCAAGCACTTTGGGTACGCGTCCACGCTGCGCGAGCACGTGCGCGCGCACCGCGGCGAGCAGCAGCACGCGTGCGGCATCTGCCTGCGCACGTTCTCGCGGCGGTACGCGCTGCTGCGGCACCAGCTCACGCACACGCGCGCGCGCCCGTACGCGTGCCGGCACTGCGGGCGCACCTACACGCAGAGCAACGACCTCAAGGCGCACGTCAAGCGACTGCATGCGGAAGCCGTCACCGACAAGCTGAACGATTTCTGTATTAAACAGCCGCTTGAATGAGATATACAAGTAAATAAATGAACAAAAAAAACATTGTATAGTTTTCTTTAATTGATTTTTTACAGTGTCTTATCATATCGCTCACTCCTTTCAAGAAAGTCATAAATAAAAAATCGTCAATTTTCAGTGCTGCATGTTTTCGGAATGCCCAGAAAATGTACTATATCCCTGCAAAAGCGGTATATTTTTAACTTGATATTTACCCATTACAGGGCAGAAAGTGTTTTTTTTGCATTTTGAAGAAAATGTATTGTTTAATTATGTTTTTAAACATACTAAATATTTTTGAAATGGAGAAAAATCCTTTAGGTTTCACCTTAAAAGATCTGTTGCACAGTAAAAAGTTCAGTAAGTGGCTTGATATTTATATTTAATACATTGTATTATATTTTTAAACTTTAAAAACGTTCTCCTGAAAAATCAAGTTTTTTGATTTATGACGTTCTTAAAAGGAATGAGCAAAACATTTAAATTTAAAAAAAAAAGTGGATAAAAAACAGATTTGTTATCAATGATTTGGACACTCAAAATATTTAGAAAAAAAATTCTTACCAAATAGTAGTGCAGTAAAAGTTATCTTCACTGCGCAGTTAAAGCGTCAACTTCCGTGTGGAATCTCGGCCCGGGTATGCAGAGGAGTTTGAACATATGTACCAATGAATGATAAAGACTTGTATTTTATGAGACGATTTTATTTACACTTTATATTTATTTTATAAAAATAATCTTAAAGCTAGTTGATATAACATATTTTAGTTTTACATTTCCCAAAATTTAAAGTGTTGCCCTTTTTAGCCCTTAAAGCGTACGCTCCGATATTTCAATCCATCATACTAAATGTGTTAGGATACCGTCTAGTATAAATTGTTACATTTTTAATTTATTATTAGATTAAAACCAATATTTTTAGCTTTTCCACTTTTTTATTTGACCAGCGACCGGGTTTCGTCGTTACCGACATCATCAGACTGGTGAGAGGCTTTACAAATTTGTATGTTATATATAAAAGAAGGCAGGAGTTGATAACCATGATTTGATATAATTTTATGAGAAATTAATTTAATTTTAGTGAATTTAAGTATTGTATGATATTTTAAATATTTTTTTTATAAAGGTTTTTTGTATTGAAAGCACGATTTTATATAAAGTTAAAAATATATATATAAAAATTATATTTTATATAAAAATATTTATATAAAATCGTGCTTTCAATACAAAAAACCTTTATAAAAAAAATATTTAAAATATCATACAATACTTAAATTCACTAAAATTAAATTAATTTCTCATAAAATTATATCAAATCATGGTTATCAACTCCTGCCTTCTTTTATATATAACATACAAATTTGTAAAGCCTCTCACCAGTCTGATGATGTCGGTAACGACGAAACCCGGTCGCTGGTCAAATAAAAAAGTGGAAAAGCTAAAAATATTGGTTTTAATCTAATAATAAATTAAAAATGCAATTCCATCACGAAGTGTCAGTGGATAATATAAATCTTTTAAATTGTTACATTTATTGCAGTCTGGCGTCTAGAAAAATGTGTGGCACTTGGCACTATGATGTGTGAGTGCACAACGAAATGTGGTGGGTTAGTCCAGTGCATAGGTGTGGTAGGTGAGTGCACTACGAGGTGTGGTGGGTGAGTGCACTACAAAGTGTGATGGGTGAGTCCCGGTACACAGGTTGTGGTGGGTGAGTGCACTACGAAATGTGGTGGGTTAGTCCAGTGCATAGGTGTGGTAGGTGAGTGCACTACAAGGTGTGGTGGGTGAGTGCACTACAAAGTGTGATGGGTGAGTCCGGTAGACAAGTGTGGTGGGTGAGTGCACTACAAAATGTGGTGGGTTAGTCCAGTGCATAGGTGTGGTAGGTGAGTGCACTACGAGGCGTTGTGGATGATTACACTACGAAGCGTGATGGGTGAGCACAGTACAGATGTGTGGTTATCAAAGTTTCGGCCTTTATTTTGTGGAAATGTATTGTATAAACTTAAATGTTTCACATGAATTCCTCCGTTCCGGCCCGCTTGTAAAATGCTCTGGAGAAAGCAGCCGGACCCCCGTCGCTGAAGCAGCCCAGATATCCTCTTCTGTGGAGGAGCAGTAGCCCCAAAACTGTCGGAATGGTGACCATGACACCTGGAAATAAACATATTTTTAAAATGCTGTACAGTTTGAGAACGATTAGACATTGTCAGAAGCTTTTGAGATGTGGAACTGAAGGATAGGTTGAATTAGATGAACGCTCTATAGAAAAAATAAAGGGAGAATTCTGGAAGTGCCCTTGAGGTAGCATTTTACAAAAATAATGCTATATAAATTATCCAAATTTGAGACTTGAAAACCGTGGTGTAATGATTAGCGTGGTTACCTACTGTGCTGCAGGTTCCGGGTTCAATTCCCAGGGATTTACAAAAAACCATTGTTGGCAAATCCGAAAATATACTGTTGACTTGACGGAAATAAAAAAGTAAAAAAAACACAGATTATTTAAAATACAAGAATTTTTTTAAATATATAAATACATTTATTTACATATAATTTATATTTGAAGCACTAACTTTGTGATTTTCCATTTTATAATTAAAATTTAACTTTGTTTTTAAATCACTATAGATATTTTATTATAACTTAATTAAAATGATTATCAGTTTCCAAGCTAACCGCTTCTATATCAAGACTGATTAATACTACATACTAGGATTAGTATTAATCAGTCTTGATAAAGAAGCGTTTAGCTTCGAAACCGTTAGACATAATAATTAAGTTATAATAAAATATTTATAATGATTTTTAAACATAGTTACATTTTAGTTACATTTATTTACATTTAAAACTTGTATTCTTCTTAAGATGGAGACTGACCTCCACATTTGGTCGTAACGTAACACGTTAGGATGCGAGCATTCAGGCAGTCGGTACAGCGAGCCGAGCGCTCCATCCATAGTTTGGGATGCTTGCCGCGAGCGATGTTACGACGAAATGCTCTGGTCAGTCTCCACCTTTAGAATTTGATCCTATCTATGGTCATGCAGATTGAGAGAACGGTGTCTTTACTCAATCGTATCTGCTTGTGTAGTGGTTTCTCTATTGGCCTGTCATTAACGGAAAGTCCTAGGCATTTATTTATTTATTTTATTTTATTTTAAACTACATGTACAGAAAATAAATAAGTACATTGGCGGGCTTATTGCTAGAAAGCAATATCTTCCAACCGACCAAAAATAGACCAGCGATATTGATCAAAACGTTTGATACCATATAAAGCTGTTTGCAATCGATATATGAGGGTAGATAGTACTTGAACATTTAAAAAAACATAAATTACAAAAGATGATAAAAGGAAAAAGGGAGTTTAGGGAAGGAGGTAGAAGGAAAAACTAAGGGAGGAGGTTTTGATGGACAGTTAGGATTCTAATGATAAATAGGTAGAATCAGGTAGCAAGTTTAAGGAAGAGAGGAGGGGTCAGGGGAGGAGGAGATGGACAGTTAGGGTTCTAAGGTCCTAGCCATTGTTGGCTCAGAGTAAAAATGATTACCAATCAATGTCCCGATGAGAATGGCCGCGTCTCTCTCCGGCCGGTCCCCGTACTTGTCGGAGCAGCGCATGTGGCGATGGATGTCTTCCAAGTGGATGAGGGACTTCCCCCTCATCTCAATCGGCTCGTGACAGCTGAAATTATGCAAATTAGTGACATCTATCTTTTATAAATTTATTCACTACATCCAAATCTTTGATAAGCAGCATAAAGGAGAAAACATAATAGATGTCTCTAGTGAAGTTCTAATGATTCAGGAACAACGTTTCGAAATTGGTTTATTTTTCCCGTGCTGAGGGCACATCTTACAATACTTTTTTTTTTTTTTTTAACCCTTATCCGCACCCCAATGGTGCATAGGGCACTGTGTCATATAAACGCAGTGTTATCTTGATCGTTTACACATGAAGGACAGGTGATCAGCCATCCGCTTCAGGTACCAGTCCATGGTTATATTGAATAAATATTACAGTGAAAAAATCACTTATATTCTTTTTACCCCCCTTGGGAATCGAACCCGGGACCTCCAGAACGGTAGCCGAGCGTGCTGACCATTACACTACGGAGGCGGACTTATACGAAAAGTAAATTATTTTATTTATTCTTGATATTATTAATATTTAAAGCATTTACTTTGTGGTTAGTCATTTTTACTTATTTATTTTTTTATAAAATTTTTAGTAATTTTAGTATATCGTAGTCATACAGGAGAAAGTGACCAAGTGCATTTGTTAACAAAAACGTGATCATTGACTATTTGATATCTTACTAGCTTAATATTGCCCTGAAAATATCCCAAAGGATTTTAAACTTGTAAGTATAATATATTGACTTGTTAAAAATGACTAACTGCATTGGTGTTTATTTTCTTGCCAAGCAAAAGTGACTTAAATGGCCCTCCTGAACATTTTACGTTTTGTTAGTTGGTCACTATCTCCTGTACGACTACGATATGAATATATTGTAATTAATTTATTCTATAAAATGACATGAAATTCCAGTACAAAACTTATATCTCAGTTTAGTTCGAAGTATTGTCGATATACCTGTAACGGACCAGCTGAGCACACGGCCCTAAAATGGACCGTATTTATGGATTAAATATATGTAAACATGTCATAGGGAAATCGACCGAGCACACCGACACCTCTCGCATCGGTAATCGAATAAAGAATGCGCTAAGCGCGGCGCGCGCGGCGTCTTATACGTACTACGCATGACCTTATCGGGGAAATCGGGCGAGCGTACCGAGAACCTCTCGCAACGGCAATCAAATAAAGAATGCCCTAGGCGCGGCGCGCGCGGCGTCTTATACGTGGTGCGTAAGACCTTATTTACGTTGTGAGCGGGGAGAACCTCTCGCCATGACCACCGAATCCTGAATGCGCTAGGCGCGGCGCGCGCGGTGTCTTTGTGTCGTATTTACGTCAATACCGCTTTCTTGCCTCCTGAATATTTTACCTGTTGTTAGTTAGTCACTTTCTCCTGTACGACTACGATATAGAACTTGTGTAACGTGGAACGTTCACCAATACCCATTATTGACAATCACACTACTCAAATTCTTGGAAGTTCTATATATATATATATATATATATATATATATATATATATATATATATATATATATATATATATATATATTTATATATCGCTCACTCCTTTTAAGAATGCCATAAATCAAAAATCGTCAATTTTCAGTTGTGCATGTTTTCGGAATGCCCAGAAAATGTCCTATATCCCAGCAAAAGGGGCATATTTTTAACTTAATATTTACCCGCTACAGGGCAGAAAGTATTGTTTTTGCATTTGAAGAAAAGGTATTGTATAATAATTTTTTTAAATATCCAAAATATTTTTCAAATGGAGAAAAAACCTTCAGGTTTTAACTAAAAAGTTCTGTTGCACAGTAAAAAGTTCAGTAAGTGGCTTGATATTTATTTTTAATACATTGTATTATATTTTTTAACTTTAAAAACGTACTCCTGAAAAATCAAGTTTTTTGATTTATGACGTTCTTAAAGTAAAGTAGTGAGCGATATATGAACCAATTTTGAAACATTGTTCTTGAATCACTAGAACTTCACTAGAGACATCTAAAACTAACTAACCATCACACCGTTTCTCCGCAGGGGTAGGCAGAGAGAATAGAACGTCACACCACTCTGTCCTTGCAAACATTCTTCGCCTCTTCCACGTTCATGCATCTCCTCATACATACCCGCCGATTGTTTCGACTCCTAACCTGACCACTTTCAAGTACATATTTGGCATACTTGATCGTGCCAAGTTTTTCAAAGTCTTCCTCTGCTCCTTTCTTACTTTCCAATTACATTCGCCTCATAAATTCGTTTTACCGCTCTTTCCTCACTCATTCGTTCTATATGTCCAAACCATCTCAACACACCTTTCTTAATTTTATCGATAATGCTTGTCTCAGCTTTGCATTCCTTCCTTATTTCACTATTCGAACATACATCGTTATGTCGCACACTGAGAGATTGCATTTTGACTGCATTCAGTCTACTTTCATCTAATACCTACTGGATTATTTCCAATAGATGTCTCTATAGGAGATAATCCAGATTAAGTATTTGGACACACTCAAAATGTTGTAAATAAATAAGTTTGTACAACTCACATGATGTCCGCAGTGAGGTTGGAGGTGGTCTTGCGCACTATGTCGGCCAGGGTGTCCACCATCCACTGCGTGGTGCAGTCGCAGAGGTAGGGGTTCTCCTGTATGTCTAGAGTCTTCACGAGGTCCCAGCGCCCGACCAGAGCGCTGTCGATCTCCGATATGTTGTTGTGGTCGATGTACAGCTGCAATACATCCGTGCAATCAGTTATTTTAAAACAAAAATTTTAAAAAATACTAGTGTTTTTTATTATTCTTCAAAAATATTTTAATTTCATGCTTTTTCTGTGAGCCTAAGCGTCTTATAATTAGAAATAGGTATCAAATTGTGGTAGAGTGGGTTCAAACCCAGAAACTCTGACACAGGGTCCAAACCACAGGACCACAACCCTTTACTTATAAATAATAAAAATTATTATTTTTTCACATCTCACATAGATGAAGAATAATATGGGTATTTACGGGGGTTATATAAATAAGGCCATAAAGCTGTAAGCCCCGTAGATACCCAGACTTCCATATTCTTTTTCATCTAAGTTGACATACAGTTTATGTATGATACCAGGTCTTGTAAGAGTTGCTTATGAACTGTCTTCAAACCCTTATCCGCACCCCGATGGTGCATAGGGCACTGCATTATATAAACGCAGTGTTATCTTGATCGTTAACACATGAAGGAAAGGTGATCAGCCTTCCGCTTCAGGTACCAGTCCAGGGTAATATTGAATAAATACTAGAGTGAAAAAATCACTTATATTTATTTTAACCCCCCCCTGGGAATCAAACCCGGGACCTCCTGTACGGTAGCCCAGCGTGCTGACCATTACACTACGGAGGCGGACTGTTGTGGATAAAAAGAAGTACCTCGGTGACTGGCGGCCAGTCCTGGCCCTCTCCCTCTTCGTCCTTCCTCTGGAAGGCTTGTGGGTCAATGTAAGATAGAGCCGGATTGTAGTTGATGTGCAGAGACACCAGACTCTCTAGCCCCGACATGGACCTGCCCTTGATGGACTGCAGCTTGGGCATGTGGCTGAGATGCAGCTCTTGGAGGGACGGCATGCGCGGAAAAGGCCTGCAAAACGTGTATTTGATCAACTAATCAACAAACCAAGTGAGAAATCAAATGACATAGATCTGAAACTACGCAAACTTCTTGTCAAAACGTATGTATGGAGTGTGCAACTGTATGACTGCGAGACATGGTGCCTATCTGAAAGAGATAAGAATAGGCTGAATTCGTTGGATATGTGGATCTATAGAAAAATGCTCGGGATATCCCGGAGAGACCGCATCTCCAACGACGAGGTGCTACGATTGACCAAGGAAAGGAAGCACCTACTCGCGACTATCTCCAAAAGACGCGCCGAATGGATCGGCCACGTGCTTAGACAAGAGGGTTTCCTGCACCAAATAATAGAGGGGACGATGGAGGAAATAAACGCCAGAGGACGCCCACGCCGCCAATACCTAAGCGACTTATACGAAGACATGGGCTGGTCCACGTATGAGGAGCTGAAGAGGACTTCCGAAAATAGGCGAGATTGGCAAAAGAGATGTCATCTGTTGCTACAGACCAATCCGCAGGATTGAGACCAAAAAAAAAGAAGAGAAAAAAGAATGACACATGATAATGCTCATCACAGCTTTGCACCCTTTCCTTATATCACCATTGAAATATCTACCATACATGGTTTTGCCGCACTGAGAGCTCGCATTCTGGCTGCATTCAGCCTACTTTTATCCTTCTTTTGCCAAATCCATGCTTTTTTATCGATTGTAAATAATCCTGAAACTATCCGGAGCATTGGTCTGAATGTTCCCGATAGTTAACTAAGACAGCGTCGGCATAGATTGTTTCACATTCCTAGACACAGGACCAACCTGCCGATGGTTATGCCTGTAGGAAGAGCTACCGCTATGCTGAACAATATCTGTTCCATGTGCCTGAGGGGGTATTCCCAAGCGGGATTCTTCTACATCTCTAACAAGATTGTTCTTGGTTACTTTATAATTTTTGTGTTAATATTAGGTAAAGCGGAGAGTAATGGTAATTTTTTTTCAAATACAAAAAAAATATTTACTAAAAATGTATGAAACATTAATCAATAAAATAATTTCCACTGTTCAATGACCTTCTTCCAGAGATTAGGCAACTTTTCAATCCATTTTTTATAGAACTCGGTCGATTTTTCATGAAAGTTGTGATTTTTGACACTGTCAGATGAATTAAAAAAAATATTTTAAAGCGAATGCTCCAAAGATCTGAATATGTGGTAGTCAGAGGGTACAATATCGGGGTATTTATTCGGGGTGGATGCTGCAAAACTTCAAAATCGCTTGATTCTCCCTGAATTTTTTCTGCGTGATTCACGCCGTGTGTGGTTCGGCATTGCCGTGCTGCAAAATTCGCATTTGTTTAATGTATATGTTAATTTTTACTGAATAAACTGAATTGAATCGAATTGAAAAAGTCACCAGCTTCTGCAGGTCATCTCTACTATCGGCAAGAAGCACAGCATCATCAGCATGCAAAATTCAACAGACATGTTTATATTTGCCTTACGTTACACTTACTTGCTGACCGTGTTCTTCTCTATGTATTTGATAGGGTTGTTTGAGAGGGAAAGGTATTTGAGAGAGATGGCATCTTCCAAAGCCGACGGCACGACGGTGAATGCATTCGAGGAGAGGTCGAGCCATTCCAACTTCCTGGGAGAGTGAAGAGACGTTTCTGGAAGATCCTTTAGTTGGCAGTTACTGAGGTCCAGTACCTGGAATTGAATAATATATTTGTCGAACTAACTTACTAACCTTTACCTTTAATATTTATTCAATATCAGAAGCAGAAGGCTGATCACCTTTCCTTCATATGTTAACGATCAATATAACACTGTTTTTATATGATGTAGTGCCCTATACAACATCAGGTCAGGATAAGGGTTTGAATGAAATGAATAGTTGAAGAATTGAAATAATGAAATAACTCATTACATAAAACATTTTGAGTGTGTCCAAATACTTGTTCACAAAATCTGGATTATCTCCAATTACGATTAAAATGGTATTTTCTGGCGTTTCTCACGTGTGTGATTGAAATCCAGGATTTGGACCTCACATACTAATATAAGAGTTTCTGCTTGGTAAAAAGCTTCTTTACATCTCACCAATAGATGTCTCTAGTGAAGTTCTAGTGATTCAAGAACAAGGTTTCTAAATTGGTACATATATATATAGAACTTCCAAGAATTTGAATAGTGTGGTTGTCAATAATGGGTAGAATTGGGTGAATGTTACACGTGTGTAAAGTGATCACTTAAACTCTGTCATACTCTGTTTACTCTCCACCAATAACCTAGCTATGTTATGGGTGGGGGGTGAATGGTGCATGACAATTTTTTTTCTGTATATATAATGAATATGTATATGTATGTATATGTATATATATATATGTGTGTATGTATGCGTATGTATATGTATGTATGTATATTTATAAATATATTTTTAAACTTCTTACCTAGAAAAAAAAATCCTTTAACCACCCTTATTAATTCCTCTCCTTTCCTTCTCCTTCCTGCTAAATCTATTATTTTATATAGTACCCTTTTTTTGTTTTTTTGTTTATTTGTTTAATCTCTGAATTTTTTTCAATAGTTTCATAACATAAATGTGGAATTGTTTAATTGGCTTTTTTTTTTTTTAACGTAACAATTTTTTGTCAATGTAATGTAATGTTTATTATTGTTAATGTAACTATTGTTTTAAATCCTTTTTTTTATATGTAAGCTGTACAATTCCCGAATAAATAAAAATAAATTTCAAGCCACTTATTGAACTTTTTACTGTGCAACAGATTGTATTAGGTAAACCCTGAAGTTTTTTTCTCCATTTGAAAAATATTTAGTTTATTTAAAAAAAATTAATTAAACAATACCTTTTCTTCAAAATGGAAAAACAACACTTTCTGCCCTGTAGCGGGTAAATATTAAGTTAAAAATATGCATCTTTTGCCGGGATATAGTACATTTTCTGGGCATTCCGAAAACATGCACAACTGAAAATTGTCGACATTTATGACGTTCTTGAAAGGAGTGAGCGATATATGAACCAATAAAGAACAAGGTTTCTAAATATAGAACTTCCAAGAATTTGAATAGTGTGGTTGTCAATAATGGGTAGAATTGATGAATGTTACACGTGTGTAAAGTGACCACTTAAACCAGCCTATGACGGTCGTCAGCTCCGTAAATGCCCAGACTTCCATATTCTCCTTCATCTTTGATGAGGTGTCAAAAAATAATAACTAATTACATCATGAAGTCACAGTTATACCTTCAGCATGGCCTAGGTGACATTGTCCATGATAGAAGGACCTACAACCTGAGGACGAGGACAGCTGACCCCAACAGTCTACAAAGATGATAAGTTGGGATGGAGCCAGGAAGAAGACAATTTTTTATTCATTTGGCGGTCACCCAATGAAAGGATGTTTCTGCCAGAGTCAAGTATTATTTTTATTTACACCAAAATAATAATAACAATTTATACAAAATTTCATAGTTCTGAATACGTTCTTTCAGTGTCCGCTGACAACAGAGAAGGAGAACTTTCTAAATAGCTTAACACGGGCAGAAATCCAACTTCCCGCCCAAGTATCCACCCTTCTTTCTGAACCTAATTCTAGAATTGCGCTCATAATTTCTAAAATGAAAAAGAAGACAGTTATATTTATGTATTAATTTTAAATCAAACGCAGATTTTTTGAGCCTACTAAGTTGTATTTTATTAACAAAAACACATAAAAAATTATATTGTGACAATTGTTTCGCCTTGTTAGGGCATTATCAAACGAATGTGAAGATCAAATGGACTACGGTCCTTATGTAGCTATACAATTCTAAGTGACAGTTTTAACACGTGCAGCAATAATTTATGGGAGACAACAGTAGCTAATGGGGGATGTAGGTATGTACCCTTATACATCCCCCATTAGCTACTGTTGTCTCCCATAAATTATTGCTGCACGTGTTCAAACTGTCACTTAGAATTGTATAGCTACATAAGGACCGTAGTCCATTTGATCTTCACATTCGTTTGATAATGCCCTAACAAGGCGAAACAATTGTCACAATATAATTTTTTATGTGTTTTTGTTAATAAAATACAACTTAGTAGACTCAAAAAATCTGTGTTTGATTTAAAATTAATGCATAAATTAAAATGGAGTTCTACAATTTAAACGCCAAATCAATAAATAAGACAGTTATACCTTGAGTAGAGCCAAGCTAGAAATGGCCACCACGGTAACATGGTCCAGTACGGTGAGAGGGTTTCCATCCAGCCTCAGTTCCTCTAACAAGGGCATGTGCTCAAACACATCTTGGTGCAGGGAATGCAGGGAGTTGTAGGACAACCTCAGTATCCGCATGGATCTCAATGGTTCATACTCCTCTGGCATATACTGGCCCTGAAACATACATTATATATTGAAATACAAAAATACATTGCAAATGCTTGGTTCAAGTGATCTATTTGTACACATGAAGCATTCATCATTCTACCCATGATTAACAATCACACTACTCAAATTTCAGAACTTATATACATATATCCAGAAGTTTGCCTTATTCTGACACTTGCATGTTCTTTCTCATCGAGGACACACGAGGACATAACAAAATACACGTGGAGCCGATAAACACTACTTAATTTGGAGTAAGGTCCTTAAAATATATTGCCAATACCCAAATTAACACACTATCTGCGGGCGGATTCGCACTCATAATAGAGATAAACATTTCTGAAAAGAAGTGATAACATTTAACCATACTGTATACAAAAAATCAAAAGATGCCGCAAAAGTCATGCGTAAAAATAACTTACACGCAATTTATGATGAGTCGAGTGAAAAGGTAAAATTACCCTTCTTGCCAAACACCACCAGTCGGGTGAACCGGTAAAATTACCCTTCCCGCAGATTGAGTCGAGTGAAAAGGTAAAATTACCCTTCTCGCCAAACACCATCAGTCGGGTGAACCGGTAAAATTACCCTTCCCGCAGATTGAGTCGAGTGAAAAGGTAAAATTACCCTTCTCGCCAAACACCACCAGTCGGGTGAACCGGTAAAATTACCCTTCCCGCAGATTGAGTCGAGTGAAAAGGTAAAATTACCCTTCTCGCCAAACACCATCAGTCAGGTGAACCGGTAAAATTACCCTTCCCGCAGATAGTGTGTTAACCAGCTGCCTGACATATTTTATATAAAATAGAACCCTTTCGGGGATCCAAAGTAAATGATCTGAAAAAGTACTTTATGGAAAGATATATACCTATTGATAAGTCATATTTTCTTATTTTG
The DNA here is from genome assembly GCF_059751285.1 of Brachycentrus maculatus. NCBI lineage: Eukaryota > Metazoa > Arthropoda > Insecta > Trichoptera > Brachycentridae > Brachycentrus > Brachycentrus maculatus. Next base: position 333,205 of record NW_028280797.1, read on the forward strand.
TTTTTACCTTATGTTTTTTATATTTTCTCATTTGTTGTATTTTCTTATTTTTTAACTAACTAACTAACTAACCATCACGCCGCTTCTCCGCAGGAGTAGGCAGAGAGAATAGAGCGCCACACCACTCTGTCCTTGCAAACGTTCTTCGCCTCTTCCACGTTCATGCATCTCCTCATATATACCCGCCGATTGTTACGACTCCTAACCTGACCACTTTCAAGTATTTGGCATACCTGATCGTGCCATCTTTTTCTCGGTCTTCCTCTGCTTCTTTTCCCGCTAACATTCGCCTCATAAATTTGTTTAACCATTCTTTCCTCACTCATTCGTTCTACATGTCCAAACCATCTCAACACACCTTTCTTAATTTTATCGATAATGCTTATCTCAGTTTTGCATTCCTTCCTTATTTCACTATTCGCACATCTATCATACATCGTTTTGTCACACATTCTTCTGAGAGATTGCATTTCGACTGCATTCAGACTACTTTCATCCTTCTTTTGCCAACTCCATGTTTCACTTCCATACATTAGAGTTGGAACCAGGACTCCGTTGTGCACTGCCAGTTTAGCTTTTATATTTTCTCATTTATTTCTTTTAAATATGCTTCTTGTGCCTATTTATTATACCTGTTTATTGTTTTTATATTTTGCCATGTATTAATATTAGTTTTGGTTATTTAAAAAAATCTTTTTGTTACTTTATTATTTGTGTTCCAGTCTTGTTAACCTTAATCCCATGTCCCAAAATGAGAAATAGAAATTACTCATCGGGAATATTATACGTATATATGACTTATGTTTGTAATATGTTTTGAAAAAATAAATAAAATATAAATAAATAAAAAAACTATATTTAGATGCTTATAAAAATAGTAATCCGCCTCCGTAGTGTAATGGTCAGCACGCTCGGCTACCGTTCTGGAGGTCCCGGGTTCGATTCCCAAGGGGGGTAAAATAAATATAAGTGATTTTTTCACTTTAATATTTATTCAATATTACCATGGACTGGTACCTGAAGCGGAGGGCTGATCACCTTTCCTTCATGTGTAAACGGTCAAGATAACACTGCGTTTATATGACGCAGTGCCCTATGCACCATTGGGGTGCGGATAAGGGTTGTTATTTTTTTTTTTTATAAAAATAAACAAGGTATTCAGCTACAGGAGTTGACTTGATAAGGTTTTTTTTTTTTTTATTTTAAATTCTTTTGCATTTCACAATATAATACAGTGGTACCTCGACATACGAGTGCCCCAACATCCAATTTTTTCGAGATACGAGCCGACGAGCATTTGATTTTTTGCTTTTAGTTACGAGCGAAATTCGAGATACGAGTTCGGTTCGGTAGTAACACGCAGTCGCGCCATCACGATCAGTTAGCAGCGTGCTCATCGAGGAGCACACCCAGGAACTGACGACTGAGGAGATACAAGAGTTACAGTCACAGCAGCATACTGAGGTTATGCAAGAAATTGGTTTTGAGGAGTCAGAGGAGGAGGTTATTTCTACAAGTGAGATAAAGGAGATCTTAGGAATGTGGGAGAGAGTTTCACAGTTCGTGGAAAAAAACACCCAGAAAAAGTTGCAACAGGTCGTGCATCTGACCTTTTTAATGACACTTGCCTAACTCATTTCCGGAACATTCTGAGAGGGAGGAAGAAACAAACCTCCTTGGACATGTTTTTTTCTAAACGGCCTACAGGTGAAAGCGAGAAAAATGTAGCGAAAAAGGCAAAGACCAGTGAGGATATCTAATTTATTTCTTTACATTCTCTTTTTTGTTTTTGTGCAATAAATATTTGATATTTATAAATACGTTTTTATTATTCAAAACCACGTGACAAAAATAACTGGGGGTGACATTTTGGAGGTTGGAACGGATTAATGGTAGTTCAATTGTTTTGTATGGGGAAATTTGCTTTGAGATATGAGTAATTCAAGATACGAGCAAGGTTGCGGAACGAATTAAACTCGTATGTCGAGGTACCACTGTATATATAAATACAAGTACATACAAAAAAATAAATACAAAAAAAAGATCCCACAAAGGCATGGCCTGTGTGTGGGTATACATTATATTCAGGTCATAGTAAAGGGCACTGGCAAGAATACAATAGATATTATAAGAAGTAAAATTAGATTAAAAGTGCTAATATAAACTACAAATATTTGAAAGATGATGAAAGAAAATGAAAAAAGTTAGCAAATATGGCAGCTTGTGCACTACCTGGAATTTTACCGTCCGGCAGTCCGGTTTTGAAAAATAAAAGCGACTGCGACAGTTAAGCCTGATGGAATTTGCGCGCAACCGGTCAAGAGCTCCGATCCGAAGAAAGATGGACAAAAGCACAAGCCAATCTGAGCCGATCATCATTTTATCACGCTAACTGAAGTGCCGGACGGTAAAATTCTGTGTAGTGCTTAAACGCCCTATGAGTTACACGTTAAAAAGAACAAGGTACTTTCAAAATGCAAAATTTTCATGACAGCTTACCTCGAAGACTTCGGGACTCAAGGCCTCTGTGGTGATGTTATTGTGACTGAGGTCCAGTTCCATCATGCTCTGCAGCATCTTGAAGCTGGCCTTCTGCAGCGAAGAGATCTGGCCGTGCGACAAGTCCAGGGATGTTATCGGAAGCTCCGGGAAGGGGGTCACCTCGGTGAACTTGTTCAGACTCAAGTCTACGTGTGTTGGCTTTATGCCCACCAAACCTGGAGTGGATAGTTAGGAAAATCCTGTCATCTCATATTGACACAATGTGGTTTGTTGAGTGTTTTTTTTTCATCAATAATAGACTAATTACGAGTAACAGCAAATCCAACATCGTATCGCAGTCGTACAGGAGAAAGAGACTATCTTACAAAACGCAAAATGTTCAGGAGGGCCATTGAAATGACTTTTGCTTGGCAACAAAAAAACATCATATTATTTTTTGACATCTCATCAAAGATGAAGAAGAATATGGAAGTCTGGGCATTTACGGGGCTTACGACCGTCATAGGCTGGTTTAAGTGATCACTTTACATACGTGTAACATTCACCAATTCTACCCATTATTGACAACTACACTACTCAAATTCTTGGAAGTTCTATATATATGAACCAATTTAGAAACCTTGTTCATGAATCACTAGAACTTCACTAGAGACATCTATTGGTGAGATGTAAAGAAGCTTTTTATTAAGCAGAAACTCTTATATTAAGGTCGCAAGCCCCGTAAATGCCCAGACTTCCATATTCTTCTTCATCTTTAATGAGATGTCAAAAAATAATATGAAAATAACTCCTGTAATTGGAGATAATCCAGATTTTGTGAACAAGTATTTGGACACACTCAAAATGCTGAAAATAAACATCAATGCAGTTAGTCATTTTTAACAATTCAATTTATTATGCTTCGAAGTTTATAATCCCTAGGGATTTTTTTCAGGGCAATATTAAGCTAGTAAGATATTGAACAGTCAATGATCCTTGCAAAAAAAAATGCACTTGGTCACTTTCTCCTGTATGACTTACGATATGTACAATGTTTTTTGGCTTCTCCCGCGCTCTACCAAAGTAAGCAAACTTTCTCTTCCTGTATGCAGAAAACACTTAAGTTTATATTATTTTGAGAAATAAAAATTTTATAAGTTTATATTAAGTTTATATTATTTTGAGACTTTATTTTTTGATCCAATCACATTTTTATTAAAAACCAACCAGTTTCGGCAACAACATGTTGCCCTCTTCAGGGTTTATTTTATGACGTCATAAATTAAACCCTGAAGAGGGTAACAGGTTGTTGCCGAAACTAGTTGGTCGTGAATAAAAATGTGAGTGGATCGAAAAACAAAGTCTTTTTATTTTTCAATAAATGTAATATAACTATGATCCACAAATTTAATGCATTCAATATTCAAAACACTGTTAAGTGTTTCCGTATGAGGTTTGCATGAATGTGGAAGAGGTTAAGAATGTTTGCAAAGACAGTATGGTGTGGCGTTCTATTCTCTTGCCTACCGTTGAGGTGGAGCAGCATAATAGTTAGTTACTTTAACTAATTCCTTAATCTACCAAGAAAGAGTATTTTATTATAACATATATTTTTATAGACATAGCATATTGAGATGTCAATAAGATGATAGACTGGCTAGAGGTTAAGAATGTTTGCAAAGACAGTATGGTGTGGCGTTCTATTCTCTCTGGCTACCCTTGAGGTGAAGCAGCGTGATGGTTAGTTAGTTGGTCTCTTTGGGCAACAGAACTCAAGAGAGTACCTACCTGTCCAGTCCGCGATGGTGAAGAATTTGTCTATTTCCTTATCCTGGCAATTTACTATGGACTTGTTGCAATCGCAAGTTTTGCAAATCGTATCGGTTGGCACTATCGGAGGTGCCGTTGTTGTGTTGGTCGCATTGCCAGTATCGGTGGCATTCCCTTGAAAAAAAATGGTAAATAAATGATGTTAGCCACATCTGATTACAAGAAAAAATACATTAAAAGTATAAAAAAGAGGTTTTTCACCAACAGTCATTTCAGAATGTGTCCAGTAATACCACTGTTATTCCCCTGTTATTCTTCTCTGTCTTACTTATTACTGAGGGTTGTGACCCTTGTGGAAGCAATGACTCTTCTCCAGTTATCCCTTGACTGCGCTGCACGTAGCGACCAACCACCTTAACTCCATCGGTTCACCGTGTGGGGATCTCCTCTCCCTCTCTTCCCTTCAAGGCTACCCATCACAACCAGCCGTTCTAGGCTATCCTCGTTGCCACGTGCAACGTGTCCAAAGAACTGGAGAATCCGTAGTGCATAGACATTGGCCAGAGTCAAGCCGTCCATGGTGATTGCCTGGGTTACAATATGGAGAGATTCTCTGCGCCCTATGTGCCCATACCACCTCCAATTGCCTTTCCTCTACCTTACTTTTGATGCCTGTTACAGCCAGGCTTCCACGAATGCGTGATCTCTTTAGTTTGTCGCTAAGAGACCAGAAAACCCTGTTATTTTAAAGAAAATTCTAATAAATATATACAAACCTGTATTGTTTGATGACTTGTCAGTGTCTTGACCAAGAGCGACTGCCAAACACATCAGTAAAACAGTCACGCATTTAGTTTTCTCCATTTTATTTAGTGTTAAAATCTGTAATAAAAACTTTTTCATATATATATTTTTTTTAAATTTACATTTTTCATAATATTTTGAGTGAGCCCAAATCCTTGTTCATAAATCAGGATTTGTCTACAACATTCTGAGTGTGTCCAAATACTTGTTCACAAAATCTGGATTATCTCCAATTACAGGAGTTATTTTCATATTACTTTTTGACATCTCATCAAAGATGAAGAAAAATATGGAAGTCTGGGCATTTACGGGGCTGACGACCGTTATATGCTGGATTATGTGTGTAAAGTGATCACCTAAACCAGCCTATGACGGTCGTCAGCCCCGTAAATGTCCAGACTTCCATATTCTTCTTCACCTTTGATGAAATGTCAAAAAATAACAGGATTTGTCCATTTAGCAGTTATTTATATTGACATCTTAACATGGATGAAGAATAATGTGGATGTTTTTGTATTTATTGGGCTTATGGCCTGTCATAGACTGCTTAAAGTGATGAAATAAAATATGAAACTACTTTTTTGCTGTCAAAAATATCTATATACATATCGCTCACTCCTTTCAAGAACATCATAAATAAAAAAACTTGATTTTTCAGAATGTTTTTAAAGTTTGAAAATATAATACAATGTATTAAAAATATATATCAAGCCACTTATTGAAGTTTTTGATGTGCAACAGATCTTTTAAGGTAAAACCTGAAGGTTTTTTTTCCATTTGAAAAATATTTAATATATTTAAAAAAATAATTAAACAATACTTTTCTTCAAAATACAAAAACAACATTTTCTGCCCTGTAGCGGGTAAATATTAAGTTAAAAATATGCCTCTTTTGCTGGGATTTAGTACATTTTCTGAGCATTCCGAAAACATGCACAACTGAAAATTGACGAAATTTGATTTATGACGTTCTTGAAAGGTGTGAGCGACATATTTTTTAAATCATATTTTCATATGGTGTACGAAGTGCGTGGAAGTTTTTAGTAAGGGAAGGGTAAATAACTATAAATATTTCAATGTTTTAGAATTTAGTACATAAACCCTGATGACGACAAGGTTCTTGTCGAAACCGGTTGGATAAAGTGTTCTAATAAAAAGTGGTTAAAACACTTTGTTTCAACTACAAAAACTTTTGTTTTATTTTATAAAGTTTCTAAAATTTAGACTTGGCTTCTCATACGTTGTTTGAAAATGATGCGGAATGCATCGAAACACGTGTTGCAATAGATTTTAAGAAATAGTGGTGCTTACCAAGTAAAACTTTAATTAAAATAAAGAAAATAATAGCTTAATAGCTTCTTTACATCTCACCAATAGATGTCTCTAGTGAAGTTCTAGTGATTCATGAACAAGGTTTCTAAATTGGTTCATATATATAGAACTTCCAAGAATTTGAGTAGTGTGGTTGTCAATAATGGGTAGAATTGGTGAATGTTACACGTGTGTAAAGTGATCACTTAAACCAGCCTATGACGGTCGTAAGCCCCCGTAAATGCCCAGACTTCCATATTCTTCTTCATCTTTGATGAGATGTCAAAAAATAATATGAAAATAACTCCTGTAATTGGAGATAATCCAGATTTTGTGAACAAGTATTTGGACACACTCAAAATGTTGAAAATAAAGAAAAATAGTGATTAATTCATTCTTTGAAAATAAATTAAGGTAATAAAATGTTTCATAATCTACGTGTCTTATATTTCTTGAATTCTTATCTATGATTAATAAACTTAATACAAACTGAGGTGTGTTTAGCCGGAATCATTCAAATAGCATTTCTATATCAATCGGAAATGATAAGATTACATTCGTATAACCAATAAACCATCATGAAAAAAAAAAAAAACTAACTAACCATCACGCCGCTTCTCCGCAGAGGTAGGCAGAGAGAATAGAGCGCCACACCACTCTGTCCTTGCAAACATTCTTCGCCTCTTCCACGTTCATGCATCTCCTCATACATACCCGCCGATTGTTACATCATGATGCCAACCAAAATGCCGCGCACAAGCATCTCCTCATTCAAAACCCTGCTAATTTCTCGACTCCTGATATATTTTTGACCAAAGGTGATTCATAAAACCCTTATCCGCACCCCAATGGTGCATAGGGCACTGCATCATATAAACGCAGTGTTATCTCGATCGTTAATATATGAAGGAAAGGTGATCAGCTCTCCGCTTCACGTACCAGTCCAGGGTGATATTGAATAAATATTAGAGTGAAAAAATCACTTATATTTATTTGATACCCCCCTGGGAATCGAACCTGGGACTTCTAGAACGATAGCTGAGCATGCTGACCATTACAATACAGAAGCAGACAATTTCTGCTAATGGTGATAGTAAATATATATTAAACCATATCTGCTCCCTGTGTGGAGCATTTGGAGTCCACAAAATGTCTCCAGGCTTTTCTGTCGGCTGCTAGTACCTATGCAACCTCCCAAGTCAGATCCGCGTCCCGAAGTTCTGACGAGAACTGCCGACGAATTGTCAGCAGTGGTCGGGAACCTGATGCCTTGTAAAAGAGGCAAGCTTGATGGCGGCTCTCGGGAGGCATGCGGAGTACATGGCCAAGCCGACTGAATCGCCTTTTCTTGGCGACAGTTGTGACCAAGATTTTCTGCATCCTACACCTTATCTCTTCATTCCTCACAAAGTCAAACCAACCGCACGCCTAAAATTCTCCGCCGACAGCTTTTCTCAAAGCTCAGTACACGAATGCTGTGGGCCCTTGTAAGGTGCCATGTTTCACAGCCTGTAACTTTATAACACTTCATAATTGCTTCAGTATGTCCAGATGTTTATATTCACATCTCAACATAGATGAAGAAGAATATGGAATTATGGGTTTTTACAGAGCTTTCAACCAGTTATAGGCTAGTTGAATTGATCACTTTATAGACGTGAAAGATTCACCATTCTACCCATGATTGACAACCACACTAATAAAATTTTGGAAGTTATATTTATGCTTCAATTGAAACCTTGCTCATGCTTCTTCTACGGCACCATCTATGGTTTATCTTTAAATTAGGCATTTAAATTTATAAATGCGCCTCCGTGGTGTAATGGTTAACGTGTTTAGCTACCGTGCTGGAGGACCCAGTTTCGATTTCCAGGGGGAGGTGAAAATAAATATAAGTGATTTTACACTCTAATATTTATTTAATATTACCCTGGACTGGACCCTGAAGCGCAGGAGTGATCACCTTGCCTTGATGTAAAAAACAATCATTATTTACAACATTTTGAGTGTGTCCAAATACTTGTTCACAAAACCTGGATTATCTCCAATTGCAGGAGTTATTTTCATTATGATTTATGATCCACAAAGTTAATGCTTTCAATATTCAAAACATAATCACTTCAACCAGCCTATGACGGTCGTCAGCCCCGTAAATGCCCAGACTTCCATATTCTTCTTCATCTTTGATGAGATGTCAAAAAATAAAACAATCATTATGATGCAGTGCTCTATGCGCCACAAGGTGGGAAAAGGGTTAGAAGATGAGACATCTATTGATAAGATAAAAAGGAGTTTTTTACTGAGCAGAAACTCTTTTATCAGTATGTGAGGTTCAAATCCTGGCTTAAAATCACATACATGAGAAACGCCAGAAAATATCATTTTCATTTTTATTATTCTAGCTTATAATTTGACCAGTTAATTTATTTACAACATTTTGATTGTGTCCAAATACTTGTTCACAAATCTCTTTGATGAGATGTCAAAAAAAAGAAATATAACTCCTATAATTGGAGATAATCCGGATTTGTGAACTAGTTTTTGGACACACTCAAAATGTTGTAAATTAAATCACGTTATAAGAAGCGTCACTGTGTTTCACTTCAATCTTACCAGCAGACAAGCCTCTAAGGAGGCTTTGAATTAATCCTTTAAAAAAAAAGCTGGAGGATGTATTACCTGATCAAATGTTTATACACTGGGCTTAAACAGTTCACTATGCTAAATTTATTCCTCGCACATTTCACAACACTGTAGTCGACGAATATTTCAATAGCACCAATGACATTCGTGAAACAACACACAAAACATATTGTGATTCAAATGAACAGCGCTTGAGACGTACCAGATGTTTTTAAAGACGGAATTAACGTTGCACAGGTAAGAAACACACCAGAAATTAGTACATACAGATATTTTATCAGTTGTAAAGTATTGGTGATTGTACTGATAAGGACTGTATGTAAATATTCAGCCAATGAAGAAAGAGTAACGCTCCAACTCATATAGAGAATTTGTAATAGTATTTTGAAGGGGGCAGAGAAAAAACATGCATTGTTCTATTATGCCTTCATTCAATTAAATTCAATTAAAAAATTTTCAACCCATTCGGGGATCCGAAATAATGATCTGAAAAAATATGTATGTAGAGATTTTTATTTTTATTATTTTTTTAAACCCTTATCCGCACCCCAACGGTGCATAGGGCACTGCTTCATATAAACGCAGTGTTATCTTGATCGTTTGTACATGAAGGAAAGGTGATCAGCCCTCCGTATCAGGCACCAGTCCAGGATAATATTGAATAAATATTACAGTGAAAAAATCACTTATATTTATTTGACCCCCCCTGGGAATCGAACCCGGGACCTCCAGAACGGTAGCCGAGCGTGCTGACCATTACACTACGGAGGCGGACAAAATGTAGAGATTAGTCATATTTTATTGTTTTATTTTTACCATACGTTTTTTATAAACTCTCATTTGTTATATTTTCTCATTTATTTCTTTTAAATATGCTTCTTATGCCTATTTATTATACCTGTTTATTGTTTTTAAATTTAGCCATGTATTAGTTTTGGTTACTTAAAAAAAAATGTTACTTTATTATTGAAAACTCCTTCAGACACACGGAACAGATCAATATCCAATGTGATATGTTCAACATAGCGGTAGCTCTTCCTACAGGCATAACCATTGGCAGGTTGGTCCTGTGTATAGGAATGGGAAACAATCTATGCCGACGCTGTCTTAGGTAACTATCGGGAACATACAGACCAATGCTCCGGATAATTTCAGGATTATCGATCACACTGCGCAACAATGGATAAATATATGTAATCAAATACACATTCCTTCTAGTCTCTAAACTGTTGTAGCCGAGCATACCCTAGAGAAAGTCGGTTGGGTAGAGCCAAGGATAATAGCCGTATGTTTGAAATATCAATAAAAAATCTTGAAAACAATAAAAAAAGGTTTTTCTCAACATATTGCTCAATCCTTTTAACAACGTCATACATCAAAAATCGTGAATTTCAGCTGTGCATATTTTCGGAATGCCCAGAAAATGTACTATATTCCAGCAAAAGCGGCATATATTTAACTTAATATTTACCCGCTGCAGGGCAGAAAGTGTTGTTTTTGCATTTTGAAGAAATGGTATTGTTTAATTATTTTTTTAAATATACATTCATTCATTCAAACCCTTATCCGCACCCCAATGGTGCATAGGGCACTGCATCATATAAACGCAGTGTTATCTTGATCGTTAACACATGAAGGAAAGGTGATCAGCCCTCCGCTTCCGGTACCAGTCCAAGGTAATATTAAATAAATATAAGAGTGAAAAAATCACTTATATATTTTTGACCCACCCTGGGAATCGAACCCGGGACCTCCAGTACGGTAGCCGAGCGTGCTGACCATTACGCTACGGAGGTGGACATACTAAATATTTTTCAAATGGAGAAAAAATATTCAGGTTCAACCTAAAAAGATCTGTTGCACAGTAAAAAGTTTATTAAGTGGCTTGATATTTATTTTTAATACATTTTATTGTATTCTTAACCTTTTTTTCTAAATTCTTTATATATGACGTTGTTGAAAGGAGTGAGCGATATATATTTGAATCTTTTCTTGACTATGCACCATTCTCACCTGTACTCTTCATGTGATATTTTCCCTGCCTTGATTATCTCGGCTTAAACTGATAAAAACATGCCAGCATTTCTTATCTTATCTTTGGTATACTGATATTTCCAATCTAGCTGATACACGGGGAACGGGGAACACTCATTTTAGTAAATATAAAGATAAGACCTGTTGACTTAATGTCTCATAGAAACTCACAGACCCGCTATAAATTACTTGCAAACACTATCTCTTTTATCTTCTTCTTTTTCAGCTGCTTGGTGTAGGCCTTGTGGCCTGTGTTTTTTTTAAATAGAGAAGTATACAGAGACATATCGACGTGCCCTACGTAAAGTGCTCCAACTACATTTTTGTCTACAACATTTTGAGTGTGTCCAAATACTTGTTCACAAAATCTGGATTATCTCCAATTACAGGAGTTATTTTCATATTATTTTTTGACATCTCATCAAAGATGAAGAAGAATATGGAAGTCTGGGCATTTACGGGGCTGACGACCGTCATCGGCTGGTTTAAGTGATCACTTTACACACGTGTAACATTCACCAATTCTACCCATTATTGACAACCACACTACTCAAATTCTTGGAAGTTCTATATATATGAACCAATTTAGAAACCTTGTTCTTGAATCATTAAAATGAAAATGGTATTTTCTGGCGTTTCTCATGTGTCTGGATCTCACATACTAATATAAAAGTTTCTACATGATAAAAAGCTTCTTTACATCTCACCAATAGATGTCTCTAGTGAAGTTCTAGTGATTCAAGAACAAGGTTTCTAAATTGTTTCATATATATAGAACTTCCAAGAATTTGAGTAGTGTGGTTGTCAATAATGGGTAGAATTGGTGAATGTTACACGTGGGTAAAGTGATCACTTAAACCAGCCTATGACGGTCGTCAGCCTCGTAAATGCCCAGACTTTCATATTCTTCTTCATTTTTGATGAGATGTCAAAAAATTATAAAAAAATATATGTTGAAAAATCTTGTAAGCTCTCTCCTGTAAAGTAACAGATTTGCAGATAGAGTACTTTACGTAGGGGCCGTCGATATGATGTGATTATTATCGCCGCTAAAAATTTTTTACACGCGGCAACAATTGAATTTACACATATATTATATTAACGGGACATTTTTTGTCTGTTATATCTGAAGTCCGTTAAATAGAAGTCAGTTATATCGAGGTTATACAGTAGTTCCTAGTCATACAGGAGAAAGTGACCAAGTGCATTGTTTTACAAAAACGTGATCGTTGACTATTTGATATGTTACTAGCTTAATATTGCCCTGAAAACATCCCAAAGGGTTTTAAACTTGGAAGTATAATATATTGACTTGGTAAAAATGACTAACTGCATTGATGTTTATTTTGTTGCCAAGCAAAAGTGACTTAAATGGCCCTCCTGAACATTTTACGTTTTGGTAGTTGGTCACTTTCTCCTGTACAACTACGAGTTGCTTAGTCAGTTACTAAGCATTTTTCATTATTACTTTTTTTAAAGACAAATATTTCAGTTTTTATTATTTACAAAAATACTTCTATTTCAAACTTTTGAGCCTAAATGGTTCATCGTTAGAAATAGGTATCAAATTGTGGTAGAGTGGGTTCGAACCGAGAAGCTCTGAGTCAAAAGTCTGCGACACTAAGCACGGGACCACAATCCGACTTTTGCAAGGGATTAGCCTCCTGCGATGTCGATCCATCTCTTTGGTGGTCTGCCCGGAAGTCGTCTAGGTTGGGGTTGTCCGTGCAGTGCGATATGGAGGAGTCTGGATGGTTCCATTCTCCTCACACGCGCATACCATTGTCTCCTTCGTTGCCTTCCCCACCTAACGACATCTTCCATCTCGCATATTTCCCTTATCCTGGCGTTCCTTATTCTATCTCGAAGACTCTTGCCTGATATGCTTCTTAGAGTCTTCATTTCTGACACTCTAGCGCATTTTTGTGACTACGATGTCCACTCTGCTTTCAATCCCAATGTCATGATGATATCAACAAAGATGAAGAAAATACGGAAATTGTATGATAGTCGTAAGCCCCGTAAATGTCGAGACTTGCATATTCTTCTTCATCTATGTTAGGATTCCAAAAAAAAGAATTAAAAAAATAAAAACAATGTTTTGTTTGGGTTAATTATATAATTTATTTTATATTTGTTTACATTTCAAATATTTATATTCTATTTTATAATACATATATAAATACATTCTGATGACTCACATGTGAGTCTTTGCGTACGCCATATGTTGAACATATAAAAGATAAGTCAGTGCAGTATTACTTTGAGATTTTGCCCACAGATGTCACTAGGTACTATTAATCAGATCAAAATATGTGGCTCTGAATGTACGGAACACAGATTTAGAACCTCCAAAAAATATTATATTTAACATGTTCATCGCCAATAGGATTTTTGTAAAATGTCCAAATAAAACTTTTTGTGTACGTCTCAACTCAATTCGACCGCATTATTGTATAAAATGTTTCAATAAAATACATTGACAGATGTGTGTCCAAATACTTGTTCACAAAATCTGGATTATCTCCAATTAAAGGAGTTATTTTCCTATTATTTTTTGACATCTCATCAAAGATGAAGAAGAATATGGAAGTCTGGGCATTTACGGGGCTGACGACCGTCATAGGCTGGTTTAAGTGGTCACTTTACACACGTGTAACATTCACCAATTCTACCCATTATTGACAACCACACTATTCAAATTCTTGGAAGTTCTATATTTAGAAACCTTGTTCTTGATTGGTTCATATATATGGAACTTTAAACAAACACAGTTGTTTAACCTTTTAACCGTGTTAACTTTGTTCCTAAGAGACGACCGTGCGCGGCGGTATTTTGCCGTTTTTTAAATGATTACTTTTATCATGTATTTAGTTAAGAAACGATTTATTTTCCTAAACAAAAACGTTCAATGGGATTCATTGTGCCTTTTTGGTACTCTATAATACACGTGTGTCACATTATTCTTGAAATATATCGTAATATAAATAAATTAGATCGTAACATAAATAAATCAAAGCACGCATCGTGTGTCACTCTTACCCACTGGCAATGCGTAGCGTCGAGAGTGAGACAGATATAGGCCATGATTATGGCGCGGACTAATTACCGACCGCAAGAAAAATCAGGGGTAGAATTGGTGAATGTAAAGTGATCACTTAAACCAGCCTATGACGGTCGTCAGCCCCGTAAATGCCCAGACTTCCATATTCTTTTTCATCTTTCACGAAATGTCAATTTTTTTTAATTAATTCAAATATATACAAAATTTTACATGACTTAAATGCGCAAGAACGGCCAACCATGATTGCATACAACTAACTAACCATCACGTCGCTTCTCCGCAGGGGTAGGCAGAGAGAACACAATGTCTTAATCTGTCTTGGCAAACATCGTTCACCCCTTCCACATTCATGCGCCAATCGGGAGCGATACCATGAATATATATACAAAATAGAGCAACCCAACCTTGAATATATATAACTAGCTAACTAACCATCGCGCTGTTTCCCCGCAGGGGTAGGCAGAGAGCACACCACTCTGTCTTTGCAAACATTCTTCGCCTCTTCCACATTCATACCAACCTCGAGCGATACAGCAAACCATGAATATATACAACTAGCCAACTAACCAATACGCTGCTTCTCCACAGGGGTAGGCAGAGAGAATACAACACCACACCAATCCATCTTTGCCAACATTCTTCGCCTCTTCCACATTCATACATCTTTTCATATCAAACATCTTCTAACCCTTATCCGCACCCGATGGTGCATAGGGCACTGCATCATATTGACGCAGTGTTATCTCGATCGTTACTTACATGAAGGCAAGGTGATCACTCCTGCGCATCAGGGATCAGTCCAGGGTAATATTAAATAAATATTAGAGTGTAAAAATCACTGATATTTATTTTCACCCCCCCCCCCCCAGGAATTGAACCCGGGACCTCAAACACGGTAGCTAAACACGCTAACCATTAAACCACGGAGGAGGACATAATTGTTTCACATTGCGACATTGATTGTTTCACATTCCTACATACAGGCCCAACCTGCCGGATATTGGTCTGTTCCATGTGTCTGAAGGAGTTTTCCGAAGCGGGATTCTTCTACACCTTTAGCAATAGTTCTTGCATATATTTTATTTTAATGTATTTTTTAATATATACGATTAAAATTTTTTATTGTTTGTAATGTATTATTTTTTTTTTTTTGACATCTCATCAAAGATGAAGAAGAATATGGGAGTCTGGGCATTTACGGGGCTGACGACCGTCATCGGCTGGTTTAAGTGGCCACTTTACACACGTGTAACATTCACCAATTCTACCCATTATTGACAACCACTCTACTCAAATTCTTGGAAGTTCTATATATATGAACCAATTTAGAAACATCTCTTACATCTCACCAATAGATGTCTCTAGTGAAGTTTTAGTGATTCAAGAACAAGGTTTCTAAATTGGTTCAAATATATAGAACTTCCAAGAATTTGAGAAGTGTGGTTGTCAATAATGGGTAGAATTGGTGAATGTTACACGTGTGTAAAGTGGCCACTGAAACCAGCCGATGACGGTCGTCAGCCCCGTAAATGCCCAGACTTCCATATTATTCTTCATCTTTGATGAGATGTCAAAAAATAATATGAAAATAACTCCTGTAATTGGAGATAATCCAGATTTTGTGAACAAGTATTTGGACACACTCAAAATGTTGTTTGTAATGTATATATTAATTTTAATAAATAAATTGAAATTGAATAAATAAATCTGTATATTCAAGGCCACATGTTATGATGTCTGTTTAGTCATATCCTAGTGACATCTCCTCATGGGCCTCATACATACGGCCTCATTTGACCTCATACATACCAAGTATTTGCTATACCTGATCATGCCGAGTTCTCCTCGGTCTTCCTCTGCTCCATTTACCAACTAAATTCGCCTCATAAATTTGTTTCACCGTTCTCACTCACTCAATTGATCCACATGCCCTAACCATCTCAACACACCTTTCTTAATTTGCTGGATAATGCTTATCTCAGCCTTGCATTCTTTCCTTATACCACCATTTAAACATATCGTAGTCATACAGGAGAAAGTGACCAAGTGCATTATTTTACAAAAACGTGATCATTGACTATTTGATATCTTACTAGCTTAATATTGCCCTGAAAAACATCCCAAAGGATTTTAAACTTGGAAGTATAATATATTGAATAGTTAAAAATGACTGACTGCATTGATGTTTATTTTGTTGCCAAGCAAAAGTGACTTAAATGGCCCTCCTGAACATTTTACGTTTTGGTAGTTGGTCACTTTCTCCTGTACGACTACGAAATATATTATGCTAGAATTTATAATTTGTGTGAAGTGATCACTTATCACCCTATGACAGGTCATAAGCCCCGTAAATACCCAGACTTCCATATTCTTCTTCATCTTTGCTGATATGTCAAAATATAAATCTTATAATTATAAGCGGCGTGATGGTCAGTCAGTTAGTTTAAATAAATATAATAAATACTTTTGCAAACACAGAATGGTGCGGCATTCTATCCTCTCACTCTACACCTGTGGGGAAGGCGTGCCGTATATTAACATATACATAAATAAATGTAGAATTCAACCCAATAAACCTTGTTTAATTTTGGATATCGCTCACTCCTTTCAAAAATCGACAATTTTCAGTTGTGCATGTTTTCGGAATGCATAAAAAATGTACTATATCCCAGCAAAAGCGGCATATTTTTAACTCAATATTTACCCGCTACAGGGCAGAAAGTGTTGTTTTTGCATTTTGAAGAAAAGGTATTGTTTAATTATTTTTTTAAATATACTAAATATTTTTCAAATGGAGAAAAAACCTTCAGGTTTTACCTAAAAAGATCTGTTGCACAGTAAAAAGTTCAGAAAGTGGCTTGATATTTATTTTTAATACTTTTTATTATATTTTTAAACTTTAAAAACGTTCTCCTGAAAAATCAAGTTTTTTGATTTATGACGCTCTTGAAAGGAGTGAGCGATATATTACCCAACAAAGTTTAAGTAGCCCCGTTCTACGGTAAAGAATTAGTTTTGGTATTCACTACATCATCTCAGATTGTGATGTTTTGCAATTTGATATGTTGCGGCACTAAATTTGATTTGTTGAAAAAATAATGCCATACTGACTTTTCAGTTTTAAATTTGTCCCGTCTTATGATATCAGATCTCATTGCATTCAAATAATCGCCGCTTTCACTCCAAAAGCCCTGCGAGAATTGGTGGGGCCCAATAAAGTGCTAGTGGTGGCCAAAAAAGGTCCATCAGGGCCCAAAAAAATTTCAGTGGGGCCCAGCAAATTATTGGTGGCGCTCAAAAAAGTGCCATTAGGGCCCAAAAAAGTGCCAGTTGGACCCAACAAATTATTAGTGGCGCCCAATAAGGTGCCAGTGGGGCCCAACAAAGTATTGGCAGGCAGCACAGGGCGGAAGAAATCGGTGATGGTGTGATTTTTTGAATGATCGGTTATCGTATTATCGTTGGGACGATGTTTGCATTTGCCGTGAGACCTGGAACACGGGTTTGAATGGTTGACATTTGAAACGACGACGCGTTCCCCTGCATTTTCCGCATCGTAATTATGTTTCTTCTTCTTTTTCTTGGGAGGTTTCGTTTCGCCGATAAAGATGCAATCGTCTTCGATACTATGGGTCCGCTTTGACGATGTACTCTCGGAACAACCCTCATCTTTTATCAGGGAGGATAAGACTGATTCTTTGATGGTCACATTGTCGTAAATAGGTTCGCATTTAAGAGGTTTTACGTCGGATTCGCATGCGGAAGGAGTCGGGGCGAATTTGACAATCTTTTTCGTGTTTCGACGCACCCGCATGGTGTTCCCGCTCGGGCAGAAGCTGAGAGTCGTAAAGCTGTGTCGGACTGGACCCTCTGACTTTATAGGATTACCAACACTCGCACGACTATTACCTTGCGAGTCAGTCAAATCGTTGGACGATTTCGCAGGCGCAACGACACTTTTAGACGAGTCTGTATAAATTCCGGTCGTCAGATCTTTATTTAACAATTTAGCGTCACGTCTTTCGAATCGATTGTAATTCTCTTTCAGTATAACGTCCGCGTACTTCTTCGAGTTAGATTTTTGCGTCTTTGCATTATCGCGTTTCTTTCTATCACTCGCCGCGGTCTCCTCTGCGGCTTTGTAACGTTTGGGATTCAAATTTACGACGTCGGAACTCGTGGAATCAAAACTGACCAAATCTCGAGTTAAAAGACTTTCCAATATACTAGTTTTTTTTTCAAAATTTGATGTATCTGCTCTGTTTTTAGGCACGCTGTCCTTCTTAAGATTACTTAAAACGCTGTCGTTGGCCAGATAGCTGACCATAACGTCTTCTACCATAAAACCGCTCAGCAAATCATTGCGGAATTCGTTTTTGTAAGCCAAATCCAAAGCCTCGTGTTTTATCTCTCTTTTGACCGTAGTTTCGGCTGATGAGAGACTTGGACGAGTGTAATGACTCTCAGGAATATCTTGCGATAGAAACACATCATTAACGCAGGCCGCTTTAGTATTTCGATCACATTTGGCGGATGAATCGCCGAGAAATCTATTGTCATTTTTTTTGACACGGCGTCTTCTTCGCTTGTCACGCAATACAATAATATTTTTTTTGCGTTCCTTTGAACGTTTCCTCCTAAGGTCATCCCTATCTTTCGTCAATTCTGATCCATCAACAAGTTTCTTTGCCAATATATCCTTGTATTTCTTGATTCTACTCTTCATAGAATCATCAAATGCAGACTTTTTGGGAGTCGGAGCGAGGATGTAGCCGTTTCGACTGTCTTCGTAGCTGGTCTCCGGCTCGATGCCATCGGACAGTATGTTTCTCTTGCTGTCCATACTCTGGAAGTAGGACATGATGTTCTTCTGTCCTGATTCCGGAGACAGCTTCTTCCTGCTCCTGGAGTCCGGATTTTTCGGAAGAGGAATCGTGTAAATGCGACTAGGAGTAATCACCTGGAATTAAAAAAAAATAAAATTTGAATTCATGTATTGAATGATGAATCAAACGCTGATTTCTTGAGTTTACCAAATTGTATTTTATTATTTTTTGACATCTCATGAAAGATGAAGAAGAATATGGAAGTCTGGGCATTTATGGGGCTGACGACCGTCATAGGCTGGTTCACTTAGATCACTTTACACACTTGTAACATTCACCAATTCTACCCATTATTGACAACCGCACTACTCGAAATCTTGGAAGTTCTATATGCATGAACCAATTTCGAAACGTTGTTCTTGAATTACTAGAACTTCTGGGTAGAATTGGGTAAGCACTTAAACAAGCCTATGACGGTCGTCAGCCCCGTAAATGCCGAGACTTCGATATTCTCCTTCATCTTTGATGAGATGTCAAAAAATAATGTGATTAATAACTCCTATAATTGGAGATAATTCTGATTTGTGAATAAATATTCGGACACGCTTAAAATGTTGTATTTTACTGTTGAAAAAGCACATAAAAATGAATTTTGTGACAATTGTTTCGCCTAGTACATATACATTATAACTGCACATGTTAAAACTATTTCCTAAGTACCGAGAATTGTATAGCTGTATAAGGACCGTCAGTCCATTTAACCTTTTAACCGCGTTAACTTTCTTCTTGAGAGACGCCCGTGCGCGGCGGTATTTCGCCGTTTTTTAAATGATTACTTTTATCATGTATTTAGTTAAGAAACGACTTATTTTCCTAAACAAAAACATTCAATGGGATTCATTGTGCCTTTTTGGTACTCTATAATACACGTGTGTCACATTATTCTTGAATTATATCGTAATATAAACAAATAAGATCGTAACATAAATAAATCAAAGCACGCATCGTGTGTCACTCTTACCCACTGGCGATGCGTAGCGTCGAGAGTGAGACAGATATAGGGCATGATTATGGCGAGATGGTGTGGGCACGCGGATTATAATTTTCACCTTCTAACCCTTATCCGAACCCAATGGTGCATAGGGCACTACATCGTACAGAAGCAGCGTTAGGTGGACATGATTTTACCAGTCCTTCGTTCACAATATATCGAGTGTGTACAAATCTTTGTTCAAAATTTCTGGTTTTTAAACGCGAAAAATGTGAACAGTGATTCGGACGCTCTCAAAATATTGTAAGAATACTTCTTAATAATAATAATAATAAATTTGGATAACTTATATAGCGCCGTAAAAAAATACCTCAAGGGCGCTTCACGGTGAATGAATTGGGGAAAATATTATGGTGGAAATGATTTAGCAAACAAATGTGTTTTTAGTCTTTTTCTAAAGATCACCTCACTCTCATTATTTCTAACCATTGGTGGAAGAGCATTCCACGCCGTCGGTCCTGCAACAGCAAAGGCACGCTCGCCAAATTTAGTGCGTTGGTTGCGAGCTGGTAAGATCACTTTGCCCATTGCAGATGGAAGCGTGAGACGTCTATCAACCAATTCATCTGGAATACACAGCCCCTTAAATACTCTGGAGCCATATCTTCTTCACTTAAAACCCTTATCCGTACCCCAATGGTGCATAGGGCACTGCATCGTATAGAATCAGTGTTATCTTGATCATTAACACGTGAAGGAAAGGTAATCAGCTTCAGTTACCAGTCCAGGGTAGTATTGAATAAATAGGTTGGAGTGAAAAAATCACTCATATTTATTTGACCCCCCTGGGAATTGAACTCGTGACCTCCAGAAAGGTAGCCGAGCGTGCTCACCGTTACACTACGGAAATGGACAGAAGAAGAAATAATATTTTTTTTAAGCCCCCACTTACGAGTGATTTTAAATTAGTAAAAAGTTTCATAAAATAAACATACCTTGGCGTATTTCTCGTCTAAAATTTTATACCGGACTGTAGCCTTCTCATCTGCGTCCATTTCATCGTCAAGGTATTTCAAATTTTCGTTTGAACTGAAATAAAACATAAATATTAACTTCTGAGTATATAACAATTTGTCCGCCTCCGTAGTGTAATTGTCAGCACGCTCGGCTATCGTTCTGGAGGCCGCGGGTTCAATTCCCAGGGGGGGTCAAATACATATAAGTGATTTTTTCACTCTAATATATTCAATATTACCCTGGACTGGTACCTGAAGCGTAGGGCTGATCACCTTTCCTTCATGTGTAAACGATCAAGATAACACTGCGTTTATATGACACAGTGCCTTATGCACCATTGGGGTGCGGACAAGGGTTTGATAGATTGATTGATAGGAATTTTTATTGGCTGATCGCCTTTCCATCATGTGTAAACGATCAAGATAACACTGCGTTTATATGACACAGTGCCCTATGCACCATTGGGGTGCGGACAAGGGTTTGATAGATTGATTGATAGGAATTTTTATTGGCTGATCACCTTTCCATCATGTGTAAACGATCAAGATAACACTGCGTTTATATGACACAGTGCCCTATTCACCATTGGGGTGCGGATAAGGGTTTTATTATTTTGTTATTTTATCATATATAACGATAATGATAATGATAATTTTGGATAATTTATATAGAGCCATTTTTGTAATATACTACCTCAAGAATGAATTGAATATCTTATTTATTTAAAAAAAGAGAAATATTTGTGTTTTTATTATTAAAAACAATACTTCAATTTCATACTATTTCTGTGAGCCTAAGCGACTCATTATTAGAAATAGGTATCAAATTGTGGTAGAGTGGGTTCCAACCGAGAAACTCTGACTCAAGAGTCCGTGAAAGTAGCGGCGGGACCACAACCCATTTAATTTAAAAAAAAACTAACTAACTAACTAACCATCACGCCGCTTCCCGCAGGGGTAGGCAGAGAGAATCGAACGCCAAACCACTCGGTCTTTGCAAACATTCTTTGCCTCTTCTACATTCATGCATCTCCTCATACATACCCGACGATTATTACGACTCCTGACCCGGCCGCTTTCAAGTATTTGACATACCTGATTGTGCCAAGTTTTCCTCGGTCGCCCTCTGCTTCTTTTTCCAACTACATTCGCCTCATAAATTTGTTTAACCGTTCTTTCTTCACTCATACGCTCCACATGTCCAAACCATCTCAACACACCTTTCTTAATTTTATCGATAATGCTTATCTCAGCCTTACATTCTTGCATTCTTACATTCTTGTGCCTTTAATTTTAAAAACATAATAAATTTAAAAACATTTAATTTTAAAAACATAATAAATCCATTTTTGATTTATTGTAACTGCAGACAGTTGGTAGAATTCCACATTGAATTGTTGGGTAATATATCCAAAATAAAACAAGGTTTTTTGGATTGAATTCTACATTTATTTATGTATATGTTAATACGTGCCACACATTATCAAACACACATGTGTTTGATAATGTCCTAAGAAGACGAAACGCGTCACGTATTAACATATACCTAAATAAATGTAGAATTCAATCCAACAAACCTTGTTTTATTTTGGATATATTACCCAACAATAATAAATCCACTTACATATAGAAATTCTTTTTTGACTTCGGGCACGGCTTGGACTCAACGAGGCGCTCTCCCTCTTCCGGCCTCTCCCTCCTGCCCCGGAGAGTCCTCTCCCTGGCTCGACGCTTCCTCTTCCTCTTTGGCCTCTCCCCGTCCCTAGACTGAAATACAAAGCGCAGCGCTCGATCTTCCGACTCCACGCGATAGTTGCGCCTCTTCGTCTTGAGACTCTCCAAGTGCCGGAAATACTTGTCTATGTCGCACTTTAAACTGTCTTCTTCGTCTATTTGTGAGCTGATTTTTGCCGTCGGCGATATCTTGACCTTGATCTTGGCGGCATCGTGCGTTAAGGAACCTCTATTGGCTCTGCGTTTTGCGACTTTGCGCACGGGCGACAGAAGTTTCACATCCTCGTTAGTCGATTCCGCGTCATTCGTTAGATCGGATTCTTGCCCAGCATTACTGTCGAGAATTTCATCATTTGTTATGACGCTGTCTGCGACGGAAATGCAGTCATTGTCGGCAGTAATAATGAGGTTTTTCTCAGCTGAAAAAAAAAATCCTACATTATTTTTGACATCTCAACATAGAGGGAGAAGAATAGGAGGTCTGGGAGTTTACAAAGCTTACAACCATCATAGGCTGGTTCAAGTGATCACTTTGCACACGCGCAGAGTTTTTTTTAAACAAAAAAAAAGTCCCAGAA
Source organism: Brachycentrus maculatus (assembly GCF_059751285.1). Taxonomy (NCBI): domain Eukaryota; kingdom Metazoa; phylum Arthropoda; class Insecta; order Trichoptera; family Brachycentridae; genus Brachycentrus; species Brachycentrus maculatus. Next base: position 356,457 of record NW_028280797.1, read on the forward strand.
CTTACATCATGTCAAGCTTTTTACTAAATAAATATATGTAGTTCATAACAATACCATGGTCCGCCTCCGTAGTGTAATGTTCAGTCGCTCGGCTACCGTTCTGGAGGTCCCGGGTTCGATTCCCACTGGTGGTCAAATAAATATAAGTGATTTTTTTCACTGTAATATTTACTCCATATTACCCTGGACTGGTACCTGAATCGGAGGGCTGATCACCCTTCCTTCGTGTGTTAACGATCAATATAACAATACGTTTATATGATGCAGTGCCCTATGCACCATTAAGGTGCGGGTAAGGGTTAGGAGGACAATACCATATTTTATCATTTTGATTAATTACATAAATATAAAAAACAAAAGATAAATAAAAATCACTCCTCATCATCCATTGTTGACTTTGTGTAATACCACATTTATAAACACAGATTTGTGACTACCGGTTTCGGAAAATCATTCATAGAGTTCTAATGATAGATAGTAATGTGTAATTTTTACTGTAAAGAGATGGAAATATATATGTTATATATATATATATATATATATATATATATATATATATATATATATATATATATATATATATATATATATATATATATATATATATATATATATATATATATATATATATATATATATATATATATATATATATATATATATATATATATATATATATATATATATATATATGATGTAAATTTAGTGTAAATAATAGTATATGTTGTTGTAGTTGTAAATATAAGCTAACTTAAGAAAAAAAAAGGAAGAAGAAGGTTGAATATGATTTACCCACATGTGTCATCTGCAAGAGGCGTGTCCCGTAGGATGGGCTCGTCGGGCCTGCAGCGCGAGCATATCAAACTGCGGTTCGCGGACAGGCCGGCGCACTTGCGGTGCGCGGCTTGGGAACCGCACAGGCTGCAGATCACCAACTGCCACCTAGAGCGAAACAAAACCAGTCACTCACCCATATCGCTCACTCCTTTCAAGAACGTCATAAATCAAAAATAGTCAATTTTCAGTAGTGCGTGTTTTCGGAGCATCCGACATCCGGAGCATGTGTAAGACGGAGGATATTGTGAGGTGGGGACGACAACGAAGGCGATACTGGAATGATCATGTAAACAGAATGTCAGATGACAGATTTCCACGTATCACCCTTCAAGGAGTCCCTGAAGGACGCAGACCCCCAGGCAGACCTCCGAAAAGGTGGAAAGACAGCTGGGAGTCAACATACGGAGGCACAAACAGATCCCTAGGATCTACAAAAAGAGAAGAAGAAGAAGTTAAATATATGAAGGAAAGGTGATCGCGTCATAAACTGTTCTTTCATCACTCATTGAAGACTCGTGCGTGAGTCGTCCGTGGAGAGTGTGGAGATGTGTGGAGTAGGAGTGTGGAAATATAGTTACAGCTTGCTTCCCGAGTAGGAGCGCGAGGCGGCGCTCTGGCAGACGGACTCGCAGCACTCCCGGGGGCGCTCCAGCAGGTCATCGAAGGCCCCCACCTCTCTCTCCCAGGATGCGTCCCTGAAACCACACACATTACACTAAAGGTCTATTGTAACTTCAGACAGTCGGTAGAATTTCATATTGAATTGTTGGGTAATAAATCCGAAATTAACCGGATCCACGCGGCTCGCATAACCGTATGTGTTTGCACAAAACATGCCCCATACGCGGCCGACATAAGCGTACATATGTGTTTTTACTTTGCTCCAAGTTTCCAACCTCAGTTCAACTTAGAGGGATTTTTTCATGGTGTAGAACTTTGGATAAAATAATACGTCAATCCTTGGCCTTATGACATCTGTTGAAATATCTGACTAATAATTTGTAACATCACAAGGATAAATAAAAGAACAGATCCCTGATTTTTCTCGAGGTCGGTAATTAGTCCGCGCCATAATCATGCCCTATATCTGTCTCACTCTCGACACTACGCATCGCCAGTGGGTAAGAGTGACACACGATGCGTGCTTTGATTTATTTATGTTACGATCTTATTTGTTTATATTACGATATATTTCAAGAATAATGTGACACGAGTGTATTATAGAGTACCAAAAAGGCACAATGAATCCCATTGAACGTTTTTGTTTAGGAAAATAAATCGTTTCTTAACTAAATACATGATAAAAGTGATCATTTAAAAAACGGTGAAATACCGCCGCGCACGGGCGTCTCTTAGGAACAAAGTTAACGCGGTTAAAAGGTTAAACACCATTATTGGATTGAATTCTACTTTTATTTACAAACATACAGTATCAAGCAAGAAGAAGATCGGCAGCAATATCAAGATCTACAAAACTTGTGTCCGACCCATCATGACGTATGGAATCCAAAGTAGAGCGGATACCGCTGCCACAAAAATCGCGCTTAGAGTGTCAGAAATGAAGACTCTAAGTAGCATATCTGGCAAGAGTCTTCGAGATAGAATAAGGAACACCAGGATAAGGGAAATATGCGAGATGGAAGATGTCGTTAGGTGGGGAAGGCAACGAAGGAGACAATGGTATGTGCATATCGCTCACTCCTTTCAAGAACGTCATAAATCAAAAATTGTCAATTTTCAGTTGTGCGTGTTTTTCGGAATGCCCAGAAAATGTACTATATATATCCCAGCAAAAGCGGCATATTTATAACTTAATATTTACCCGCTACAGGGCAGAAAGTGTTGTTTTTGCATTTTGAAGAAAAGGTATTGTTTAATTATTTTTTTTAATATGTATACTAAATATTTTTCAAATGGAGAAAAAACCTTCAGGTTTTACCTAAATAGATTTGTTGCACAGTAAAAAGTTCAAAAAGTGGCTTAATATTTATTTTTAATACATTGTATTATATTTTGAACCCAGGACCTCCAGAACGGTAGCCGAGCGTGCTGACCATTACACTACGGAGGCGGGGTAAAATAAATTTAAGTGATTTTTTCACTGTAATAATTATTCAATATTACCCTGGACTGGTACCTGAAGCGGAGGGCTGATCACCTTTCCTTCATGTGTAAACAATCAACATAACACTGCGGTTATATGACGCAGTGCCCTATGCACCATTGGGGTGCGGATAAGTTTTTTTAAAAATTATTAATTATATTTTAAAACTTGAAAAACGTTATCCTGAAAAATCAAGTTTGTTGATTTATGACGTTCTTGAAAGGAGTGAGCGATATGTGAGGAGAATGAAACCATCCAGACTCCCCCACATCGCACTGTACGGTCAACCCCATTGTAGACCACCAAAGAGATGGGTCGATAGCTGAGAATCGACATCGCAGGAGGCTGATCCCTCTTAAAAACAGGCCTCAAGGCCTACAATAACTTTTTTCGTAGTTTCTACATCCTCTAAAAAAATGTTTTGTGGGTGTTCCTCGTATTATGGACCAGGGCTGCTTCTTTCAGTGACTGAGATGATGAATAGCGAGAAGTGTCACCCAATTCTACTGGAAAAGATACTACCAGAGATACTAAAACCAAGGTCAAATGGTAATGGAATATTTCAGCAGGATTTAGCCCCCTGCCACTAATCCAAAAAAATGATGAAATCACAATCCCGCAGGGGCAGGCAGAGAGGATGGAACGCCACACTCTTCTGTCTTGACATACACTCCTCGCCTCCTTCACATCCATACATCTAGTCATATATGCCCTCCGATTACGCAGACTTTTGACACCGCCTGATTTTAGGTTCTGATTGATCTGATCGTGCCAAGTCTTTTTTGGTCATCCTCGTTCTGTTTCCCATCTCACATTCGCCACTTATATTTTCTTAGTCATTCTCTCGTTATCCATTCGCTCCACATGTCCATTTTAATGTAGCATATAAAGAAAAAAACTTACTGATCTGGTACATAGAATCCGTGTTTCTGAACAAGCTCCAGGAATACAGGCTGGTTCCCGCAGAGCGGACACTTCAGGTGATGTCTCCCGGCTGAGAGTGCTAATTTCTGGAAAAGTTTACAACATGACTATATTTTGAGTGGTGTCCAAATACTTGTTCACAAATCTGGATTACCTCCACTTAGGTGTAAATAATTTTAATTAAGTCTGGGCATTTACAGGGCTTACGACTGTCATAAGTAGGTTTAAGTGATCACTTTACACACCTGCCGTAAGCCCTGTAAATACCCAGACTTCCTAATTCTTCTTCATCTATGTTGAGATGTCAAAAAGTAAGGCATTATAGACGCTGTAAAGAAAAGAATCCAAGAGTACTCGGGCCGTTGTATGAGGGGAGAGAAATAGCGAGTAATAGGTATTATATTACAAGGCGTTGTGGAAGGTAAACGCAGCGTAGGAAGAAGGCGTATATCCTGGCTCCGCTGCAGCACTGGGGCGCTGCTCAGAGCGGCTGCAGACTGACACGATGATTGCCAACCTTCAGCGTGGAGTACTCGGGCCGTTGTATGAGGGGAGAGAAATAGCGAGTAATAGGTATTATATTACAAGGCGGCGTGGAAGGTAAACGCAGCGTAGGAAGAAGGCGTATATCCTGGCTCGGCAACTCCGCATGGAACAACAAAGGTACTAGTCATCCATACATCTCTCGACACAAATTGAAGACACGGAGTGAATCAGTATTCGCGCCCATTACAAGTTGCGGAATTAGACAGCGGACCGCCCGGTTAACAGGTTAAATATATTAGTATCACAGTTTTGAGTTCCAGGCTTTCTACTTATACCGTTTGAAGACTTTCCAAGAATTTTACAAAATTACACACTCTCCGGGATGTTTGTGGGCTTTGCCAAAGTAATTATAGATAAAATAAGACCTATGAACAAGTAGCGTTATACTAGATGGACTGTTGGTGGTATCGGTGGTTGGTGGTATTGAACTTACGGCAACGCAGAGGCGATGGAACCACTTGTCTCCCTTGCAGCACTCGGGCCAGATGGTGTGGAAGGTCGGGTACGGCGTCACGCGGTCGTAGCATATGCCGCACATGTGCCACTCCGCTACCGACTCCACCTTTACGGGTGTTACTGTAATAATATATTAAGAAATTAAAAAAATTTAAGATATAAAAATTCTTAAGAAAAAAATTAATGCCCATTCTAATAAAACTTGAAAAAAATATAAAAAAAGACTTATATCATTAATTATATAAAACATTAAACCTTGAGTGTAAGTCCCTCTCCAAGCACAAGAGCTAAGTCTCTTTTTTGCAGAGGCACAGCGAATCTAAGTTGGCCATATGTATAATTATTTAGATTTTGTATAATGTTGTACTTAAAAATGTAACTATATTAAATAAATAAATGAAAAATAAAATAAAAAAAATTATTTGATTTTCATATAATTTCTTGAAATATTTTTAAATAACTAACTAACCATTGAACCGATTATCCGCAAGGTGTAGGCAGAGAGGATAGAACGCGACACCAATGTGTTTTTGCAAACAACTTTGCCTCTTCCACATTCATGCATCTCCTCATACATTTTTTTCTTCTGACCCTGATCTACGCCCAATGGTGCATAGGGCACTGCATTGTATTGACGCAGTGTAATCTTGATCATTAACAGATGAAGGCAAGGTGATCACTCCTGCGCTTCAGGGACCAGTCCAAGGTAATAAATACTAAACCAATATTAGAGCACAAAATCAGTAATATATAATTTCACACCCTCCCCCCCGGGAATCGTTGGACCATTTCTTTTGGGGTCTTCTGACACCTCTTTTGTTCTCCCAAGGTCTCCATCGTAGAACTCTTGGGGTCCATCTTGTGGGGTCTTGCAATATCGCTCACTCCTTTCAAGAACGTCATAAATCAAAAATCATCAATTTTTAGTTGTGCATGTTTTCGGAATGCCCAAAAAATATACTACGTATATCCCAGCAAAAGTGGCATATTTTTAACTCAATATTTACCCGCCACAGGGCAGAAAGTATTGTTTTTGCATTTTGAAAAAAAGGTATTATTTAATTCTTTTTATAAATATACTAAATAGTTTTCAAATGGAGAAAAAACCTTCAGGTTTTACCTAAAAAGATCTGTTGCACAGTAAAAAGTTCAATAATTGGCTTGATATTTATTTTTAATCCATTGTATTATATTTTTAAGATTTAAAAACGTTCTCCTGAAAAATCAAGTTTTTTGATTTATGACGTTCTTGAAAGGAGTGAGCGATAGGAGTGAACACACCTTTCATAATTTGATGGATAACTCTTATCTCTTGGCCTTACACTCTTCCCTCATACCACCGTTCGGACATCTATGTTACATTGTTTGGATCAGAACACTCGCTTACCAGGTTTGTCTTGCGACTTGGCGATGATAGCCCAGCTACGGTCGCCAATCCTCAAGTTCTCGTTCCCCGGGAAGGCGAGGGTGTCCAGCAGCACACCGCCGTTGTCGGGCGTCAGGCGCAGCCGGTTCAGCTGCAGCAGGGCACAGCCGGGAGTCCTGCCCTGTCGGTTGAGGATTATTGCAGATGGGACGCTCTGCGTTGGGCGATGGTCCACGCAAAACGACCTGCGGAGAAACATCGCATTGGAAAAATCTACTTATAAAAAATGCCAATTCAAGAGCAGTTTTTGCATTTATGCAAGAAAAAACAGGCTTTTTCAAATTTAGTGGCAGGGGGAATACAATAGATTTTTACAGAAAATGTATTTCTATTTCTGACTGTATTTAAATCTATCATTAGTAAATTGTATTGTTGAATGTAAAATATACCGGAAACCTACATTTACAGATATTCTTTTTTTTTTAAGCATACACGTAAGAAAATGTCTCAGCACAAACAGTTAAATTATCTCTGGCCAATAGTGGAACAAGAAGAGATTATTAGCCAGATTTTTTATTATTTACATTTGTGACAACTTTTTTTAAAATTCTTATTCAATTAACCTTTTAACCGCGTTTACTTTGTTCCTACGATATGCCCGTGCGCGGCGGTATTTCGCCATTTTTAAATGATTACTTTTATCATGTATTTGGTTAAGAAACGATTTATTTTCCTAAACAAAAACGTTCAATGGGATTCATTGTGCCTTTTTGGTACTCTATAATACACGTGTGTCACATTATTCTTTAAATATATCGTAATATAAACAAATTAGATCGTAACATAAATAAATCAAAGCACGCATCGTGTGTCACTCTTACCCACTGGCGATGCGTAGCGTCGAGAGTGAGACAGATATAGGGCATGATTATGGCGCGGACTAATTACCGACCTCAAGAAAAATCAGGAATCTGTTCTTTTATTTATCCTTGTGATGTTACAAATTATTAGTCAAATATTTCAACAGATGTCATAAGGCCAAGGATTGACTTATTATTTTATCCAAAGTTCCACACCATGAAAAAATCCCTCCAAGTTGAACTGAGGTCGGAATCTTGGAGCAATGTAAAAACACAAACGCTTATGTCAGCCGCGTATGGGGCATGTTTTGTTAAAACACATACGGTTGTGCGAGCCGCGTGGATCCGGTTAATAATTTTAAGCAACATGCGATAAGTCAAAATGAGGGGGGAATTTGTCACTCACTGAAATCTGTCATGAAACCAGTTGAGGGCGCCATTCCGACGGCCGCACGGCATGTGGAACACCTTGGAGCATTGCGCGTTGGCGCAGTGGACAGTCGCAGTACTACGTCCGCAATAATAGCACCGCTGAAATCACAAAATAACAACTAACTTGCGAAAGGAATCCACAACAGTACCACAATATACCTACTACGATTTACTTTATTATTTTACATTGTGAGTCGCGTACTAGGATTTTAATACAAATAAGAGCTGGGGTATTTTTTTTCTACGGATCACATGTAATTTTTGGATGGTCATTACGGGAAAGGCTAATTGAATAATAATAATAATAATAATAAAATTGGATAACTTATATAGCGCCATTTTCGTAAAAAAATACCTCAAGGGCGCTTCACGGTGAATGAATTGGGGAAAATATTATGGTGGAAATGATTTAGCAAACAAATGTGTTTTTAGTCTTTTTCTAAAGATCATCTCACTCTCACTATTTCTAACCATTGGTGGAAGAGCATTCCACGCCATCGGTCCTGCAACACCAAAGGCACGCTTGCCAAATTTAGTGCGTTGCTTGCGAGCTGGTAAGATAACTTTGCCCATTGCAGATGTTGTAGCCGATGGAAGCGTGAGACGTCTATCAACCAATTCATCTGGAATACACAGCTCCTTAAGATACTCTGGAGCCATATTGTGTATTGATTTATACATGAGTAGGCAGAGTTTATACTCAACCCTTTCTGGAAAGCGTAACCAGTGGAGTTTGTGAAGTAGTGGGGTGATGTGACTGAATTTAGAAATTCCAAAAATTAGTCTCGCTGCTGCGTTTAACACTGATTGCAGTCGAGTCATTTTATTGTTTGGTAGACCCGTGTATATACCGTTACAATAATCTACTCTCGATATTACAAACGCATTTATTAATTGACGGGCAGCATCAACTGGCAGATTCTTGCGAATGAATATGATGACATTGGCACTATTTACCCGTTTAGACGCTGTCTTCACTTGCTTCACGATGTCAGAATGCAGGAAACCCAGAATGCCCTCCGAATCCTTCCCGCTTTGTAACATGTGTGTGGACAATAACTAAAAATATATTTAATAATCATATAAATTGAAAGTACTTTGTTAGTTGAGGACAAATGACAGAACAGGGGTCCATTTTTTTCTGTGTCTACTTAAATATTTAAAATATTGCTTATTGAATTGGCGTTTAATTTGTAGTCTTTATCAAAATATTCTAGCAAATTGAGTGTAATATTTTCAGCCTTAAACATTGTAGAAATTTATTTATAATTAAAATTTTACTTGGTAAATACTTGGTAAAGGCTGAGATAAGCATTATCGATAAAATTAAGAAAGGTGTGTTGAGATGGTTTGGACATGTGGAGCGTATGAGCGAAGAAAGAACGGTTAAACAAATTTATGGAGCGAATGTAGTTGGAAAAAGAAGCAGAGGACGACCGAGGAAAACTTGGCACAATCAGGTATGTCAAATACTTGAAAGCGGCCGGGTTAGGAGTCGTAATAATCGTCGGGTATGTATGAGGAGATGCATGAATGTAGAAGAGGCAAAGAATGTTTGCAAAGACAGAGTGGTGTGGCGTTCGATTCTCTCTGCCTACCCCTGCGGGGAAGCGGCGTGATGGTTAGTTAGTTAGTTAGTTAGTTAAATACCATTATTTCTTAAAATCTATTGTGACACGTTTTTTGATGCATTTTGCATGTGAAATTTTAAGAAATAGTGATATTTATCAAGTAAAATTAGAATTAAAAATCTTCTTCTTCTTCTTTTTCCATGTTCGCTCCCTAGGTGGAGCATATGGCCAACACGAAACGTCTCCAAGTCACTCTGTCACGCGCCATCTCCTTGGCTTCCTCCCAGGTCAGTCCGGCGTCTGGAAGTTCCGCTGAGTATGGTCGGTGAATGGGCGCCGGAATCCTCGGGGTTGGAAGAAGAGACACGAGGGGTTGATGCCCTCAGGTGGCATTCTAAGGACATGTCCCAACCATGTCCACCTTCTCCTCTACAGGACTTCCAGTATGAGGGGCTGTAGAGTTCTTTTCCTCACATCGCCATTCCTGACAAAGTCATACCACTTTATACCCAGTATTCGCCTCAGGCACCTATTTGCAGTTCTAATAGAAACATCGATCGGAGCCCTGCAAGATATAATTGACTCCCTCCAAATAAACTCCGCTCGGTTAGGCCTAAGAGCGAATGCCAAAAAGACCAATGTCATGTGCAACTCAGCCTGTCTGGACCGAGTCCAACATCTTACCTGTGAGGGACGAGCGCTCTTTCGAGTCGACACCTTCAGATACCTCGGAACACTCATGGTGGAGGATGGTAGAGTCCAGAAAGAACTGAATGTACGGCTCGGAATGGCAGGAGCCTATATTCAATAAAATGCGCAATGTCTGGGACTCACTGCTTTACTCGACAAAAACCAAGTGTCGTCTCTTTAACGCCTGCATCCTAACAGTGTTGCTGTACGGATGTGAGTCGTGGCACTTCACCAAAACTCAAAGCAAGAAACTAGCAAGTTTTTTTTTTTTGAATAAAAATAGATGGATATTATCACAAAGTGACTCCCGAATCAATTAATTATACCTTTATTTACTCTAAGGTGAACCCCAAAATTTTTGAGATGGAGACCTTGCTTCAGGTACCAGTCCAGGGTAATACTGAATAAATGTTACAGTGAAAAAATCACTTATATTTATTTTACCCCCTTGGGAATCGAACCAGGAAACCTAGAGAACGGTAGCCGAGCGTGCTGACCATTACACTACGGAGGCAGACAAATCAAATTAATCAGTCTTGATAAAGAAGCGGTTAGCTTGGAAACCGGTAGACATTATAATCAAGTTATAATAAAATATTTGGAGTGATTTTAAAACCAAGTTACATTTTAATTATCACAAAAGTGGTCTTGTATAAATGTCTCATTTTTATATTTAAATAATAAAAAAAAACCCTTACCCGCACCCCAATGGTGCATAAGGCACTGCTTCATATAAACAGAGTTATCTCAATCGTTTACACATGAAGGAAAGGTGATCAGCCCTCCGCTTCAGGTACCAGTCCAGGGTAATATTGAATAAATATTGTAGTGAAAAAATCACTTGTATTTATTTGACCCCCCTGGGAATCGAACCCGGGACCTCCAGAATGGTAGCCGAGCGTGCTGACCATTACACTACGGAGGCGGACAAATAAATAAATAAATAGGTACCAAGATGGTATTTTCTAAGCAGCGAGCAAACTTACGAGACAAAAATGGTGGCAGTTGATTTTGCCCATGGAGTAGAACACTCCGAAAAGCACCTCGTTGTCATCGCACTCCTTGCACAAGGAACAGGGCCGCGAGTTCCGGCGGACCGACACGGGATACTTCTGGTCACACATCTGGAAGAATGCGAAAGCACTTTTATATATATACAGTGAAACCTATCTATCGTTCCTCGAATAATCGTTTTCCCGGATGTATCGTTTATTTTATCCCGAATTTATTTCATACTAAACTAAACTGCATCCATCGTTTCTCCATCACCATTTACCGCATTTATCGTTCGAATTAAGCTGCATATTTGATACATTTTGTCCGTTTTTTTACATTATTTTTAATTTTCTTACATTCAACGGCAACGTATGGGATAGAAACTATCGAAAGCTCGTGTAACCGATAGCAGGAGAGGTCGATATTGATGAAAAGGAGCCGCTGCCTGTACCTGCATCTCCAGAAGCGTGCACACTCTTTGAAAGAAAACTTTCTACAACGCACATTCAATAACCAATGCTGAAAAAAATACTATTTGCAAAGCTGAAAATAAACTATTCACTTACGAAAATAAAACAGTTAAAAAACAAATTTTGATCAATAAACTTTAGTATTTTTTCAAATTCTATTCATATTTGTATTTTTTTTTAAATAAATACATTTGCATCTGAAACCTGTATTCTTCTTAGAAATTTTAGCCTACGAATGGCTTTACAGATTGGGAGGACGGTATCTTTACTCGGTCGTATCTACTTGCGTATTGACTTCTTAATCCCGCATTCATAGTTTATTTTAATAGGTCCCTTTAAAAACGACAGATAGAGGTTTCACTGTATATATATATATTTTCTACCTATCAGCGAAAGCTAAACTGGCAATTAACATAAAGTACATGTTGTATACTTTATGAAAAAATTATATATAGATTTATATTATCCACTGACACTTGGTGATGGAATTGCATTTTGAATATACTATAAGATTAAAACCAATATTTTTAGCTTTTCCACTTTATTTTTATTTGACCAGCGACCGGGTTTCGTCGTTACCGACATCATCAGACATCGTTACCACATCACCAGTCTGATGTCGGTAACGACGAAACCTGGTCGCTGGTCAAATAAAAAATAAAGTGGAAAAGCTAAAAATATTGGTTTTAATCTAATAATATATTAAAAAATTATATGTTGTCTCTTGAATTTGATAAAATATTGATGTATATTTTCAAGTATTTTAGTGGTTTAAAAAGTACTTATCTAAACACATATAAAACCCTTATCCGCACCCCAATGGAGCATAGGGCACTGCGTAATACAAACGCAGTGTTATCTTGATCGTTTACACATGGAGGAAAGGTGATCAGCCCTCCGCTTCAGGTACCAGTCCAGGGTAATATTGAATAAATAGTACAGTGAAAAAATCACTTATATTTATTTTTACCTCCCTTGGGAATCGAACCCGGGACCTCCAGAACGGTAGCCGAGCGTGCTGACCATTACACTACTATCTAAACAAGGATGAACATATAATACGAGGAATTACACATAAGCCTGAAATATTATAATTATTATTCTTTATAGTTAATTAGTCCGCCTCCGTAGTGTAATGGTCAGCACGCTCGGCTACCATTCTGGAGGTCCCGGGTTCGATTCCCAAGGGGGGTAAAAATAAATATAAGTGATTTTTTCACCGTAATATTTATTCAATATTACCATGGACTGGTACCTGAAGCGGAGGGCTGATCACCTTTCCTTCATGTGTAAAACGATCATGATAACACTGCGTTTATAAGACACAGTGCCCTATGCACCATTGGGGTGCGGATAAGGGTTTTATTTATTATTATTATTATTCTTTATAGCTAGGAACTGATATATTCCAGATATCGATATGGTCCTCGATATCATTGCCGTGGTTTTGCATATTGAGACAGTCTAAAATATTATTCAAAATCTTGTTTAAATTAATCACATCAAATAGTCTACCAATCAATTTTTTTTAATTTTGTAAACATAGCAAATAATTATATTGCAAATTATCCCCAGGTGAATTTATTTTGAATTAAACATACTTAACCGGATCCACGCGGCTCGCATAACCGTATGTGTTTTCATAAAACATTCCCTGTACGCGGCTGACATAACCGTTTGTGTTTTTACTTTGCTCCAAGTTTCGAACCTCAGTTCAACTTGAAGGGATTTTTTCATGGTGTGGAACTTTGGATAAAATAATACGTCAATCCTTGGCCTTATGACATCTGTTGAAATATCTGACTAATAATTTGTAACATCACAAGGATAAATAAAAGAACAGATCCCTCATTTTTCTCGAGGTCGGTAATTAGTCCGCGCCATAATCATGCCCTATGTCTGTTTCACTCTCGACGCTACGCATCGCCAGTGGGTAAGAGTGACACACGATGCGTGCTTTGATTTATTTATGTTACGATCTTATTTGTTTATATTACGATACATTTCAAGAATAATGTGACACGAGTGTATTATAGAGTACCAAAAAGGCACAATGAATCCCATTGAACGTTTTTGTTTAGGAAAATAAATTGTTTCTTAACTAAATACATGATAAAAGTAATCATTTAAGAAACGGCGAAATACCGCCGCGCACGGGCGTCTTTCAGGAACAAAGTGAACGCGGTTGAAAGGTTAAAAAAAAAACTCATTTTTCTGTATAAAACCAATAATGAACATGTTCACAATTAATTCACCAGAGAAATACAGACACGTATTTTGTCAAAAAATAAACACCCTTGAAATCTTTAATCATTAAAATACATCTTCATCAATATTTTTCCACAAAAAAAATCTTTTATTAACGGTCAGAGTTAATTTGTGCATAACGCATGTGCAATGAAGTGTGGTTCCTGGAGCGCCCGACGCGGCTGCAGAGAGAACCACGCTCCATCATTTATTTAATTTTCTCCGGATGTTTGCATCTCAAGTCTACAATTTTTTACTCATCTATAAATATTGCGTTTGGCGTTAACTTGAGATGGTTAAAAGTTATAATTTTATAAAGGTTAGCTGTTAACTGATGAATAATAATAATAATAAAACCCTTATCCGCAATGGTGCATAGGGCACTGCGTCATATGAACGCAATGTTATCTCGATCGTTTACACATGAAGGAAAGGTGATCAGCCCTCCGCTTCAGGTACCAGTCCATGGTAATATTGAATAAATATGACAGTGAAAAAATCGCTTATATTTATTTTACCCCCCTTGGGAATCGAACCCGGGACCTCCAGAATGGTAGCCGAGCGTGCTGACCCTTACACTACGGAGGCGGACGAATAATATCATTGCGTCGTTCAATATAGCAATGCTGGTCTAAACGGTGTAGTGTATTTCTAAGAATCTGCGCCGAATGAACACATGTGGCAAGTTGGCGTTAAAAAGTGTTTTGTGTTCGTCCCTTGAGGGTACTTTACGACCGTAGTGTATTCATCCGAAACCCCTAACTTCTCGGGGGTAAATGACCGCAATAACAATGTGCAAAGACAATACCAATCTGAGAACATGCGCTTAAACGGTTAAATTTTATGAAATCGAACTACAAACTTAAATACCTCAATTGCGCCAGCTCCCATTTGTGTGAAAGCGAAAGCGGAAAACCTCAGAGACAAAACCTTCGTGTCGGATCACGGAAGGGCGGCAAAAGAGGATAAAAGTGAAGTCCCGTTTGAACTGTGCTAGTCTGGAAGTTGGAAGTTGGCCATCCACATGACAAGGAGATCAACAAGCTGCCCTCCAGCGTGACGACCATCGCTCAGGAAGGCGTCCTGCCCAACACCCTGGCCATTCTCCAGCCCGTGGGATCAAGAGGAAGGCGTTTTTATTTGTCGGCTCATCTTCTCCCGCTCCAGACTCGCAGGCCCGAGATCGATTGAGGACGTTTTAATCCATTTTTTTTATATCATTATCATCATCATTTTATTATTATTGTTATTATTCATGTCTTTATAAGCGCCCTTGAGGTAGTATTTTACGAAAATGGCGCTATACAAATTATCCAAATTATTATTATATTAAATAATAAAAACCCTTATCCGCACCAAATGGTGCATAGGGCACTGCTTCATATAAACGCAGTGTTATCTTGATCGTATACACATGAAGGAAAGGTGATCAGCCCTCTGCTTCAGGTACCAGTCCAGGGTAATATTAAATAAATATTACAGTGAAAAAATCACTTATATTTATTTTACCCCCCCTGGGAATCGAACCCGGGACCTCCAGAACGGTAGCCGAGCGTGCTGACCATTACACTACGGAGGCGGACAAATTATTATATTACATGTTGTATACTTGTATGATAAAAGTATTTGTTTTCTCGAAGAGGCGAAGAATGTTTGCAAAGACAGTGGTGTGGTGTTTTATTCTCTCTGCCTACCCCTGCGGGAAGCGGCGTGATGGTTAGTTAGTTAGTTCAAAATAAAACCGTGGCACAAAGCTTATATCGCTCACTCCTTTCAACGACGTCATTTATCAAAATTAACAATTTTTAGCTGTGCATGTTTTCAGAATGCCCAGAAAATGTACTATATATACTATGTACCAGCAAAAGTGGCATATTTTAACTTAACCTTTTAAACGCGTTAACTTTGTTCCTAAGAGACGCTCGTGCGCGGCTGTATTTCGCCGTTTTTTAAATGATTACTTTTATCATGTATTTAGTTATGAAACGATTTATTTTCCTGAACAAAAACGATCGATGGGATTCATTGTGCCTTTTTGGTACTCTATAATACACGTGTGTCACATTATTCTTGAAATATATCGTAATATAAACAAATTAGATCGTAACATAAATAAATCAAAGCACGCATCGTGTGTCACTCTTACCCACTGGCGATGCGTAGCGTCGAGAGTGAGACAGATATAGGGCATGATTATGGCGCGGACTAATTACCGACCGCAAGAAAAATCAGGGATCTGTTGTTTTATTTATCCTTGTGATGTTACAAATTATTAGTCAGATATTTCAACAGATGTCATAAGGCCGAAGATTGACGTATTATTTTATCCAAAGTTCCACACCATGAAAAAATCCCTCCAAGTTGAACTGAGGTTCGAAACTTGGAGCAAAGTGAAAACACAAACGCTTATGTCAGCCGCGTATGGGGCATGTCTTGTAGAAACACAAACGGTTATGCGAGCCGCGTGGATCCGGTTAATATTTACCCGCTACAGAGTGCATTTTTGCATTTTGAATAAAGGGTATTGTTAAATTATTTTTTTTAAATATACTCAATATTTTTCAAATGGAGAAAAAACATTCAGGTTTTAGCTAAAAAGATTTGATGCACACTAAAAAGTTCAACAAGTGGCTTAATATTTATTTTTAATTCATTTTATTATATTTTTAAACCTTAAAAACGATCTCCTGAAAAATCAAGTTTTTTCTATATAAATGACGTTGTTGAAAGGAGTGAGCGATATTATAAAGACCGTTGATCTAATTGAACTATTACAAATAAAACAAAATAAAACCGTGGCACAAAGCTTGTATTTGCCGACATACTTACTTCTCCGAACCGGCGTTATATTTTCAAGAGAAGAGCTCTGAAGTGTAAAATATGATAATAAAAACGTAAATAAACAATTAAACGCACATTCAGTTATTTTTTAAAATCATTTCACTATCCACGGACGACTAATTATTATTATAATTGGAACTCAAAGTTCGAAGACACGAAAAGTCGGACGAATACATATTTGGCATTTGACGGTTCTTCTGGCGGGATTATTTCCACAGATTACGGGCATACGCGTCTATTGAGGCTTGCGACAAAAGGTACAACTTAAATCAACCGTTCGGATTTATAACCATGTTAGTATTGAATACTTTTTTGCGTAAGGAATTTACGTCATGCTGGTCACTCACGACGAGGAAAATAGTAGATTTTGTTACATTTTCTCTGGTTTTGTAACGTTCAAGTACGAATTTTGGAAAGACGAAAGATTTCACTGCCAACCTGGCGATGTGACGCGAAATCGAATACCTACAGCGCCATCATTAGTATATGATATTTGTATATAAGCTTCGTTCGAGTCTGGCCGGGCGACCGTCATGAATTCATTGCACAAACTAATTTATATAATTCATTGTAAACGATAAATGACACGCCGGGTGATCTCGTGTTGAAAATAACTATTATGTATTGGAAATGTGAGTACTTCATTATTGGTAAGGCGTTTCCTCTCATTCCGCCGTTTGCTAAACAGCTGTCAAACAAATTACGCAAGAAATGTGTCTCGACTGCTGCTCAAATAAGCGCTAATTAGAAGAAATATGTATTCTATAACCTCCCGAATGACCCCATCAACAGCATTGCAGGTAATCAACTGTTTTTGTTGTTGTTTTTCATGCCTGAAAAACTGTGCAAAATTTGTGTGAAATGTCATTCTGACAGTCCGTTGACAGCGAGTCTGTTTTTATTATCGTTTTTATGTTATATTTTAGGTAAAGTACGGACAACCGACTCTGAGCTGTCGGCAGAGCCACCTGGGAAATTTCGGAACATTGTCGGGATGGCAGAAGCCGAGTTTAAATATCCTTTAAAGAAAATACCCTGCGTGTCCAGCGCTCAAGAGGTGAACGATTAAATGTTATTTGAAGCCCACCTTTCATAAAGAGTTACACTAATCGCGCCATATCATCCGAGCATGGACTCGTAAGAAAGAAGCCAAACATAATTACAAGTACATTTATTGTCATATAATGTTGTTTATTGCAATATATGCATATAAAATAAGATTCAACAAACACAAAAGATGTCATTCAAAAATAACTACAGCACGTGGCGTATAGATTTTGAAATGGTTTTCCAGTTTTACTTATACAGTTACAAATGTCAATTTACTAGTGGGTGCAATGCTTGGCCATGTTTTGTTCACAAAGAAATAGGTATGGATGATAATTAATAAATAATATTCGATATATGATGTAAGAAGACCAGCCCGCCGAAGCTTGCAATCGCAATACCGGACTGGACTCTTGATGCTGACAAATTTTCAGCCCCCATCTGTGCTCCACGAGCAGTTTTATGATGAGGTTGGAACTCTTCATATCAGCCCCTCCGGGAAGCCTGCCACTGTATACCTTATAAGACCATCTCAGTGTATACCGGTGTCTGATATCCTCATAATCGGAGATCGCTCAGTGGGTCGTAATGCTCGCAATTATTTTTCAAACATATAAACTAATTCTGTAACTTTGTTACCTTTTCAGACTCGTACAACTATTGGCAAATGACTTGTCGCGGCAGAAGGGTTCCATTTCCCCCATTGTGTTGGCGCTTTGGACAGTTTCATTTCCTAGCGCTGGATCAGAATATATAAACTACAGAGGACGATTCGGCATTGTTTTATTTGGATGTGTAGCCAGTAATTACTGTTTTAGTGTTTGCAGATATGTATAGGCAGATAGATGATATAACCATGAAACGTGTGTTATTGCACAATTTTCTTGGGAGTTATTCATCGTGACTAATATATGTATACTCTCCCCCCTGAAAATAAACATATTATGCTCTTAAATATGTTTTTATTTTGTTCATTAATGACCGAGATCCTTGAAAAGTATCATCCTATCCCGCTCTCTGTGATCTTACAACATTGACCTTAATTTTTTACAGAAATGCAATCTAAAGTAACTAACTGACCATCACGCCGCTTCCGCAGGGATAGGCAGAGAGAATAGAACACCACACCACGCTACTCTTGTCTTTGTACACATTCTTCTTTACGCATCCCCTCACACATCCTCCTCCCAACCCTTATCCGCACCCCAAAGGTGCATAGGGCACTGCATTATATAGAAGCAGTGTTATCTTGATCGTTAAATACACGAAGGAAAGGTGATCAGCCTTTCGCTTCAGGTACCAGTCCAGGGTCATATTAAATATATATTTGACTGAAAAATCAATAATATTTATTGCGACCCTCTTGGGAATCAAACCCGGGACCTCCAGCATGGTAGCCTAGAGCGCTAACCGCTACACTATGGAGGCGGACCTCATACATACCCGCCGATTATTCGGATTCCTGAATTGACCACTTTCAATTATTTTAAATACTTGATCATGCCAAGTTTTGCCCGGTCGTCCTCTGCTCATGTTCCCAACAAGATTCGCCTCATAAATTTCTTTTACAGTCCTTTCTTCACTCGTTCGTTTAGATCTTTTATAACTAACTAACTAACCATCACGCCGCTTCAGGCAGAGAGTATAGAACGCCACACCACTCTGTCTTTGCAAACATTCTTCGCCTCTTCCACGTTCATGCATCTCCTCATACATACCCGCCGATTACTACGACTCCCAACCTGACCACTTTCAACTATTTGGCATACCTGATCGTGCCATGTTTTTCTTGGTCTTTCTCGGCTCCTTTTCCCCATTACATTCGCCTCATAAATTTGTTTTACCGTTCTTTCCTCACTCATTCGTTCCACATGTCCAAACCATCTCAACGCACCTTTCTTAATTTTATTGATAATGGTTATCTCCGCTTTGCATTCCTTCCTTATTTCACTATTCGAACATCTATCATGCATCGTTTTGTCGCACATTCTTCTGAGAGATTGCATTTCGACTGCACTCAGTCTACTTTCATCCTTCTTTTGCCAACTCCATGTTTTACTTCCATACATTAGAGTTGGAACCAGGACTCCGTTGCGCACTGCCAGTTTAGCTTCCGCTGATAGGTTTTTATTTGCCATAACTGATATTATTAGAGGGTATTTCTTTTTCATCGACAATTTTAATGACTTCCTTTAATCTGACTCTATCGAATGCTTTAGTAAGACCTGCAAAGCAGAGGTAAGCTGTCTTATTGAACTCTCTTGCTTTTTTAACTATTTGTCTAACAACAAATATGTTGATATTATTTATGTCCGAGTTCACTCGGTTTCTCACCGTCACATATTTAGCATATTCTTCTGGTGACGGTGAGCTTCTGTATTTCAGATGGTTTTTCTTCGGCGAGTTCCTTGACTTCATCAGTACACCATTTTATCAATAATGATTATCTCAGCCCTGCATTCTTTCCTTCTTTCACCATTCGAACATCTATCATACATATTTTTGCCTCACATACAAATAATGTAAATAAAAATAAAAATAATAGCACAACCTGGCTGAACGGTGGAATAC
Organism: Brachycentrus maculatus; assembly: GCF_059751285.1. Classification (NCBI taxonomy): domain Eukaryota; kingdom Metazoa; phylum Arthropoda; class Insecta; order Trichoptera; family Brachycentridae; genus Brachycentrus; species Brachycentrus maculatus. The sequence goes on from NW_028280797.1 coordinate 376,415, forward strand.
GCGTGAATAGCCAATAAATAAAAAAAAGACATTCATAACAACAGCAATGGGGGCGCGAGATAGAGACAGGCATGAATTAGAAAGAGATAGAAAGGCATTCGCCGGAGCTAGCGATTGAGTTTGGCTTAGTCCCCAGAACCAAAGATCAAAGACGAATATCTATTTACTTATATTTCTTCTTTTTTTATGGCTGTTCACGCTTCTAGCCAATGCGAGTTATTTTTTATTTATATATTATTATTTTACACTTTTTACAATTTAAAAAAAGATAATTGTTTGAGTTTTTATTATTTACAAAAAAAAACTTCAATTTCATACTATTTCTGTGAGCCTAAGCGGCTCATTATTAGAAAGTGGTATCAAATTGTGGTAAAGTGGGTTCGAACCGAAAAACTTTGATTAAAAAATCCGAAACACTAACCACGGGACCACAACCCGATACGATTTGAATTCAAATGCAATTCGCCGCGCCGCACATAGGGGCAAGATGACTCGAAAACAACAAAAGCGCGGTCGTGCGGAACAGCTTTTGAAGATAGTTCTGAACGATGCAATCGCCGCAGAATTGAAAATCTAGGGAACTCCACTCTACTTTCACAACTAGGTTATGCAACGACAATGAATCTGAAAGCTTCTGGATAGCCAGTTGCATCCAAATTATTAGCAGAAATAAAAATTATTGCAAACAAGTTTGGGAGGTTAATAAGGTTGAGATGTTAGTGGAAAATGGAATGCTAATGCTGGAGAGGTCTGAAAGGAAGCCGTCATTAACTCTAGAACACTACCCTCAACTTTATAGGCATGAATACTACCGTGGGGTACCTGAGTACCCCGTAGATATTTATGAGTTAGAAATAAAACTATAAATTTATCAATTAATTTCTTGTATTTACTCAAATGTACTATTACTTAGGCCTACAAATAAAACAAATTGAAATAATTTTTAAAATTTTTGTTTGCAAAGATTGCATATTTTTATTTGATGGGTGCACAAATATGACGACGACAAGAGGAGCACGCGGTCCTCGATTTCCTATCTTTTATATGCGGACAGAAGCAGCAGCGATCAGGTTTGGTATCTCGAGGGACTGGTTCAGCAATGTCCATTTCATTTTTTAAAATACCATGTATAGATTTCCTTATATCCCGGGGCAAACATGGCCATTGTAATTTTTCTTGCATATACGGTGTTATAAGAGATTTTGCCATTTCCTTAAAAAATAGACGTCTTTTCGGAATGAGTTTCTTGTCTGGACTTCTTGACATAGTATAAAAAATCCAGGAGTTTACTCCTACTGTATTTAAGAGGGTATAGAAAATACACAAAGGCTATCTTCTCGTTTTTTCTAGACGTAGAATACTTTTTACTCATCTGGTCAAAAACATCTACCCACATTTTATTTTATTATAAAATGCTATAATTTCTGGCAGTAGTACTTTATTTTCTTCATTGATACGATACCACGAATGTCATCTTCATCGCCACTATCAGCGTATTTGCAAGCAACAAGAGTGGAGTAGTGATTTTGAGAATTAACACCAGGCTCTTCTAAAAGCTAAAATCTTGAATGAGGTCATCCAGTTCATTATCTGAAGCACCTCTAGTATTCATCTCCTCATTATCCAAATCTTCTAAAAACACTGCTTTTTCACCATCAGTTCTAAGACGTCGATTTGATCTATGAGACAAATGACTAACAAAAACGTAGATTACTTGTCATGGAAAATAACAAACTTATAAACATATGTAAAAAGAATCATAAAAACACGATTTTAAGTGATAATAAAAACATAATATACCTAATAAAAGAGTTAAATATTTATTTCAAGAATAATATTTAATAAAACTTACCAATAAATAACAAAGTTCAGCCGCCTTCGAATTTGAAAAAACTTTGACAACTACTACCGTGGGGTTCTAGAGTACCCCGGAACACCCGCCCACACGTCTGTACCTGCGCGACACTTCGATGGACAGTTCGTCGCAGTAACTAATAATTAGAGATTAGCTTGAATGGCGCAAGTGTGGATACGATATTTTTTTAAATACTGGGTTTTTAAAATCCTGTGGGGTACTCCAGTACCCATGGTAGCGTTTAAGAGTTAAACGGGTGCCCAATGAAATAAGATCTAGGTCTCCAATTAATGCCCTGCAAGTGCAGGCCTCTGACGCCCCCTCGGAATTATTAACTATCATTTTTTTAAATCAGAATATTATATTTTTTAGTCGAAAATTTTAAGATAAATTTATATGTCAAGTATTGTCTTCTCAATCCAATTCCATTTTCTACTAACATCTCAATCTCATCGACCTCCCCTAACAAACAAAATTAATTGAAAATCATTTGTAAATGTGTATGAAATATATTAAATAACTCACTAAACAAACCAACTTAATAATGAAACTAACCCCAATTACAGGAAAACAAACGATTTCAATTCAAATCGTATCGGGTTGTGGTCCCGTGGTTAGTGTTTCGGATTTTTTAATCAAAGTTTTTCGGTTCGAACCCACTTTACCACAATTTGATACCACTTTCTAATAATGAGCCGCTTAGGCTCACAGAAATAGTATGAAATTGAAGTTTTTTTTTGTAAATAATAAAAACTCAAACAATTATCTTTTTTTAAATTGTAAAAAGTGTAAAATAATAATATATAAATAAAAAATAACTCGCATTGGCTAGAAGCGTGAACAGCCATAAAAAAAGAAGAAATATAAGTAAATAGATATTCGTCTTTGATCTTTGGTTCTGGGGACTAAGCCAAACTCAATCGCTAGCTCCGGCGAATGCCTTTCTATCTCTTTCTAATTCATGCCTGTCTCTATCTCGCGCCCCCATTGCTGTTGTTATGAATGTCTTTTTTTTATTTATTGGCTATTCACGCGTATTCCACCGTTCAGCCAGGTTGTGCTATTATTTTTATTTTTATTTACATTATTTGTATGTGAGGCAAAAATATGTATGATAGATGTTCGAATGGTGAAAGAAGGAAAGAATGCAGGGCTGAGATAATCATTATTGATAAAATGGTGTACTGATGAAGTCAAGGAACTCGCCGAAGAAAAACCATCTGAAATACAGAAGCTCACCGTCACCAGAAGAATATGCTAAATATGTGACGGTGAGAAACCGAGTGAACTCGGACATAAATAATATCAACATATTTGTTGTTAGACAAATAGTTAAAAAAGCAAGAGAGTTCAATAAGACAGCTTACCTCTGCTTTGCAGGTCTTACTAAAGCATTCGATAGAGTCAGATTAAAGGAAGTCATTAAAATTGTCGATGAAAAAGAAATACCCTCTAATAATATCAGTTATGGCAAATAAAAACCTATCAGCGGAAGCTAAACTGGCAGTGCGCAACGGAGTCCTGGTTCCAACTCTAATGTATGGAAGTAAAACATGGAGTTGGCAAAAGAAGGATGAAAGTAGACTGAGTGCAGTCGAAATGCAATCTCTCAGAAGAATGTGCGACAAAACGATGCATGATAGATGTTCGAATAGTGAAATAAGGAAGGAATGCAAAGCGGAGATAACCATTATCAATAAAATTAAGAAAGGTGCGTTGAGATGGTTTGGACATGTGGAACGAATGAGTGAGGAAAGAACGGTAAAACAAATTTATGAGGCGAATGTAATGGGGAAAAGGAGCCGAGAAAGACCAAGAAAAACATGGCACGATCAGGTATGCCAAATAGTTGAAAGTGGTCAGGTTGGGAGTCGTAGTAATCGGCGGGTATGTATGAGGAGATGCATGAACGTGGAAGAGGCGAAGAATGTTTGCAAAGACAGAGTGGTGTGGCGTTCTATACTCTCTGCCTGAAGCGGCGTGATGGTTAGTTAGTTAGTTATAAAAGATCTAAACGAACGAGTGAAGAAAGGACTGTAAAAGAAATTTATGAGGCGAATCTTGTTGGGAACATGAGCAGAGGACGACCGGGCAAAACTTGGCATGATCAAGTATTTAAAATAATTGAAAGTGGTCAATTCAGGAATCCGAATAATCGGCGGGTATGTATGAGGTCCGCCTCCATAGTGTAGCGGTTAGCGCTCTAGGCTACCATGCTGGAGGTCCCGGGTTTGATTCCCAAGAGGGTCGCAATAAATATTATTGATTTTTCAGTCAAATATATATTTAATATGACCCTGGACTGGTACCTGAAGCGAAAGGCTGATCACCTTTCCTTCGTGTATTTAACGATCAAGATAACACTGCTTCTATATAATGCAGTGCCCTATGCACCTTTGGGGTGCGGATAAGGGTTGGGAGGAGGATGTGTGAGGGGATGCGTAAAGAAGAATGTGTACAAAGACAAGAGTAGCGTGGTGTGGTGTTCTATTCTCTCTGCCTATCCCTGCGGAAGCGGCGTGATGGTCAGTTAGTTACTTTAGATTGCATTTCTGTAAAAAATTAAGGTCAATGTTGTAAGATCACAGAGAGCGGGATAGGATGATACTTTTCAAGGATCTCGGTCATTAATGAACAAAATAAAAACATATTTAAGAGCATAATATGTTTATTTTCAGGGGGGAGAGTATACATATATTAGTCACGATGAATAACTCCCAAGAAAATTGTGCAATAACACACGTTTCATGGTTATATCATCTATCTGCCTATACATATCTGCAAACACTAAAACAGTAATTACTGGCTACACATCCAAATAAAACAATGCCGAATCGTCCTCTGTAGTTTATATATTCTGATCCAGCGCTAGGAAATGAAACTGTCCAAAGCGCCAACACAATGGGGGAAATGGAACCCTTCTGCCGCGACAAGTCATTTGCCAATAGTTGTACGAGTCTGAAAAGGTAACAAAGTTACAGAATTAGTTTATATGTTTGAAAAATAATTGCGAGCATTACGACCCACTGAGCGATCTCCGATTATGAGGATATCAGACACCGGTATACACTGAGATGGTCTTATAAGGTATACAGTGGCAGGCTTCCCGGAGGGGCTGATATGAAGAGTTCCAACCTCATCATAAAACTGCTCGTGGAGCACAGATGGGGGCTGAAAATTTGTCAGCATCAAGAGTCCAGTCCGGTATTGCGATTGCAAGCTTCGGCGGGCTGGTCTTCTTACATCATATATCGAATATTATTTATTAATTATCATCCATACCTATTTCTTTGTGAACAAAACATGGCCAAGCATTGCACCCACTAGTAAATTGACATTTGTAACTGTATAAGTAAAACTGGAAAACCATTTCAAAATCTATACGCCACGTGCTGTAGTTATTTTTGAATGACATCTTTTGTGTTTGTTGAATCTTATTTTATATGCATATATTGCAATAAACAACATTATATGACAATAAATGTACTTGTAATTATGTTTGGCTTCTTTCTTACGAGTCCATGCTCGGATGATATGGCGCGATTAGTGTAACTCTTTATGAAAGGTGGGCTTCAAATAACATTTAATCGTTCACCTCTTGAGCGCTGGACACGCAGGGTATTTTCTTTAAAGGATATTTAAACTCGGCTTCTGCCATCCCGACAATGTTCCGAAATTTCCCAGGTGGCTCTGCCGACAGCTCAGAGTCGGTTGTCCGTACTTTACCTAAAATATAACATAAAAACGATAATAAAAACAGACTCGCTGTCAACGGACTGTCAGAATGACATTTCACACAAATTTTGCACAGTTTTTCAGGCATGAAAAACAACAACAAAAACAGTTGATTACCTGCAATGCTGTTGATGGGGTCATTCGGGAGGTTATAGAATACATATTTCTTCTAATTAGCGCTTATTTGAGCAGCAGTCGAGACACATTTCTTGCGTAATTTGTTTGACAGCTGTTTAGCAAACGGCGGAATGAGAGGAAACGCCTTACCAATAATGAAGTACTCACATTTCCAATACATAATAGTTATTTTCAACACGAGATCACCCGGCGTGTCATTTATCGTTTACAATGAATTATATAAATTAGTTTGTGCAATGAATTCATGACGGTCGCCCGGCCAGACTCGAACGAAGCTTATATACAAATATCATATACTAATGATGGCGCTGTAGGTATTCGATTTCGCGTCACATCGCCAGGTTGGCAGTGAAATCTTTCGTCTTTCCAAAATTCGTACTTGAACGTTACAAAACCAGAGAAAATGTAACAAAATCTACTATTTTCCTCGTCGTGAGTGACCAGCATCACACAACTTACCAAAACAGTTTCTGGAATAAGTGTTGCTAGTATTTAAAAATAGGTACTTTATTTTTCAATTTAAAGTTCTCACTTATTGGGTGCAACAGGTTTTTATTTAGAATCAACTACAAATAAAACTTATAAAGTTGAAACCTAAATAGGGCCATGATAAGTGGTCTTGCATAAGCCGTCCTTAAATTTACAATTCACTTGGTTGTAAGGTAATTTAAAAAAATAAATGAGGCGTAACCACAATTTTTCAAAAACGGCGAAACCATCAATTTTTCATATTCAATATTTCATATTTTTTAATTTTTCTACTGCAAATTATTTAACGGGATTCCTTGAAGGATTTTTTTCAAAATGTACTTAGAAAACAATATTAGTCATTGATAGATACTATTTGAATATATTTAAAAAAAAATAGGTATAAAATAAACCCATAGTTGGTTTCAGAGAAAAAAAAATGGCATAGAGAACGAGAAAATGACAGTGAAGTAAAAAATACGATATTGAATATTTAATAGGAATACTGTTCAATATATTTTTATTTTTTTTTTACATTAAGAATAAACATAACTTAAATCCGGTTTATGCATTTTCTCATAAATTTAAAAAAAATATATGCTTTTTTTTAATAAATATAATTTAAAATTACAAATAAATTTAATTACTTACATAAATTTTTTCGAATATTTTTTAAAATTATTCATCATTAAAAAATGAAGTAGTTTTTAGTGCTTAATTTATCAAATTTTATAATTAATTATAACTACGCGACCGGGAGGGGCTGCCACCAATCGTCATTGTGTCAAAATTTAGAACTAGTAACAGTATCACCAGCCCCTGATTTTTAATGTTGGTGTACGCTAGGCCGGCCGTTTTCATTTTTTTCGATTTCTTAATGGGCACAGCGTTCAAAAGGTGCCAAATGGTCCTTAAATAACATGTGTAAAAAATCAATTCATAATGATAACTCTCTCTTGTCTCCGGATTGATGTCAAAGTTCCATTTTTTCGTGATTTTCTAGGTAAATTCCAGTTTGGATTCCATCCAATAAACAATTTTTTATACCTACGTCATTATTTCAGACCTGTATTACGGTGTTTAAGGGGTGGGTGGGTCAAGTTGAGGAACACCAGCACACTTGTGACCACTTCCTCCTGGACATGTTTCCAGAATAGCTCAGACCAATAAAACGAAAAATTGTGTTGCGCTCGTTTTCAAAAATTTTGCCATGGATCCTACTCGTACAAAGTGAAAATGCCGGTTGTTTGGTGATTTAAGTTATAAAAAATACAATACATTACCAAACTTCGAAGAAATAATTTATTATTAGATTAAAACCAATATTTTTAGCTTTTCCACTTTTTTATTTGACCAGCGACCGGGTTTCGTCGTTACCGACATCATCAGACTGGTGATGTCGGTAACGACGAAACCCGGTCGCTGGTCAAATAAAAAAGTGGAAAAGCTAAAAATATTGGTTTTAATCTAATAATAAATTAAAAATGCAATTCCATCACGAAGTGTCAGTGGATAATATAAATCTATTTCGAAGAAATAATAAAATTACTTGAATAGAACCAGTATAAGGTAAATCTTGCTTATAAAATAAACAATGAACCCACTTAAAAAAATATATAACCAAAATATATTTAGAAATTCAAAGAAATAGTTACTTCTCACGCCCTGGAAATGTATTGCTCTGAACCAGCCATTAGTGACCTAGCAGCCCGTTGTATTTTAAAAGCCTACAACATTAATTACACTTCGAATGATGCATCATCCTACACCGATTTTTTGACTGGTAGGAAAATATGATAACTTCCAATATTTAAATTTAAATCTGACAAAAATATCCAACAAGTTGTCACATGAAAGGAGAAGGAAGACTGGTTTTTAGACCTCTCACATCATACTTAAGCAGTTAAAAGGACAATAAAAACCATAACAGAAGCTTCAGTTATATTATGCAAAAAATCTGGTAAAGAAAGTTGTATAAAAACCCAGATAAAATATCGAAAAGCCAAGAAATATAGAATACAATAAGGATTTTTGCCAGGATAAATATTTTATTATAATTCTTCACACACTTTACAAGAAAATACCTCCCCAGCTAAACGAAATACATATCGCCAAAAATAAACTACATGAAACATTCATAGAATTACAGAATCAAAAATACAGAAACACAAAAACAAATACCAAGTTTTGTCAAATAAACCTACTGTCATTATCCATACATTTTTTTAATTAACGGAAAGATTTATAATAAAGATTTATAAAATAATTCATAATTGGATAATGGAAATGGTAAGATACGAATCAGATTGTGTCATAAAGCCACGTATTCCATAATTGCACGATTCATGATTGACAAACAACTCGCAAATAATTTATTTATCGCGTATTTTAAAATGAGCCATTGCACGGTGGAGTACGCCCTGGTGAAAAGTGTGCGAAATTTTAAGTTTTTGTCAGAAAATGTTTTGAAAGTGAAACATTGTTTAATTTATTATTAGATTAAAACCAATATTTTTAGCTTTTCCACTTTTTTATTTGACCAGCGACCGGGATTCGTCGTTACCGACATCATCAGACTGGTCTGATGATGTCGGTAACGACGAATCCCGGTCGCTGGTCAAATAAAAAAGTGGAAAAGCTAAAAATATTGGTTTTAATCTAATAATAAATTAAAAATGCAATTCCATCACGAAGTGTCAGTGGATAATATAAATCTATTACATTGTTTAATATTTGTTCTCTTAATTTTAACGCTTATACAACACTTCATAGTGTGAATTATGTACTTTGAAAATTTCATGTAATAAAAAATAATAAAACCTAACAAAAAATAATGTTTTTTCGTCTTTATTTAAATCTAACAATGAATTAAATTAATAGTTATAAGTACAGAGATACTAAAAGAAAATATATAATACATAAAAAAATACTATTCCAAATCTGTATATCGTTATTTGTTTTCCGAATCATCTACACATTCTTCATCTGCTGATTCAGGCAACAAAATCCATAGTTTTGTGTGAAAATGGTTTCCCTTTTTTCTTGGAGGGCGTCTTGTATAATTTAGTAATGGATCTGAACAGAGTAATACTCTATTTAAAAAATCCCGATTGCATACTACCCGCGATAACTTTCTTGAATTTTTTTCTTCTAAATACTTACACACTCTGAACAAGAGAAGGGTTTCATAAGCGTGTAAGTTAGAATTTGAGTTTTTAAGTTGCTTTTCTGTGAAGATCTATAACTACAATCCGAACATGAGTAGGGTTTATCATCCTTCAGAGTTAAAATGTGAGCCTTTAAACCCCGTTTCTGTGAAAACCCATGTGAGTGAACATGTGATTTTTTAAAAGAATGTTTATGTGAACATGTGAAATCACATTCTGAACAAGAGAAGGGTTTCTCACCCGTGTGAGTGAACATGCGATTCTTTAAATCGTATTTCCGGTTACATTTATAATCACACTATGAACAAGATAAGGGTTTCATACGAGTGTGAGTTAAAATGTGATCCTTTAACTTCCCTTTCTGTGAACATTTATAATTACACTCTGAACAAGAAAAGGGTTTTTCACCCATGTGAATAAACATGTGTTTCTTCAAATTCCCTTTCTGTGAACATTTATAATCACACTCTGAACAAGAGAAGGGTTTCTCACCCGTATGAGTAAACATGTGATTTCTTAAAGTTTTTTTTTGTGAACATTTGTAATCACACTCTGAACAAGAGAAGGGTCTCTCACCCGTGTGCGTGAACATGTGAATCTTTAATTTTCCTTTTCGGGAACATCTATAATTACACTCTGAACAAGAAAAGGGTTTCACACCCGAGTGAGTTAAAATGTGAATTTTTAAGTTTCCTTTTTGGGAACATCTATAATTACACTCTAAACAAGAGAAGGGTTTCTCACCCGTATGAGTAAACATGTGATTTCTTAAAGAATTTTTTTGTGAACATTTGTAATCACACTCTGAACAAGAGAAGGGTTTCTCACCCGTGTGCGTGAACATGTGAATCTTTAATTTTTCTTTTCGGGAACATCTATAATTACACTCTGAACAAGAAAAGGGTTTCACACCCGAGTGAGTTAAAATGTGAGTTTTTAAGGTTCCTTTTTGGGAACATCTATAATTACACTCTGAACAAGAGTAGGGTTTCGCACCGGTGTGAGATAAAATGTGATTTCTTAAAGAATTTTTATGTGAACATCTATAATTACACTCTGAACAAGAGTAGGGTTTCACACCCGAGTGAGTTAAAATGTGATTCTTTAAGGTTCCTTTTTGGGAACATCTATAATTACACTCTGAACAAGAGAAGGGTTTCTCACCCGTATGAGTAAACATGTGATTTCTTAAAGATTTTTTTTGTGAACATTTGTAATCACACTCTGAACAAGAGAAGGGTTTCTCACCCGTGTGCGTGAGCATGTGAATCTTTAATTTTCCTTTTCGGGAACATCTATAATTACACTCTGAACAAGAAAAGGGTTTCACACCCGAGTGAGTTAAAATGTGAATTTTTAAGTTTCCTTTTTGGGAACATCTATAATTACACTCTGAACAAGAGTAGGGTTTCGCACCGGTGTGAGATAAAATGTGATTTCTTAAAGAATTTTTTTGTGAACATCTATAATTACACTCTGAACAAGAGTAGGGTTTCACACCCGAGTGAGTTAAAATGTGAATCTTTAAGGTTCCTTTCTGTGAACATCTATAATTACACTCTGAACAAGAGAAGGGTTTCTCACCCGTATGAGTAAACATGTGATTTCTTAAAGAATTTTTATGTGAACATTTGTAATCACAATCTGAACAAGAGAAGGGTGTCTTACCCGTGTGAGTAAACATGTGAATTTCTAAATACATTTTTCGGTAACATTTATAATTACACTCTGAACAAGAGAAGGGTTTCACACCCGTGTGAGTTAACATGTGAGCCTTTAAATGCCCTTTTTTGTAGAATCTATAATTGCACTCTGAGCAAGAGAAGGGTTTCTCACCCGTGTGCGTGAACATGTGAATCTTTAAATCGTATTTTTGTGAACATGTATAATTACACTCCGAACAAGAGAAGGGTGTCTTACCCGTATGAGCGAAAATATCATTTTTTAAATGTGTTTTAGTTGAACATGTGTAATTACATTTTGAGCAAGAGAAGGGTGTCTCACCTGTGTGTGTAAACATGTGATTTCTTAAGGAATTTTTATATGAACATTTGTTATCACACTCTGAACATGAGAATCCATTCTTTCCTGTAAGTACCGACATTTTACGTAGCCTTAGTTTAGTTGCGCACGATGATCTAATTTCTTCGAGACCGTTAGGAGGAGAGTGCTGAGAATCTTCTAAATATGTGGATTTTATAACATTTCTCACAAAATCTGAAAACAAAAAGAAAAGTATTGCACAAAACTGAAATAAAGCAGCACCAAAAACATGGAACTGATCGTCTTATCACCATAAAATTATAAATGATCAAGGTTGATAAATAACAAAAACATAAATAAACACCAGTAATTTTTTTATCGAATTTTTAAACAATAAAAATAACAAACACACAATAAAGAGTCCCAAATTTAAAAAAAATATTTTTCCCAGAGTATCAAACCCAACCTAAACACAGTTATCCCTTCCTTTCTCCTTGCCCACCTTACCGCCATTACACCATTACCCCCACCCCAATCCTCATTGGAACCCAATAACTTGTACACTGTTTCTTTTATATATTATGTATGTATGTTTAGTCATAAAATTAACCCTGAAGAGGGCAACAGCTTGTTGCTAAAACTGGTTGGTTGTTAATAAAAATGTGAGTGGATCAAAAAACTAAGTCTTTTATTTTTTTAAAACAATAAGTCCCAAAAAAAAACAAAATTGGTTCCTCGAGGAAAGGAGACTATACATATTACATAGACATATTTACACATGTACAAATAAGCAGTTTGCCTAATTGTCATAGTATGTTTTTATAACCGTGCTTTTATGCAGATTCTTAGGGAGTACGCAAATGTTTCTGGTTATTTACGTATTTATCTATAAAATATAATATGTGAGCCAACAGAATGGTTTGACCCTAGAAATTTTGCACTCCTTAATTTTTTAATGTGAAACTTACTAGGCGGCAATTCGATAAACGATAATTGGAGTAGAATTAATGGTGAACATTTCGTTACGTGTAGTGTAGTCGTCACTAGTCAACTCGGGGCACAAGCTTATTGCAAGCTTACTGGGAACGATTAGCGTGCCATCTACAAAGTGAGAACGCAATCAGTTCGCAGTTTTTCTAATACAAATTTTTATCAATATTGATATTATTCATTATATCGGACACTGGATTCACCTAACGGTTGTGATATCAATTCAAACTGTATCTCAACTTGAAACATGTATTCTTATTCCCTTTTTCTATGAAAGAAGATGGGAATAAAGAACCTTAGCATTCCAGGGCTTGCGACCTGGGATTTGGCTGGCTTAAGCGATCGCTTTACCCACTTATGAATGAATCTTTCTCATGTTAAAAGGAATAATATTAATAAATGCGTCACCATCCCTCAACTATGTCTTAAAAATCGGCCATACTTCACGAAACTCTCACAGGTATGAGGAATCTGGATTGGGCAAATACTTTTATTTATTGCTTTGTCAATTACTTTGTGGTAAAACATGCTAATATTATTGAAGAAAACACCTTTTTTATACCACTTGAGTTTATTTGTGACTTCTAGTTTCGGAAGCCATACTTCATTTATTGCTTTGTCAATTACTTTGTGGTAAAACATGTTAATATTATTAAAGAAAACACCTTTTTTATACCACTTGAGTTTATTTGTGACTTCTAGTGTCGGAAGCTATACTTCCATCTTCAGGTCTGAATATTAACTAATATATAAAATAAAATAAAAACTGTTCTATAAATAAGGAGAGCGGAAAGTTAGAAGACAAGGGGGCGGAGTTTGAAAATAAAGGAAAAATGAAACCCCCCCCCTCCCCCTAACTAACCCCTCTCCTTATTTATGTAACAGTTTTTTTTATTATTTTAGTTATTATTCAGACCTAAAGATGGAATTTCAGCTTCCGAAACTAGTAGTCACAAATAAACTCACATGGTATAAACATAAGTGTTTGCTAATAATTTTGAACAAATACATTATTTACTTATGGTATTTAGTAATAAAGTGATCGCTCAAACCATCCCTCAAGTATGACTTAAAAATCGGTCATACTTCATCAATACTGAGCTAAAAAATTAAAGGCTTAGCTTAGTATTAATTCTAGATTAGAATTAGATTATATCTAGTATTGATTCTACAATGTAGTTGGTACGGTATAGAATTTACCGAAGCCGAATGGGAAATCCATGTTAGTTTGTCAATTGAATTCTTTAAAAGCTCACGTTTTCAGTGAAGAACCTTTGCAGGTCCTCTGAACAATGTATTCGAAGTCCAGTTAGTATTCATACTAGTGTCAACTAATTTGGGAAGAACAATTTTTATATACAACAAGTCGGAGGGCCGAGGGAGGAATGAAATGCGCTATGCTCGGCATCTAGAGCGCTGAAACCGCGTAGAAGACCAGCATCACCCCCCGCCATCTGCTGTTGACTATCCACAATGACGGGAGCTCAACAAGCTGCTCTCCGGCGCTACCATCGCTCAGGGAGACGTCCTGCCCAACATCTTGGACATGCTCCAGCCCAAGAAGACTGAAAAGAAGGCGCAATAATACGACGGCTTCACTTTCCCCCCTTTAGACTCAGCCGATGGACGACGTTTTTCTTTAATATTTTTTTTATCTCTCATTATCATTTTCATATCATAATCCATATATGTATAAGCGCCTTTGAGGTAGTTTTTTTTTACGAAAATGGCGCTATATAAATCATCCAAAATTATTATTATTTTAAGTGTGGAGATTGTTTACTTCATACAACAAAATGTTACTTACTAGATTCTGCCTCAAGTCTGCTCGAGGATTCCGCGCATTCTCGTTTGATGTCGGGATGATCAATATCTATCTCGGTGATTATCGTAATGTCGCTAGATATTAATTTGCGGTGCAGATCAGTAGCTGTCTCCGGCGCAGCTGGCTCCTCGTTCACGTATTCCCCAGTATGGAGAGTATCATCATCACTTCCTGGCTCCTCCTTGATCACAGGATCATCTGGGTATATAATCCTGGAGTACGACAAGTCGACATAACAATGTCGTAAATTAAAGTAACCCTCTACGGCAGGGAAAAGGATTGAATCCCCTTCTGCATCTCCCGGTTCAGCCTTGGCAGGAGCTAAAGTAGGCTCCATCTGATTTCCAAACGTCGAGTTGAGTTTCAGCAGTGTAGCCTACAAATAGAAGAAAACCTGACTTAAGTTAAGAACAGGACACGGCAATATTGAGTACCACACAGGCACCTAACCTGACTAGTGGTAGAAATATAGTTTTTTAAATGATAAAATATATTTATCGACAATCCGATAGATTTGCTCACGTAGTCACTTTACGAACTGTATTGCATTCACCATTCTACCCATGATTGACAGCTACTTCACTGAAATTTCGAAAAGTACTAAGCCTGTTCAATTGTGACGGATACTGCCTTTATTGATCGTCGTTATTAAGGGGGAATCGATTAATTTTACCTATAATACTTATTGTCATGACAAAACGCTAGTTTCCATCAATGAAATAAATATATAATGATAACAAATTACGATTCACAAAATTAATAATTATAATAATTACCTGAAAGAATATGTACGATTAGCACGACGCCAACGAAGGTGATACATAGACAATACTATCATTCATAGACAATATCGCGTTATTGGAATTCAAAGAGCAACGGCTAAGTACTTACCTTAAGTTTCCGGCCTGTCTGTCGGAGTCTTTAAAACAATCCTAAAGGTTGAGTATATTAAATTAGATATTCCTCCCGGCCCACCAAGCCACTATGTGTGTCTTGTAGGTGGAGTTCTTTTTACAGACGTTAATTTAATTTTAATAATTTTATCTATTTTTATATATAAAACAAAACTCAATACCGCGCAAGAGATAAGACATATTCCATTTTTGTAAATATAAATAAATTTATATTTACATATATATATATATATATATATATATATATATATATATATATATATATATATATATATATATATATATATATATATATATATATATATATATATATATATATATATATATATATATATATATATATATATATATATATAATATATATTTAAAAAAACTTGTATATATTATTCTAGGTATATCGCCAATAAGTTAAGCCTCGTATACTACTAGATATAAGTTAAAATATTTACATAATTAACCTGGTTGAATTTAAATTTCTAGTGAATAATTATCATATGAGAATTCAATCACCACTGTGTGAGTTTTATATTTATTGTGTGTAAGCGACGTCATCGCGTACCCCGTGCGGCGGCCCAGAAAAGGAACTCTGGGCGCGCGGCGGGCGAGACGGCTGCCCGCCACACTGCGGCCCGAAGAAGGGATTTTGTGTATATTTAATTAGCTTAGGGACCTCGGTATGTGTACGCAATGTACTGCCCCCTCAATAAAGACTATAATGTGTCGCTTTCGGGGGTGGTCTTTGCCCATACCGAGGAGAATTAAGCTCTAGGCTAGGTTAAGTTACTTTTAGGAAAATAGTTAATAGTTAAAAATATAATTCATTGTTGTAAAGGCACCGGTACGGTATAGAAATGTAGCCCGTCCGGTGCCTCTTAGAGAGAGACAGAAATATGGCTGTCTCTTTCCCCCGGCCGCTGATTGGCTGTACTTTCCCACTGTCGGGCGGTACGCGATCACGGCCGGGTATATAGAGGGCGCATTTCGCGACAATAAAGTAGTTCAGTTCTAACACCGAAACTTGTTATTACTCCTCCGCTCCCGATCTCTGAAACCTCGCCGCGCCGCCAGCCTGAACCGCTTCGCCTCTTTGCACCGATTCACGGACCTGTTTCGGAAAGCCCTTTTCAGGGCTATAGAGGTTGACTTGTCGGTGCAGCGCTTTGTACCCAGCTTACAACTGGGTACAGCGGTTGCGTCCAGAAAGTAACGCGTCATCAAGCGGTATTTACGCGACCGCCAAACCGCCGGGACTTGCCCCTTCTTGCGCCGCAGAGGAGACCGGAAACTATACAGTCTTGTGCGGACGGAAGACGTCTCGTACAAAGTGGTCCTTCGAGCCGGATCTTCTTCTGTGACGCCAGCCCCGACGAAGATGACGCATTCGCTACGCTCTGGGAGGTCCGCGAAGCCCACGCCCGATTCGGACTTCTCCGACTCCGACGAATCCGCGGCCGGACAATCCGTAGACACGGTCAGAGACCTGAGAGCGAAGAACCGAGAACTCCGCGCCAGACTACGGCGCCAGACGGCTCCGAAGAGCCCGCAGCGCACAGATGCCGTCCCAGAACCGGCTGCCATCCCCCCCACGGAACTGGGGAGTGCTGAACTCACACAGAGGTGGGTCAACAACTCCGCCGACCCCATGGCGCAGATGGCCAGCGCGCTTGCTGAGATGGCTGCTGCCATCAAGAACTCCGTCACCGGGAGCCCCCGCCCGGCCGTGATGGAAGACGACGGGACCGCGGCCGCCCTCATCGCCCGCCAGTCAAACGCTAAGCACCTACCGACATTCTCCGGAGAGCCGCTGGAATGGCCAGCCTTTCGAGCGCAGTATCTGCAGTCAACGAGAGTGTGCCGCTTGTCCGACTCCGAAAACCTGCTGCGCCTCAACTTATCACTCCGAGGACGAGCGGAGGTAGAAGTCTCCGCCCTACTTCTAGACCCGAAAAACGTTCCCGAGATTTTCAAGAAGCTGGAGCGACGTTTTGGGCAGCCAGAGACCATCGTTGCAGCCATGCTCGCTCGTGTCGAGAGACTCCAGTGCCTCGATGGAAGTGGATCGGCGGAATCGCTGCTAGAGATGGCCAGTGCCATCAATAATGTGGTTACCACCATAGAAAGCTACGGAGCGAGCTACTTGGCGACCCCACAACTACTGAGCCAACTAGTTAACAAGCTGCCCCTGTGTATGAAGGTGATCTGGTGGAACCATCGCCGATGCACCGATGACAGAGCTGCAGTCGGAGAGTTCGCCCGCTGGCTCGAGGAGATTGCCGAGTCAGCGTCACGTTCCGGAGGTGCCGAAACAGTGAGCAATGTCCGAGGGAACAACCGGAAGACCCGCGACCACCACGTCAACGTTGCGACAACAGCGCCGCCGCCGGCACCGCGATCGTCGGTCGACAAGAAGTGTGACCTTTGCGCCCGGTCGCATAGGCTACAGTCGTGCCCGGACTACAAGGACATGAGGGTCAGCGAACGCTGGCAAATAGTGAAAGAGAAGAATTTGTGTTTCTCGTGCCTAAGAAACACCCATCGCGCGCCGCAGTGTGACAGAAGTCGTGTATGTGGGATCAATGGATGCCGAACGACCCACCACGAGTCACTCCATGAGTCGCGTCGTGCCGGTTTCAGCGAGACACGTTCGGCCGAGATCGAGCCGTCGAGATCGGACTGTGACGACACATACCGCAACGCACCCGTGTACGCAAACGGGAGAGCTGAGGCCAGCACCGCGAGTGACGACACTTACCGCAACGCGCCCGTGTACGCAAACGGGAGAGCTGAGGCTAGCGCCGCGAGTAAAACGTCGCGTCAAACAGAATGGAACCGTTCCGATAACGGGGAACGAAATAGGACAGTTGCTACTGTCTACGAGTCAACACGACACTCGGTGTTACTCAAAGTAATACCAGTACGTGTGCGTGGGCCCGAAGGCCATAAAGATATTTACGCGCTACTGGACGAGGGATCGGCCGTGACCCTCCTCGACGCCGCAGTCGCCGACGCGATCGGCGCTCCAGGACGAGTTCACGGGATCCAGATTCAAGGAGCCGGTGGCATGAGCACAGTTGATGATACATCGCGACGCATCGAACTAGAAGTGTCCGGCAGCAGTAGGGACGCCTACCCCATGCGAGCCAGCACTCTGACACAGCTGAGCCTGCCGCGCCAACCCATGTTCACTGGTGGTAGTATCAAGAGTGTACAACCACAGTTGCTGATTGGGCAAGATAACGCCTCTCTCATAGTGACGAGAGACGCACGTAGACGGGGGGAGTACATCGTCTCCGTCACCACCCTGGGCGAAACTGTGCACGGAGGAAGTGCGCGGAAAACCAGGCAGCCGATATTCACCGCCTTGCCAGACGAAAAGCTGGAAGAGCGGGTGAAAGTCGTTTGTACTTCTGACGAACAACGACGGGGGGAGCAGGCTGCTCCCATCACCGCCCTGAAGAAAGTTGTGCAAGATGAATGTGCGCATCAAGCCAGGGACGTGACCTTCACCACCTCGCCAGAAGAGAATCTGGAAAAGCGGGTGAAGGCCATCTGCGTTGCGGGAGCACGGAACCAAGGGAAGCAGATCGCTCCTATTACCACACTGGTCGATGCTGTGCACGAAGAGAGTGTACAGGAGGCCAGGAACCTGTCCTTCACCATCTTACCAGAAGAGAATCTGGAAGAGCGAGAGAAGATCAGCCACGCTACTGACGAACAACGACGGGGGGAGCAGGCTGCTCCCATCACCACCCTGAGGGAAGCTGTGTACGAAGGAAGTGTGCGGCAAGCCAGGAACGTGATCTCCACCGCCTTGCCAGAAAAGAATCTACAAAAGCCGGTAGAGGCCATCGACGTTGCAGAAGCAGAGATACGCGGAAAGTTTATCACCACCCTGGGCGACGCTGTGCATAGAGAAAGTGCGCAGGAAGCCGGGAACTTAGCCTTCACCACCCCCCCAGAAGAACATCTGGGAAAGCAAGCGAAGGCAACTCATAATGCAGAATCACTCGGGCGAGAGGAGCACGTCTCTTCCGTCATCACCCTGGGCAATGCCGCGCACGAAGGAAGTGCGCAGGAGGCCGGGGACGTGATCTTCACCACCTCGCCAGAACAAAATCTGGAAAAGCCGTTGAAGACTGACTGTACTGTAGACGCGATGGGAACTCTCCCGCTGGAGCTGATGTCCCGGGATCAGATGCGCGCTACGGAGATGTTCGGAAGGCGCCGGGAGAAGCGATATGGATCGTTTTTAACCGGTATGACGACGAGAGGTGTTCATGACAAATTGGGACCCTTGCTGAACACTGACCTCGTGATCCCGACGCTAAGAAAGATGGCAACTCGCAGAGGCCATCCGGCCAATCTGTGCTCGGGTAATAGAACCCATGTCGAATCGACGAAAACGAAGATAGATGCTGCAAGGTGCAGCCGGGCCGATGATAATCGCCTTCAAGATGCAGCCACCTCAAAGGGCATCAAATGGAGCTTAGATGACCCCCCCACTGACACGAAACGACCCAAGGTGGAGATGGACCGAAGAAGAAGATGTCGTCGCAGCAAAGGATCCCACGTAGGGATGGTGGGGAGTGTAAGCGACGTCATCGCGTACCCCGTGCGGCGGCCCAGAAAAGGAACTCTGGGCGCGCGGCGGGCGAGACGGCTGCCCGCCACACTGCGGCCCGAAGAAGGGATTTTGTGTATATTTAATTAGCTTAGGGACCTCGGTATGTGTACGCAATGTACTGCCCCCTCAATAAAGACTATAATGTGTCGCTTTCGGGGGTGGTCTTTGCCCATACCGAGGAGAATTAAGCTCTAGGCTAGGTTAAGTTACTTTTAGGAAAATAGTTAATAGTTAAAAATATAATTCATTGTTGTAAAGGCACCGGTACGGTATAGAAATGTAGCCCGTCCGGTGCCTCTTAGAGAGAGACAGAAATATGGCTGTCTCTTTCCCCCGGCCGCTGATTGGCTGTACTTTCCCACTGTCGGGCGGTACGCGATCACGGCCGGGTATATAGAGGGCGCATTTCGCGACAATAAAGTAGTTCAGTTCTAACACCGAAACTTGTTATTACTCCTCCGCTCCCGATCTCTGAAACCTCGCCGCGCCGCCAGCCTGAACCGCTTCGCCTCTTTGCACCGATTCACGGACCTGTTTCGGAAAGCCCTTTTCAGGGCTATAGAGGTTGACTTGTCGGTGCAGCGCTTTGTACCCAGCTTACAACTGGGTACAGCGGTTGCGTCCAGAAAGTAACGCGTCATCAAGCGGTATTTACGCGACCGCCAAACCGCCGGGACTTGCCCCTTCTTGCGCCGCAGAGGAGACCGGAAACTATACAGTCTTGTGCGGACGGAAGACGTCTCGTACATTGTGAATGAAAGAATATTGCATGTTATATTCTTAAATCGACGATGCCTAAGTTAATAATTTGCTGCCAAGATCATCAATAAAATATACTATTTTAATTGTTATTATTATTATTATCTTAATTATAATATTTATTATTATTATCTCAATTGTAAGATAGGCTTTGGAAATAATTACAAAAGTTTTGAAGAGAAGGAAGTTTTCAAACCATTATTTACCCTAGTAATTATAATTATTTATAAATTGTATCCAATACCTTGCATCTAGATATTATAAAAACATGTAATCTCAATTATAGATAGGCTTTGGAAATAGTTACATTAATTTTGAAGGGAAGGAAGTTTTTGTAATATGAAGAAATAATTTTAAATACAAATAATTGAAATGAATGGTAGTAGGAATTAGAGGAAATGCAACATTGTAAAGATGAATGAAGGGAACTGACCAATAGGAGATGCAGGCACCCCCCCACCTGAGGCCCAGGAAAGGGGATGAATGAAGGGCAGTACAGACAATCACAGCCCTCTCTGCTAGCTTCTCTCGAGCTGTTTGGTACAAGACACTACTCTCTAGTATCTTGACACAAGTCGCCTCTTACGGCTTGACTTACGTTCTACGGTCACTAACCTCAGTGCCTACGTCCTGGAACCGTCTGCATGTTCGCTGCCAGCATCCCTTGCATCATGGAAAATCTGGATCGAGACATCTTCACGAAGACGGACAATTGCTGCCAGCGGCCATCGAGATTACCCTTTGCCACCGCCTACCCGAAGCAGGTTTTTTTTTTTTTTTGAATTACCTAACGTCCAAGTGACTCTGAAATCTAGCTACGGCTTATGCAACACCGTTTATCATGTCCCTATTCAGGCTTCAACTTTATAAGTTTCATAGCCTATGCCTACTTGTGAGTGGATTTACTCTTTATGTTTAAAGTTACTATAATTCATGTAATTCATGAGTGAAAATTCTAGGCAAAAACACTCGCCCCGAAGCAGCTTCCAGAATCCAGTCCAGGACTATCACCGCCACGACCAGTGTGACCACTGCCAATTTTAATTCACCTACCTTCGCAACTAACTAACTAACCATCACGCCGCTTCCCCGCAGGGGTAGGCGGAGAGAATAGAGCGCCTCACCACTCTGTTCTTGCAAACATTCTTCGCCTCTTCCACGTTCATGCATCTCCTCATAAATACCCGCCGATTGTTACGACTCCTTACCTGACCACTTTGTAATAATGTCAAGTATTTGGCATACCTGATCGTGCCATGTTTTTCTCGGTCTTCCTCTGCTTCTTTTCCTCATTCAACATTCGCCTCATAAATTTTGTTTTACCGTTCTTTCCTTACTCATTCGTTCTACATGTCAAAACCATCTCAACACACCTTACTTAATTTTATCGATAATGTTTATCTCAGCTTTGCATTCCTTCCTTATTTCACTATTCGCACATCTATCATACATTGTTTTGTCGCACATTCTTCTGAGAGATCGCATTTCGACTGTATTCTGTCTACTTTCATCCTTCTTTTGCCAACTCCATGTTTCACTTCCATACATTAGAGTTGGAACCAGGACTCCGTTGTGCACTGCCAGTTTAGCTTCCGCTGATAAGTTTCAATTTTACCTTTGTAGTTTTTAAATTCTAATTTATCTACCTTCATCAGTTTTTAAATTTTAATTCACCTACCTTCATAGAATTTTTAGATTTCAATTCTCTGCCTTCCTTAGAATCATAGTATAAGCTAGATTAAGTTAATCTTAGGTTAAGTTACATTTATTGAATACCAATGTAAATCATAATTCAGTATTTTCTTCCCCGTCCTCTCTATCATCTCACCACTAGCTCACTTCTTATGACTTTAATATCAACCTTTAACGCTAATTTTATTTATTTCAAAACATATTACATACATAAATCGTATATCCATGTAATATTCCCCGTGAGTAAGTTCTATTTCTCATTTTGGGAAATGGGATTAATGATATTTTGTTTAGAAAGTAACTGATCACACTTTTATCTTGACGATTACCGTTCGGTAAACGAATAATTATTTGACAATTAAATAAGGGGGTGATAACGCTTTATTTACATTTCGATATAGAGGCGGGGTTTGTTGATAATTTTATAAGAAAATTATATGGATGGTATGGAGAAAATGATGGAATCGCCAGAGATTTCACTCGGAGGCGGCGAATTCGAATTTTGCGATCACGCGGAAGAAGACTGAAACAATCTGTCTCTCCGTGGACCGAGAGGCCACGGGAACATCCCGAGATCGGGAACTCGATATTACGGGGAAGAACGCCTCGGATACCGAGTATGCGGGAGATGAAGGAAAAACAGCTTTGCCGTTGTTGTTTGGGATTCCCCATGTATACCCCTATATTAATATTAGCACTGACAATATCCCTAACCTAATGAATTTAATATTCCCGGAAGAAAGAAAGAACTGAACCCAACTTACATCTATGATGAAAATGATTGATAGGAAGGATAATTTAAAAACTTGAATGTTTCATTTACCTGGTTTTATTTGTTAATTAAACATATTGAAAAACGACTTAATTACAGATTACCGAATTACAGAAATGGAAAAGAAAGTTTACGACTAAATGTCTTTAACAGTCCGATGTCACTTATTACTAAATTCTTACGCAGATTTTCCTGTTGACGGCGCACTATGCGAAGAGTTGAGAGTGGTCCATGATTAGAGCCCTGGACGGCTCCCGGGGTTGGTCCCGTTGACGATTACCAGCTGGTAGACTACGCGATCGTTGCGTAGATGATTCTGCGATTGGAACCTTAGGCGGTCCTCGGGGTTCGGTCCCGTGTAGTGTGACGGCCAGCAGCTTGAAAGCTTTGCGGTCTTCGAGATGCAGGAATCTGGCGTTCCTGGATGGACAACGGATGTCCTAGATGCGGCGGTTCCTTCACGGCTGGTAGGATTGGGCGGTCATGGTCGGTACCACTAGCGGTGCAGGAATCTAGCTTCCTTGATGGGAATGATGATGGGAGGCGGCACCTTCGCGGCCTGAAGGCGGCTTAGATGACTATGTAGCGCTGGCTACTTCGTGTCGTGGCGACACTGTTCACTTCACATCACACGACTTCGACTGACGACTCAGCACTTAGCTGGCTGACTAAGTGCCGAGCCTCAAGCTCCGACTGAGCTGACTCCCGACTGCTTCCGCGTCCCGTACTGAGTACTTTCCGACTGGGAACTACCTGAGTTGCAGGGTGCTATCCTCTTTTTTTGGACTCTGGTAACTGTTGTTGGAGGGGTTGTATTCCCTTTCTCATTTATACTCGCACTTGTTTATACTCGTCTCGATTGCATTTATCGTAATACTTAAGGTACATACTATAGTATTAAAACTTATGAATAAACTGATAGTTAGGGCTATTATTATAAACTTACAACCTAATACAATTAGGTTTAAAACAAAGTTATTGAATACAACTTATTGACTAACAATCTTACAATTAAAACTAATCTAACTTATAATTATTACATAAGGAATTACCAATTAAACGTTGGACACAGACTACTTTCAGAGTAGTAGTTGACACGTTTGTCAACTAGGCTCGAGGCTCAGGTCTGATTCCTGGCAAGGTTGATGTTAAATGTAAAGTTAATTATTAGTTAATGTCGTCCTCGTTCTGTTTTCCCTCTCACATTCGCCACATATATTTTCTTAGTCATTCTCTCGTTATCCATTCGCTCCACATGTCCATACCACCGTAAAGAGCTCTTCCTAATCTTTTCAATCATTCCTCGTTCAGCCTTACATTCCTTTCTTATATCTTCGTTTTTAATTCTATTTTTTAGCGCATTTCAACAGCGATCACTCTGCTTTCATCCTTCCTTTTGCTTCCATACATTAGTGTCGGTACCAGCACGCCGTTGTGAACCGCTAGCTTGGCTTCCATGGACATATTCTTATTTGCAATCACTCTGTTCAAAGCACCATTTATTCTATTCCCTGCATTCACTCTTCTCTCAATATCCTTATCCACTTTTCCATCCCTTGTGAACATGCTTCCTAGATACAAAAATTCTTGCACCTGTTCCAGGGATTCATTGTGCACGATAATCTTGCATTCTGTCATATCTTTCTCTCTTTCTAACACCATGACCTTTGACTTACTTTACTTTACTTTCATTCATTGCATGATCATTTTCCATACATACATCATACATTCTTGACACTATTAGTTGCAAATCCTCCGCGCTGCTCGCTAGCAGTACGGCGTCATCCTAACTATATGAAATATTAAGACCTGCGATTACGGATATAACTAACTAACCATCACGCCGCGCTCCGCAGGGGTAGGCAGAGAGAATAGAACGCCACGCCACACCACCCTGTCTTTGCAAACATTCTTCGCCTCTTCCACGTTCATGCATCTCCTCATACATACCCGACGATTATTATGGCTCCTGACCCGGCCGCTTTCAAGTATTTGACATACCTGATTGTGCCAGGTTTTCCTCACTCATTCGTTCTACATGTCCAAACCATCTTAACACACCTTTTTTAATTTTATCGATAATGCTTATATCAGCTTTGCATTCCTTCCTTATTTCACTATTCAAACATCGTTTTGTCGCCTATTCTTCTGAGAGATCGCGTTTCGACTGCATTCAGTCTACTTTCAACCTTCTTTTGCCAACTCCATGTTTCACTTCCACACATTGGAGTTGGAACCAGGACTCCGTTGTTCACTGCCAGTTTAGCCTCCGCTGATAGATTTTTATTTACTATAACTGATAATAGCGCACCATTTACTTTGTTTCCAGCATGTACACTCCTTTCTATGTCTTTATCAATCTTTCCATCCCTAGAACATACTACCCAAATGTAGGAAATCATCTACCTGTTCCGAAATCTCTCCGTTTACCAATACTTCACACTCCGATTTACATTCTTCTCTTTCAAAAACCATAATTTTGGATTTGCTAACATTCATCAATAAATCGCATTCATTGCACACATTATACACTTTTGTCACCAACGCCTGCAGGTCTTCTCTGTTATCGGCAAGAAGAACAGCATCGTCAGCATACCATTACCAACGGATATAAGGTTATGTGGGATTTAAAGCCATACATAAATACATGTTTATTTTTGTAAACAAATAATATATAAATAAAAAGTGTGATGAATGGGAAAATAATTTTGTCTCCTGAGTAGTTTTATTATTAAAATCCGCCCGTTCTATAAGAATTAACCAGAAATAAATGGCAAAGAAAACTTTCAAAACTGATAAATAAAAGAATAAACAATAATATTATTTTATTCAATCACAATCAATTGAAAGGGTTGAGTTTTTTTATTAAGTATGTTAAATTCAAAATAAATTCACCTGGGGATAATTTGCAATATAATTATTTGCTATGTTTACAAAATTTAAAAAAAATTATTGGTAGACTAATTGATGTGATTAATTTATACAAAATTTTGAATAATATTTTAGACTGTCTCAATATGCAAAACCACGGCAATGATTTCGAGGACCATATCGATATCTGGAATATATCACTTCCTAACTATAAAGAATAATAATTATAATATTTCAGGCTTATGTGTAATTACCTGTATGATATGTTCATCCTTGTTTAGACAAGTACTTTTTAAACCACTAACATACTTAAAAATATACATCAATATTTTATCAAATTCAAGAAAAAACATATATTTTATCATAAAGTATACAACATGTACTATATATTATGCACAAATTGGCTCTGACCGTTACTAAAAGATTTATTTTATTAATTTTTTTGGGGAAAAATATTAATTAAGATGTAATGATTTAAGATTTCATGGGTATGTATTTTGTGACAAAATGCGTGTCTGTAATTCTCTGGTTAATTAATTGTGAATATGTTCATTATTGGGTTTATAAAGAAAAATGTCTAACCAAAAAATCATATTTTCTATTATTCATTTTTCATGAATGTTATAAATAATTGACGTGTTCCAATAAAAATCAAGTATAATTAATATTTCAGATAAATAAGAGTAAATAAAAAATTCAACGTGCACTTTTATTCAAAATAAACGTAAGTTACTTTGAAATTCTGTATGCACTCTGAGAAATTTTGTTAAACGCACAATCTTCAGTTCTTGCATTTTATATTATTTCAGCACTAAATTTTCGTACGCGTTGAAATATTTCACGTCAATACGTGTTTAATGTGCAGTTTTAACTATAAAATTGATATTTAAAGAGGTAATGCGTAATTAACTATCATAACATTTTATCGAGGCCAAAAGAACACAATGAATCACACTCTTAACAAGAGAAGGGTTCTCACGTGTGTGAGTTTAAAATGTGAGCCTTTAAGCTCCCTTTCTGGGAACATCTATAATTACACTCTGAACAAGAGAAGGGTTTCTCACCCGTATGCGCAAACATGTGATTTCTTAAAGAATTTTTATGTGAACATTTGTAATCACACTCTGAACAAGAGAAGGGTTTCTCTCCAGTGTGAGTTAAAATGTGAACCTTTAAGCTCCCTTTCTGGGAACATCTATAATTACACTCTGAACAAGAGAAGGGTTTCTCACCCGTATGAGCAAACATGTGATTCCTTAAAGAATTTTTATGTGAACATTTGTAATCACACTCTGAACAAGAGAAGGGTTTCTTACCCGTGTGAGTAAACATGTGAATTACTAAATACCTTTTTCGGTAACATTTATAATTACACTCTGAACAAGAGAAGGGTTTCTCACCCGTGTGCGTTAACATGTGATTCTTTAAAACGTGTTTCTCTAAACATTTATAATCACACTCTGAACAAGAGAAAGGTTTCTCACTCGCGTGAGTTAAAATGTGATTCTTTAATTTCCATTTCTGTGAACACCTATAATCACACTCTGAACAAGAGAAGGGTTTCTCACCCGTGTGAGTAAACATGTGATTCTTTAAATTCCCTTTCAGTAAACATCTATAATCACACTCTGAACAAGAGAAGGGTTTCACACCTGAGTGAGTTAAAATGTGAATCTTTAAGGTTCCTTTTTGGGAACATCTATAATTACACTCTGAACAAGAGTAGGGTTTCACACCCGAGTGGGTTAAAATGTGAACCTTTAAGCTCCCTTCCTGAGAACATGTATAATCACACTCTGAGCAAGATATGGGTTTCTCACCCGTGTGAGTTAACATGTGATTTTTTAAAGATGTTTTAGTTGAACATGTGAAGTTACATTCTGAACAATACAAGGGTTTCGCACCCGCGTGAGATGAAATGTGAAACTTTAAAGTCCTTTCACGTAAACATTTATAATTACACTCTGAACAAGAGTAGGGTTTCACACCCGAGTGAGTTAAAATGTGAGACTTTAAGCTCCCTTTCTGGGAACATCTATAATTACACTCTGAACAAGAGAAGGGTTTCTCACCCGTATGAGTAAACATGTGATTTCTCAAAGAATTTTTATGTGAACATTTGTAATCACACTCTGAACAAGAGAAGGGTTTCTTACCCGTGTGAGTAAACATGTGACTTTCTAAATGCCTTTTTAGGTAACATTTATAATTACACTCCGAACAAGAGAAGGGTTTCTCACCCGTGTGAGTAAACATGTGAGCCTTTAAATGCCCTTTTTGGGAACATCTGTAATTGCACTCTGAACAAGAGAAGGGTTTCTCACCCGTGTGAGTGATCATGTGCTTTCTTAAAGAAATTTTATTTGAACATTTATAATCACACTCTGAGCAAGATAAGGGTTTCTCACCCGTGTGAGTGAACATGTGATTTTTTAAAGTTGTTTTAGTTGAACATGTGTAATTACATTCTGAACAAGAGAAGGGTTTTGCACCCGTGTGAGTGATCTTGTGCTTTCTTAAAGAATTTTTATTTGAACATTTATAATCACACTCTGAGCAAGATAAGGGTTTCTCACCCGTGTGAGTGAACATGTGATTTTTTAAAGTTGTTTTAGTTGAACATGTATAATTACACTCTGAACAAGAGAAGGGTTTCACACTCGAGTGAGTTAAAATATGAACCTTTAATCTCCCTTCCTGAGAACATCTATAATTACACTCTGAGCAAGAGAAGGGTTTCTCGCCCGTATGAGAAAACACGTGATTTCTTAAAGAATTTTTATATGAACATTTATATTCACACTCTGAGCAAGATAAGGGTTTCTCATCCGTGTGAGTGAACATGTGATTTTTCAAAGCTGTTTTAGTTGAACATGTGTAATTACATTCTGAACAAGAGAAGGGTTTCTCACCCGTGTGAGTAAACATGTGATTTCTTAAAGAACTTTTATGTGAACATTTATAATCACACTCTGAACAAGAGATGGGTTTCTCACCCGTGTGACTGAACATGTGCTTTCTTAAATAATTTTTCTTTGAACATTTATAATCACACTCTGAACAAGAGAAAGGTTTCTCACCCGTGTGATTTAACATGTGAATTTCTAAAGACTCTTTTCGGGAAGATTTGTAATCACACTCTGAACAAGGGAAGGGTTTCTCACCCGTATGAGTAAACAGGTGATATTTTAAAGCTGTTTTACGCGAACATTTATAATCACATTCTGAACAAGAGAAGGGTTTCACACCCATGTGAGTTAAAATGTGAGCCTTTAAATGCCCTTTTTGTGAAAATCTATAATTACACTCTGAACAAGAGAAAAGTTTCTCCGCAGCGTGAGTGAACTTCATGTGATTTATTAAATACCTTTTATCTGAACATCTATAATCACACTCTGAACAAGAGAGGGGTTTCTCATCCGTATGAGTGAACATGTGAATTTTTAAAGACCTTTTATGTGTAAATCTATAATTGCACTCTGAACAAGAGAAGGGTTTCACACCCGTGTGAGTAAACATGTGAGCCTTTAAATGCCCTTTTTGGGAACATTTATAATCACACTCTGAACAAGGGAAGGGTTTCTCATCCGTATGAGTGAACATGTGTTTTTTTAAATGTGTTTTAGTTGAACATGTGTAGTTACATTTTGAGCAAGAGAAGGGTTTCTCACCCGTGTGAGTTAACATGTGAATTTTTAAATTTGTTTTAGTTGAACATGTGTAGTTACATTTTGAGCAAGAGAAGGGTTTCTCACCCGTGTGAGTTAACATGTGAATTTTTAAATTTGTTTTAGTTGAACATGTGTAGTTACATTTTGAGCAAGAGAAGGGTTTCTCACCCGTGTGAGTTAACATGTGAATTTTTAAATTTGTTTTAGTTGAACATGTGTAGTTACATTTTGAGCAAGAGAAGGGTTTCTCACCTGTGTGAGTAAACATGTGATATCTTAAAGAATTTTTATGTGAACATTTGTAATCACATTCTGAA
Source organism: Brachycentrus maculatus (assembly GCF_059751285.1). Taxonomy (NCBI): domain Eukaryota; kingdom Metazoa; phylum Arthropoda; class Insecta; order Trichoptera; family Brachycentridae; genus Brachycentrus; species Brachycentrus maculatus. Next base: position 406,196 of record NW_028280797.1, read on the forward strand.
CAAGAGAATCCTTTCTTTCCTGTAAGTGCTGAGGTTTTACGTGGCCTTAGATTCCGTTTCATTGAGCATGATGATGATATTTCTCCAAGACCGTTAGAAAGAGAGTGCTGAGAATTCTCTAAACGTGTAGATTTGATAACACTTTTCATTAAATCTGAAAATAAAAATAAAAGTATTGCACAAAACTGAAATAAAGCAGCACCAAAAACATAGAACTGTTCATCTCATCACCTTAACATAATAAATGATCAAGGTTATATAGTTTTTGTTAATTATCAAAGAAAACACTTATTTTTTTACCACTTGAGTTTATTTTGTGACGACTAGTTTCGGAAGCTAAGCTTCCATCTTCAGGTCTAAATGTATACTAATCCATAATAAATAACTAACTCTTCTATAAAAAAAGGCAGTCCGCCTCCGTAGTGTAATGTTCAGCACGCTCGGCTACCGTTCTGGAGGTCCCGGGTCGATTCCCAAGGGGAATAAAATAAATAAGTGATTTTTTTACTGTAATATTTATTCAATATTACCCTGGACTGGTACCTGAAGCGGAGGGCTGATCACCTTTTCTTCATGTGTAAACGATCAAAGTAACACTGCGTTTATATGACGCAGTGCCCTATGCATCATTGGGGTGCGGATAAGGGTTTTATTTTTTATATAAAGAAGAAGGGTAAGTTAGGGGGAGGGGGGTTAGGCAAGGGGGCGGAGTTTGAAAATAAAGGAAAAATGGAAAGCAAAGGTGAAGAATTTTGAAACAATACATTATTTATTATTAATTATATATTATATAATTGATTAAAAATTGTATTGTTTCAAAATTCTTCACCTTTGCTTTCCATTTTTCGTTTATTTCAAATTCCGCGTCCTTGACTAACCCTCCTCCCCCTAACCTCTTTGACTAACCCCCCTACCCCTCTCCTTATATATAGATCAGTAAATTATTAATTTTGCTTTAGTTAATAATAGGCCTGAAGATGGAAGCTTAGCTTTCGAAACCAGTCGTCATAAAATAAATTCAAGTGGTAAAAAAACAAGTGTTTTTCTTTTACAATTTCATCATTTCTTACCACAAAGTAAATGCCAAAACAATAAATAAAATAATTTTTGTTACATTCATAAAAACAAAAACTTAAATAAATATCAGTAATTTTTTTCTCGAATTTTAACACAATAAAAATAGCAATCACACAATATAAAGAGTCCCGATAAACTGTCAATATTGGTCCCGCAAGGAAAAGGAGATAATTAACAGAGTATGTTTTTTACAACCGTGCTTTTGTGCAGATTCATTTAGAGTACGCAAATGTTTCTGGTTATTTATGTATTTCTCTATAAAATACAATATGCGAGCCAACAGAAAGGTTTAAACCCCACAAATAGTATACTCTTTTATTTTTTTGATGTGAAACTTACTAGGCGGCAATTCGATAAACGATAATTGGGCTGGAATTGAGGGTTAACATTTCCTTACACGACTAGTCAACTCGGGCACATTTTTGCAAACGTAATGGGAACGATTAGGGTGCCATCTACAGTGAGAACGATATCATGTTCGCAGTTTTTCTCAATATCAATATTGATATTATTCATTATATCGGACACTGGATTCCCTAACGAATGAGATGTCAATTTTAAGGGTGTCTCAACTTGGTGTGAAACATGTATCATTATTCCTTTTTTTATGAAAGAAGATGGAAGTCTGACTATCCAGGGCTTCTGGCATTTGGCTGGCTTAAGCGATGACTTAATCCACTTATGAATGAATCTTTCCCATGTTCAAAGGAATAATCTTAATAAATACGTGACCAATCCCTCAACTATGGCTTAAAAATCGGCCATACTTCACGAATGTATCATCACATGTATGCGGAAGTGTACTTTACAAAAAAAAACGTAAATTAAAAATGAATTGTTTTAGCTAGATTTCAGTATTGATTTCAGCTTTCTGGTTGGTCTGATCATTTTGCTCTGAGATGCTCTCAATGTAGTGGTAATGGTACCGACGATTACAATACAATGTAGTAGTGAGTCAAGATGGTACAGTGTAGAATTTTACCGAACCCGAATCGAAAATGCCCGTTGGTTTTTTTTTCTATTAAATTATTTTAAAGCCCACGTTTTCAGGAAAAAAAAACCTTTCCAGGTCCTCTGTGAACAATGTATGTGATGACCAGTTAGTATTTATACTAGTATCTAGTAATTAGGGAAGAACAACTTGGTTATACATCAAGTCGGAGGGCCGAGGAAGAAATGAAATGCGCTATGCTCGGCATCTAGAGCGCTTAAACCGCATGGAAGACCAGCATCACCCCCCGCCATCTGCTGTTGACTATCCACAATGACGGGAGCTCAACAAGCTGCTCTCCGGCGCTACCATCGCTCAGGGAGGCGTCCTGCCCAACATCTTGGACATGCTCCAGCCCAAGAAGACTGAAAAGAAGGCGCAATAATACGACGGCTCCACTTTCCCCCCTTCAGACTCAGCCGATGGACGACGTTTTTCTTTAATATTTTTTTTTAATCTCTCATTATCATTTTCATATCATAATCCATATATCGCTCACTCCTTTCAAGAACGTCATAAATCAAAAATCGTCAATTTTCAGTTGTGCATGTTTTCGGAATGCCCAGAAAATGTACTATATCCCAGCAAAAGAGGCATATTTTTAACTTAATATTTCCCCGCTACAGGGCGAAAAGTGTTGTTTTTGCATTTTGAAGAAAAGGTATTGTTTAATTATTTTTTTCAAACATACTAATTATTTTTCAAATGGTGAAAAAACCTTCAGGTTTTACCTAAAAAGATCTGTGGCATAGTGAAAAGTTCAATAAGTGGCTTGATATTTATTTTTAATACATTGTGTTATATTTTTAAACTTTAAAAACGTTCTCCTGAAAAATCAACTTTTTTGATTTATGACGTTCTTGAAAGGAGTGAGCGATATGTATAAGCGCTTTTGAGGTAGTTTTTTTAACGAAAATGGCGCTATATAAATCATCCAAAATTATTATTATTATAAGTGTGGAGATTGTTTATTTCATACAACAAAATGTTACTTACTAGATTCTGCCTCAAGTCTGCTCGAGGATTCCGCACATTCTCGTTTGATGTCGGGATGATCAATATCTATCTCGGTGATTATCGTAATGTCGCTAGATATTAATTTGCGGTGCAGATCAGTAGCAGTCTCTGGCGCAACTGGCTCCCCGTTCAGGTATTCCCCAGTATGGAGAGTATCATCATCACTTCCTGGCTCCTTCTTGATCACAGGATGATCTGGGTATACAATCCTGGAGTACGACAAGTCGACATAACAATGTCGTAAATTAAAGTAACCCTCTACGGCAGGGAAAAGGATAGTATACCCTTCGGCATCTCCCGGTTCGGCCTTGGCAGGAGCTAAAGTAGGCTCCATCTGTTTTTCAAACGTCGAGTTGAGTTTCGGCAGTGTATCCTACAAATAGAAGAAAACCTGACTTAAATTAAGAAAAGGACACGGCAATATTGCGTAACTACACAGGCACCCCATCTGACTAGTGGTAGAAATATAGGTCTTTAAATAATGAAATGTATTTTTTGACAATCCGATAAATTTGCTCACGTGGTCACTTTATGCACTGTATTGCATTCACCATGATTGACAGTCACTTCATTATTTCGATATTTCGAAAAGTACTAAGCATGTTCAATGGACTTTTGTCAGATAAGAGGAATATCTAATTTAACATACTCAACCTATAAAGGATTGTATTAGACTCGAGAAGTGTTTATAATAGCCGATATAATTAATATTTCCATTCATCATTTTCTTTTGGAAAATTCTCCTTCGAAAAAACGTTATTTTTGTAAGGTGGCAATGAATGACGTCACAGAAACGATGAAGTTATTTTACGTCACAGAAACGTTGACAGTTAAACAATTACAATAAACACATAGCGACGTAACGTGATTAATTTTCAGTTTCTTTAGTATTCAAAGTAATTTTCAACCTTTTCTTATTTCATTTTTTATTAATCATGACGGACAGTGGCTTTGTAGAGGCACAATCTGACAACTTGTCAAATATTGACATTTATGAAGACGGATTAATTTGTGCTGAAATTCGGGGTTTAAAGCTTCCAGGTGAGTAAATAATTGTTCGATATATTTTAATGATGTAGTTTAATATATCCAAAAATATGTATAAAACTAGAGTAAAATCTGTCAACTGTAAAACGGCAGCCTAAAATCTGTATCGATACACATAAATCTGTGTATATGGCAACACTGTGTAGTGTGACGAACAATCCACACTACTACTTCTTCTATGGTTTCAATCCTGGGATTGGTTTGCAGCAATTTCCTCTATTCTTCTCTTCCATTCTTCCCTGTCTTGTGCGGCTGTTTAGAAATGTGCAAATGACGAGCAGCGCACGTCCTAGTCTCAGCACAGGTCCTCCAGGTACTCTGGGCGTGGGCGTCCCCTAGAGTTTGTCTCCTCGGTCATACCCTCCATTATGGCATGCAAGACACCTTCTTGACGTATTACATGGCCGATCCATCTTGCACACCTTTCCTGAGCAGGTGCCTTCCTCCTTCGATTCCTTGAAGAACTTCCTCATTCGTGATGTGAAATTCTTAACCTCTAAGCTGCTCGATTTCTAGTGTCAAACTTTCCGTCGCGTGCTGGATTGTTTTACATTACAATATTTTTGACAAAAAAAAACATATTTTTGCCTATTTTTTGTAGTAAAACTTTCGAAAATCCATCATAGATGTTCACAGTACACAATTCACTTTACTTATTATGTTTTTAAAGTGTATTTACAATTACGGACTCGCGGCCGAAAATTTGGCGGCTGTATAGAAGACGCGGCTGTCGTATAGTCCATTCGTTGCGTGCGCGCAGTTTTTTTTTAAATGCGTTATATTAAAAAATAAAGGTAAATTAAAATGATATTTAGAAAAATATTTTATATTAAAAAACGGACATGATCAATATTTCGAAATTGTGTGAAAATCTTCAAAGCAGGGATTAGAACAAAAATGCATTTTCCATGTGGGATATCAAAATAATGTGACTTTATTCCTTTTCTCGCGTATTGGTTATGGTCGCTTTCACCATTTTTGTTTTCAGAATCGTTGTTTCTTATAAAACGCATGAAATTTTCTTCATTGTCGTATAAATTTTAACTAGGAAGAGATATATTTATGACGATAAAAGTTATAACAAAAAAATGCTTCCAGTATTCGAAGCATCGCACGATAATAAACAAAAAAAAATAGTACAAAAATATCACAAAACACCGTTGTACACAATCACTTTTTGGTTAATTATAATAAATACCCTTCTCGTTCCACACAGTTAATAAATATAATAATTATGAAAATAGTTCATGATAATTTAGGTCGCCTAAACCGATTGAACAGACTAAACGATACTGAGAGTACGCGCCGAGCACGAGCCGACCGGAAGTATCCACGATAAAGTTGACACTAAATTGAAATAATTTTGATATTTTATGACACTAAATCAAAGAGAACTAATTCATCCATGCCTCGAACCAAATTTAGGTGCAAAAAATTATCCATAGGTGTTGATATAAGTACGTTAAGTTGAAAAACGACTATGCATGCGATCTGCAGTCAACGGTACTTTTATAAAAAAAAACGACAAGAGATGCGATCCGCAGCTTACGGCTTACGGGTTATAGGACCACATCTCAAAAGCCTCTAGTCTCCGATTATCCCTTTCGGATAGGCACACTACTACTACTACTACTACTACAGCTCTATAAACCATAGACAATAAACCATATGACGTCATAAAACGCACGATGACAGAAATTCGACGACTTATGCGTACGCACGTTTTTCGTTTTATTCAAATATCTCAAGTATAAACCTTAATATCTCCCTTAGCTCTCTACAGATTTCAATAAAAATATTATCGGTAATCTTGTAATTTTTAATGTTAATTTATTAGCCAATAATCCAACATCCTAAAGGTCTATTCTGACAGATACTGTCTTTATTCATCACCGTTATTAAGGTGAAATCGATTAATTTCACCTACAATACTCATTGTAATGACAAAACGCTAGTTTCCATTAATGAAATAAATATATAATAACAACAAATTACGATCCACAAAATTAATAATTATTATAATACTTACCTCAAGCTAAGCACGACGCCACTCGCAGACTAATTTATATAGTGACGCCACCGACAGCGATACATAGACAATAATACTATTCAAAGACTATGTACTACATAATACTATTCATAGACAATATCACGCAATTGGATTTCGAAGAGCAACGGCTAAGTAGGGGAACCCGGAGCGGAACGGGGTACCTAAATGTTTGATGTGAAATTTGACAATGAATTTGAGAAAAGTGCTTGGATTTTGTTTATATTCTAATTGTTTAGTTATTTTTGGACAAGATTGTATAAAAAAACATTTTGAAAACTATAACATGCAACTTAAAACATTAAACAAAAACGAAAGTATTATTTTCCTATTGTTTTTTATAAGAGAAATATTTGTGTTTTTTTATTTACACTGATATATTCTATAAATTGGGTGTTTAAAATATTTCACAACCCGACACAAACGTATCCCATTCTGCCCCAGGTACGGGACAGAATGGGATACACGTATAATTCGACTTATAATTAATTATTTATGAGGTGCAGAATCATCATTGTCACTGTCTAGGTCAGCACATAGTAAATGAGTCCATCTGCAGCAATTTACAAATCAATATCAAGAACGCTAGCTTTCATTCGACATGTAATACAGTTCATTGCAATAAAGACATCTGGCATCTTCATTTTGCGAACAATAGTCGTCGTAATTTTTACCCTTCTTAGTTTTTTGTTGTTATTTTATTTTCATTTTACTGACTTTTCTTAATTCAGATTTTTTCATACAATCTAGTTTTTTTCTTGCCCTTTCTCTTTTTTTCCTGCTTCTTGTAATTCAGCCTTGTAAGATATTATCAAAATTGCTGCTTTCCCTCTTTTTCTTACGAATCTTTTCTGTGATGACTTAAAGGTATCAAATCTTTAGGTGAAGCACATTCGAAAAAAGTTTTAGATTGTCTAGAGCCTGTGAGGGTGCCAGACATCATGGCGCTCTACATCAATGTCCATATTTGTAACCTCTTGAAGAGTCTAGGAAACTGTAAAATCTTGGGGGTTTTGGATAGGTTCCAGATTCTAGTCGTCGTGTTTTTTAGGAGTTTTGTGAACTTCTACTAAGGTTATACTCGGTTGTATATTTTCAAATGGAGTAGGATTGTTATTTCTCTCAGGCTTTATTTGAGAATCAGCTGTGCTTGGAACAAGTTTTCAGTTGACGTAGTGAACTAGTGTTTAACTCCATATAGTAGTCAGTGAGGGCAAAATATCAGTAATTTTTTTTAAAATTACCTAACGACCAAGTGACTCTGAAATCTAGCTACGGCTTATGCAACACCGCTTACCATGACCCTAGTCAGGCTTCAACTTTTTATGTTTAATAGCCTATGCCTACTCGTGAGTGGATTTACTCTTTATGTTTAAAGTTACTATAATTTCATGTAATTCATGAGTGAAAATTCTAGGCAAAAACACTCGCAAGTATGGGCGTACATGAACGCCCGCGCTTATAATTAAAGCCCGGTGACATTAATTTCTAAAATAGCACTTGTACTGCCATCTAGGGTTGTAATTAAAACGCTAAAACCACATTTGAGATTGTTTTTATATTTTACCCATGACATTTTACTTAAAACAAGGGTTGTGTGATGTCATCGTAATGACACTGTTAAAGAAACCCCACTAAAAAAAAACAAGGATAATTTTTATATTAATCATGTTTACTGGTGTGAATATTTTTTATTATGCTAAAATAAGTTAAAATTTGTCAGATTGACAGACAAACAGGAACAGTTTCCAAAGTATGTTCCATATTTTCTGACGAGCGTTTTGGTCCGTCAGTTTTTCTGACCTACATGTTCTATAAACAACATAAACAATAAATTATAATAAAGTCTCATATCTTCTTCTTCTTTATTAAGACTGATTAGTATTAATCAGTCTTGATAAAGAAGCGGTTAGCTTTGAAACCGGTAGACATTTTAATTAAGTTATTTTAAAATATTTATACTGATTTTATAACTAAGTTACATTTTAATTATACAAATAATATATTGCTACGTCCATTTTACTCCATACATACCTATTTTACCAAAACAAAGAAATTTTTTAAAAATAAAACAATATTTTGAATTTTTATAAATTTTCTCTTATTTCAAGTCATATTAATTATCTACCTAAAAAAGTGCAAAGGTTTAAAAGGGTAAAGTTAATAAAAGCACATTTGTATGGTTAAATACATTTTATTTTTATTATATCAAGTCTTTTTTATTGACAATTACACTCCTGAGTCACAGTCAAAATCTCTCCGGCCATTTTCATATTTAATTTTGCTTTGCGGACCGATGGCGTACAATGCCCCTCAAAATGAAAAACAAACAAATATTGTAGAATTTGTGTATCGTATAAATTTAATACCTTTATACACTTGGGTCTGTTTTTATGCGGACCTTTTTTATGTTAAATGTAATGGAATTATTCAAATGTAATGGAACCTATCCCTTATTTTTGTATGCAGTTCAAGTCTTTTTTTATGCAGGATACAACTGTAAAAGTGTGTGTCACTGGCACAAAGCTAAACTCAAATCTTGCATCGTATTCAAGAAATACTTTATTGAAAAAAAAATAGAAAAAGCACTTGTAATTTGGATTGAAGATGCATATTTCAAAAAGTATTTCCCATTTCGCTCACTCCTTTCAAGAACGTCATAAATCAAAAATCGTCAATTTTGAGTTGTGCATGTTTTCGTAATGCCCAGAAAATGTACTATATCCCAGCAAAAGCGGCATATTTTTAACTTAATATTTACCCGCTATAGGGCAGAAAGTGTTGTTTTTGCATTTTGAAGAAAAGGTATTGTTTAATTATTATTTTCAATATACTTAATATTTTTCAAATGGAGAAAAAACCTTCAGGTTTTACCTAAAAAGATCTGTTGCACAGTAAAAAGTTCAGTAAGTGGCTTGATATTTATTTTTAATACATTGTATTATATTTTTAAACTTTAAAAACGTTCTCCCGAAAAGTCAAATATTTTGATTTATGACGTTCTTAAAAGGAGTGAGCGATATGTGGATATTTAATAAAGGAAAAAGCTATACTGTTTTTATTTTTATGATTTAAAAAAAAATAATTATGCCTTTTTCGGTACATTCTATCATACTGATTTGAAGTTATGCGGTTTTAAAAAATAATGAAACCTATCCCCTAGTTTTGTATGTAGTTGAAGTCTTTTTTTTATGCAAATTTTTTTATGTGACTCCCCGTGGAACGTACCTATTGCATAAAAAGAGACCCAAGTATATTTTAGTTTTTGGTGTGCCGCAGAATTGTAGGAACAATTTTAGTGTGTCGTAGATGAGAGATGAGCACTGCTCTAAATAAAAATGAAATAAATATAATGTAGAGTTGTTTTTACTTGGAAATTATAAATACCGATTTTTGGGGAATTGATCTTATATTGACACACTTAGGATGGAAAAGGTATTTTTATCAGTTGGAACGATTAATGCTTGAGGATGGGAAGGTTATTTTTACCTTCTGCGGCGTCTGCCTCATTTCAAAGATAGTAAAGAAGGAATTATTTAATATTTCCATATGAATATTATTTAATATTTCCATATGAAGGGAGCTGGCAGCCGACAGAAAAGCCTGGAGACAGTTTGTGGACTCCATATGCTCCACCTAGGGAGCGGATATGGTTTATTGTATTATATGAATATTATGTACCAATCTCTTTGTTAATGTCTTAACTATCTGTACACAATTATCAAATCCCGTCGCCAGCGGTCCACAGACATAAAAAAACAGTCTGAAATGTACCTTTTGACCGCGTTACTTTGTTCCTGAGAGACGCCCGTGCGCGGCGGTATTTCGCCGTTTTTTAAATGATTACTTTTATCATGTATTTAGTTAAGAAACAATTTATTATCCTAAACAAAAACGTTCAATGGGATTCATTGTGACTTTTTGGTACTCTATAATACACTCGTGTCACATTATTCTTGAAATATATCGTAATATAAACAAATAAGATCGTAACATAAATAAATCAAAGCACGTATCGAGTGTCACTCTTACCCACTGGCGTTGCGTAGCGTCGAGAGTGAGACAGATATAGGGGATGATTATGGGGCGGACTAATTACCGACCGCAAGAAAAATGAGGGATCTGTTCTTTTATTTATCCTTGTGATGTTACAAATTATTAGTCGGATATTTCAACAGTCGTCATAAGGCCAAGGATTGACGTATTATTTTATCCAAAGTTCCACGCCATGGAAAAATCCCTCCAAGTTGAACTGAGGTTCGAAACTTGGAGTAAAGTAAAAACACAAACGGTTATGTCAGCCGCGTACGGGGAATGTTTTGTGAAAACACATACGGTTATGCGAGCCGCGTGGATCCGGTTAAGGGAACGGTACATCAAACATGCATCCACCGCAGGTTCAAAAAATGTTTAAAACAAAGATTTTAACTGTAACTCAGACAGCTTTCATATATATATGCTTAAGTAATTCAATTATATATTATTATAATATAGTCCTATATGTATATATGCAGGTAACTATAACGTACACATGGTCTAAATACACGTAGGTTTCTTCGGAATGGTTTCACATGTATTCTGAAGACTGACGATTCTTCGCAAAGGGAATCGGCGAGGTAAAGCGACACATTTGTATTTATATAAAAATAATTTTTGTTATTTTGTATTACGCAATATTTTTTGGATAAGAAAAGCAGATAAAAACAAATACCGACAGATTACGTATACATACATACTAATTTAAATTAAATGTCATAATTTTGAGCCTTCGAAGCACGTTCCTTAAGGATAATATAATTTATTATTGCAAACAATCAATGTGCCGATATTTGTCCCGTTGTATGGATTTTGTTCTTTGACAGGTATATATTCATATGACAGACATAGAAATAAACATTCAAGTATCCTTTATTAAATTTATTGTTTCGGCATTCACTTTGTGGTAAGACAGGATGAAATTATAAATGAAAACACTCGAGTTATATTTGTTTTCATGACTAGTTTGGAAGCAACAGACGCTTTTAACTTCGGGTCTGAATATAAACTATATAATATAAATCAGTTTATATTCAGACCCCAAGATGGAAGCATTTGTAGCTTCTGAAACTAGTCGTTAAAATAAATATAGCTCAAGTAGTAAAAAATCCGCCTCCGTTGTGTAATGGTCAGCACGATCGGCTACCGTTCTGGAGGTGCCAAATAAGTTTCCCAGGGGGTTCAAATAATTAAGTGATTTTTTCACTATAATATTTATTCAATATTACCCTGGACTGGTACCTGAAGCGGAGGGCTGAACACCTTTCCTTTGTGTATTAACGATCAAGATAACACTGCGTTAATATAATGCAGTGCCCTATGCACCATTGGGGTGAAGATAAGGGTTTGAATGAATGAAGTAAAAAAACAAGTGTTTTCATTTACAATTTTAAGTACTACTGCTACAATCACGCCGCTTCTGTGGGGTAGGCAGAGAGGATGGAATGCCACAGGAGTCTGTCTCATACACTTCTGGTTTCCTCCACATCCATAGAAATAGTCATTATTATCACCATTACATAGGCATTAGACGAATTGCGATCTCTCAGTGCAGCAAAACCATGTATGGTAGATGTTCCAATGGTGATACAACCAAAGGCTGAGATAAGCATTATCCATCAAATTAAGAACGGTGTATTGAGATGATTCGGACATGTGGAACGAATGAGTGAAGAAAGAATTGCGAAACAAATTTATGACGAGAATGTAGTTGGAAATAAAAGCAGGAAAACTTGACTTAAGTACTTCAAACACTTCAGTCTGGAGTCACAATAATCGGCGGGTATGTACGAAGAGATGCATGTATGTGTAGTGGTGACGATTGTTTGCAAAAGCAGATTTGAAAATACCCGCTTGCTGAGAACTCTTTACAACTCCTTGGTGCGAAGTAGACTCGAGAGTGGCTCCATGATTTGGGGGCCACACGAGCTTAAGTACTCCCTTATGGTAGAGAAAGTCCAAAAGAAGTTTCTGAGGTATCTCTACATGAGAGAGTACGGCTATTATCCTCGGCTCTACCCGACCCAGTTTCTCCAGGGTATGCTTGGCTACAACAGTTTAGAGACTAGAAGCAATGTGTATTTGATTACGCATTTTTATCCATTGTTGCGTGGTATGATCAATAATCCTGAAATTACCCGGAACATTGGTCTGTTTGTTCCCGATAGTTACCTAAGACAGCGTGGGCATAGACTGTTTCACATTCCTATACACAGGACCAACCTGGCGACGGTTATGCCTGTAGAAAGAGCTACCGCTATGTTGAACAATATGTCATTGGATATTGATTTGTGCCATGTGTCTGAAGGAGTTTTCCGAAGCGGGATTCTTCTACACCTTTACTGCCTACCCCTGCAAAGTGGCGTGATAGTCAGTTAGTTAGTTGGTTCTAATCTCCAATTAGTAAATGTTTGAAACATAAAGAAAGTTCTATAAACATCATTAATAAGGCAATCCTCTTCCATTTGTTTCTAAGTCTCTCATATGATAATTTACATAAATTTCATCAGCAAGGTTTTATTTCAAATTTGGATGTGCGTTCACATCATCTTACAATATATACCAACATTCAAATCCTCATCAAATGCACATACTCTAAGCACTGGTGATCCAACTTTTGGACGATAATTACATTCTTCTAATACAGCGGGTAAATAAAAATAGTATATCAATCACTACCATAATATTTTTGAGCTAATTTTCATATACCCCTCACTCCCTTCAACGTCATATAACAAAAATTGTCAATTTTCAGTTGTGCATGTTTTCCGAATGCCCATAAAATGTACTATATCCCAGCAAAAGCGACATATTTTTAACTTAATATTTACCCGCTACAGGGCAGAAAGTGTTGTTTTTGCATTTTTAAGAAAAGGTAAAAGGTAAAGTTCTTTGCGGTGGTATGGACATGTGGAGCGAATGGATAACGAGAAAATGACTAAGAAAATATATGTGTGGCGAATGTGAGAGGGATAACAGAACGTAGACGACCGAAAAAGACTTGGCACGATCGGATCAATCAGAACCTAAAATCTGGCGGTGTCAAAAGTCTGCGTAATCGGAGGGCATGTATGACTAGATGTATGGATGTAAAAGAGGCGAGGAGTGTATGTCAGGACAGAAGAGTGTGGCGTACCATCCTCTCTGCCTACCCCTGCGGGAAACGGCGTGATGGTAGTAGTAGTAGTAGTAAGAAAAGGTATTGTTTAATTTTTTTTTATTAAATATACTAAATATTTTACAAATGGATAAAGAACCTTCAGGTTTTGCCTAAAAAGATCTGTTGCACAGTAAAAAGTTCAATAAGTGGCTTGATATTTATTTTTTAATACATTTTATTATATTTTTAAACTTTAAAAACAATCTCCTGAAAAGTCAAGTTATTTGATATATCGCTCACTCCTTTCAAGAACGTCATAAATCAAAAAACTTGATTTTTCAGGAGAACGTTTTTAAGTTTAAAAATATAATACAATGTATTAAGAATAAATATCAAGCCACTTATTGAACTTTTTACTGTGCAACAGATCTTAAATTAAGTTAAAACTGAAGGTTTTTTCCCCATTTGAAAAATATTTAGTATATTTTTAAAAAATCATTAAACAATACCTTTTCTTCAAAATGCAAAAACAACACTTTTTGACCTGTAGCGGGTACATATTATGTTAAAAATATGCCTCTTTTGCCGGGATATAGTACATTTTCTGGATATTCCGAAAACATGCACAACTGAAAATTGACAATTTTTGATTTATGACGTTCTTTAAAGGAGTGAGCGATATAACGTTTTTAGGAGTGAGCCTTACATATTTTTTATATTTTGGGCCAACTATTACATATGCGAATATTAGAAGCTTTTACAATACAAAAAATTTCAGTTTTAATGGTTTAAATGACCGATAATACAGTTAACACATTGTTGTTGGGCGGTTTTGTTCATCAGCCCCGACACTAATTTGCTCATTTGAAAAATTGTGAAAAAGTTGCTTAACTAACTAACCATCACGCCGCTTCCCCGCAGGGGTAGGCAGAGAGAATAGAGCGCCACACCACTCTGTCCTTGCAAACATTCTTCGCCTCTTCCACGTTCATGCATCTCCTCATACATACCCGCCGATTGTTACGACTCCTAACCTGACCACTTTCGAGTATTTGGCATACCTGATCGTGCCATGTTTTTCTCGGTCTTCCTCTGCTTCTTTTCCCGCTAACATTCGCCTCATAAATTTGTTTTACCGTTCTTTCCTCACTCATTCGTTCTACATGTCCAAACCGTCTCAACACACCTTTCTTAATTTTATCGATAATGCTTATCTCAGCTTTGCATTCCTTCCTTATTTCACTATTTGCACATCTATCATACATCGTTTTGTTACACATTCTTCTGAGAGATCGCATTTCGACTGCATTCAGTCTACTTTCATCCTTCTTTTGCCAACTCCATGTTTCACTTCCATACATTAGAGTTGGAACCAGGACTCAGTTGTGCATTGCCAGTTTAGCTTCCGCTGATAGGTTTTTATTTGCTATAACTGATTTCAGTGCACCGTTTACTTTGTTCCCAGCATTCACTCTCCTTTCTATATCTTTATCAATCTTTCCATCCCTAGAAAACATACTACCCAAATACACTAAATCATCTACCTGTTCTAGAATCTCTCCGTTTACCAATATTTCACATTCAGATCTGCATTCTTCTCTTTGAAAAAGTTGCTTCTATAACGAATTTCAGAGAAAGGGCTTGCCCAAAGGACTTATCCCATTTTCACGATATTCAATTGTGACCCGGGACTGTTGCGCTAGTCAAAACAAAAATGTTTCAGATTCCGGAATGAATTATGCTCGTATGCTAGAAGTTCCACTGTATGGTCAATTTAAATGGAATGAATTAATATAGTGTCTTGTTCACCCATTCTGTAGTGTGGTGGTAAGAAAACTTTGGCGATCAAATAACAGTCCCGGGTTGGCTTCCCAGTAAAGCCAACCTCTTAGCGATTTGCAATGAGCCATTCCAGACTCGCCCCTCGAGCGTAAGACTGATCACCAAAATTAAATGAAGTCACTTTAAATAAATGCAGTGCCGTAGAACGGGGCTACTTGAACTTTGACGTGTTACTTACAAAGTTCAAAAAAAAAATTAAATCTGTATTTGGTCTACAATAATGAACGTATCCATAGTGTAGTGGTTAGCGCGCTAGGCTACCATGCTGGAGGTCCCGCGTTTAATTCCCAAGAGGGTCAAAATAAATATTAGTGATTTTTCAGTCTAATATTTATTTAATACGACCCTGGACTGGTACCTGAAGCGGAAGGCTGATCACCTTTCCTTCGTGTATTTAACGATCAAGATAACGCTGCTTCTATACAATGCAGTGCCCTATGCACCATTGGGGTGCGGATAAGGGTTAGATTGAACGTATGGTGACAATAAGTGTCACCTGTCAGGGAAACAATGAATCATGTCGACACGTTCATTATTGTAGACCAAATAATTTAAAATCTAAATATTTTTTTTTGTACTGGGCTCAAGTAACACATCAAAGTTCAAGTAGCCCCGTTCTACGGTATTAAAAATGTATGATGGAAAAATTATTTAGAGAAATAAGTAAATAAATTAGGCTGACTAAATGGTGAAAAGACTGCAATATATATTTTTAAATGCGACTACACAATCTCTTTAATATCATACTTTAAAATGGGATCTATTTTTAGTAGCATTTTCCATTTCTGACATTTTTAAATGCTAGCGCTTGATTCAAACAACCCAATAAATCGCGCGTCAGTCGCAATTTAAAACACAAAAATCTTGAACCACATGAAACGTGCGTAGTCTACGAATCTACGATTGCGACAATATAAATTGACTTCTCTTACATGTACTGTAATTCTAGGAAAATCTATATTATATACATATATATATTTTTTTATAATACGATTTCAAAATACATTTGTGATAGGATCATTGCTTAAAAAATTACACATCTTCAACCAGGTATTCTTAGTTTCTTGTATTTTGTTAGCTGGGGTAGGCACTGATAAAACCATTTCTGAACGTCTATGGAATTTTAATTCACATCTATATCTTTTTTCTATGGTGACAAACTGATTTCCGGAACAAATAGAAATATTCAAATTTTAGGTATTTTTAGTTTCTTGCATTTTGTTAGCTGGGGTAGGCACTGATAAAACCATTTCTGAACGTCTATGGAATTTTAATTCACATCTATATCTTTTTTCTATGGTGACAAACTGATTTCCGGAACAAATAGAAATATTCAAATTTTAGGTATTTTTAGTTTCTTGCATTTTGTTAGCTTGGTTAGGCACTGATAAAACCATTTCTGAACAGCTATGGAATTTTAATTCACATCTATATCTTTTTTCTACGGTGACGAACTGATTTCCGGAACAAATAGAAATATTCAAATTTTAGGTATTTTTAGATTCTTGCATTGTGTTAGCTTGGGTAGGCACTGATAAAACCATTTCTGAACGTCTATGGAATTTTAATTCACATCTATATCTTTTTTCTATGGCGTCAAACTGATTTCCGGAACAAATAGAAATATTCAAATTTTAGGTATTTTTAGTTTCTTGCATTTTGTTAGCTGGGGTAGGCACTGATAAAACCATTTCTGAACGTCTATGGAATTTTAATTCACATCTATATTTTTTTTCTATGGCGTCAAACTGATTTCCGGAACAAATAGAAATATTCAAATTTTCATAAAAGATCAGTGAATATTTAAATATTTTTTTTTTATATAAAGGAATGTTTAAATTTACATATAGTTTTTTTTTTAAATTTACAAATATGGCAACTACAGCAAAATATCTTCAATATTGTTCTTTGTTTATTGGATAAAAAATATATATATATAGCATAGTTAAATAAACTTAAAATTAGTTTTTGGTAGAAAAAGCATTAAAAAAATATTTAAAACTAAATTCTTAAATTACGAAATAAATAGTTTTTAGGATATTTTTACGGTAAGTAAAAAATATTATGAACTATGTTTAAAAAAAAAATTCAATCTCCTTGCATAAGATTCGGGGATATGATGAAATTAATATAATAAAGGGACATCAACACTTTCGCCTCGGGTACAAATTGTATCAAAATTACTACTGTGAGGGGGCTGTTTTATAACAACATAAAATGTACATTGTCTATGACAAATGACCATAAATTTTAAACAATTTAGAGATATTTCATTACAGCCCCAAGTATTTAAATACAGTATTTTTTTTGGAGCTTCTCTATCGAACATGCGTTGTCTATGAAAAATGGCCATAAATTTTAAGCTAGTAGGAATATTAAAACAATAATATAAGAGATATTTCATTAACGTCCCAAGTGATTGAATACAATATTTTTTTAATGTTCTCAATCTGTGTTCCGTATATTCTTCTTCTCCAATGGTGCATAGGGCACTGAATTGTATTGACGCAGTGTTATCTTGATTGTTACTTGCATGAAGGCAAGGTGATGACTCCTGCGCTTCAGGGTAATATTGTCCAGAGTAATATTGAATCAATATTAGAGTGTACAATCACTTATATTTATTTTCACCTCCAGAATTTCACGGGAGACAACTACGGACGAGATGAGAGAAGCTTTTTATACTAAGGAGAAACTCTTTCATTTGTATGTGAGGTTCGAATCCTGGATTATATACACATACTATCGCTCTGTCTGCCTCCAAAGTGTAATGGTCAGCACGCTCGGCTACCGTTCTGGAGGTCCCGGGTTCGATTCCCAGGGGGGTCGAATAAATATAAGTGATTTTTTCACTGTAATATTTATTGAATATTACCCTGGACTGGTACCTAAAGCGAAGGGCTGATCACCTTTCCTTCGTGTGTAAACGATCAAGATAACACTGTGTTCACATAAAGCAGTGCCCTATGCACCATTGGGGTGCGGATAAAGGTTTATTATTATTATCGCTCAGGGAGGCATACTGCCCAACATTTTGGCCACGCTCCAGGCCGAGAAGACCGAGAAGAAGGCTCAGCCGATTGACAACGTTTTTCTTTATTACTTTTTATCTCTCATTTTCATTTTCATATCATAATTCATATATGTATAAGCGCCCATGAGGTAGTTTTTTTTACGAAAATGGCGCTATATAAACCATCCAAAATTATTATTATATACTCGAGTTATTCACACACTATATTAATCAAACTCGTAACACAGTATGTGCGAGTTCACAACAGCCATCTATGTTGGATATTTTAATGTTCAGAATATGACAGATGCAAAAATTCGTATACAAGCCATTAATGTTTCTTAAAAGAAATCTCAAGGACTCGTTCGTATATCCCTCACTCCTTTCAACAACGTCATAAATCAAAAATTGTCAATTTTCAGTTGTGCATGTTTTCGGAATGCCCAGAAAATGTACTATATCCCAGCAAAAGCGGCATATTTTTTACTTAATATTTACCCGCTACAGGGCAGAAAGTGTTGTTTTTGCATTTTTAAGAAAAGGTATTGTTTAATTATTTTTTTAAATATACTCAATATTTTTCAAATGGAGAAAAAACATTCGGGTTTTACCTAAAAAGATCTGTTGCACAGTAAAAAGTTCAATAAGTGGCTTGATATTTATTTTTAATACATTGTTTTATATTTTTGAACTTTTAAAACGTTCTCCTGAAAAATCAAGTTTTTTGATTTATGATGTTCTTGAAAGGAGTGAGCGATATATGAGTCACCCGTAGCGAATGTGTTGAACACTTTATTTATTTAACTCACAAAATAGTAATTATATTTTAAAAAACAATTATTTAAAATTTAAAATGAAATTATTAATATATATATTTGGCACTTTTTATACAAAATAAATATGTATATCTAACTTGAAATGTATACAAAATATCGTTGGTGTACTGGCAAAAAACGTCAAGTTGAAAATATGCAATTTTGAATTAACCCTTTCCGGTCCCGCAAAATTAAAAAAGAAAATCTAGGTAGACAGTTACATTCCAATTGGTAAAAATTCCTTTGTCCTCTGCTCCACATACTGTTGTAATAGATACGAGTGACAAAAATGTAAGCTTGGAATATAAATAAATAATACTAATGATGAAAAAAATATGGAATAACATCCGACATGGGACCTATGAAGAAAAAATCCATGTCGAATGAGATTCCACATTGAACCAGTAAGAGTTAATAATGCATATAATAATGTTTTCAACATTCTACAAACTGGCAAATTACACTAAGTAGCTTGAAATGTCATATATATGTGTTTTAAAAGTACAAGTTTAATAGCGGGTATTTTATTCGTCCACTGTATACACTGCGTCCGCCTCCGTAGTGTAATGGTCAGCACGCTCGGCTACCGTTCTGGAGGTCCCGGGTTCGATTCCCAAAGGGGGGTTAAAAATAAATATAAGTGATTTTTTCACTGTAATATTTATTCAATATTACCATGGACTGGCACCTGAAGCGGAGGGCTGATCACCTTTCCTTCATGTGTAAAACGATCACGATAACACTGCGTTTATAAGACACAGTGCCCTATGCACCATTGGGGTGCGGATAAGGGTTTTATATATATATATATATATATATATATATATATATATATATATATATATATATATATATATATATATATATATATTTATATTATATTTTATTCAGGCAAAAAGCTATAAATAACAGGGATTATTCAAACAGGGATTTTAGAGTAAACGTTTTTTGCCAGTATGCCCTCGATACAATGTATAGGAGAATAATACAACAAATTATCAACCTAATCGTAAAAAAAGCACACATTAAATGCAAATTGTTCATAGTCGTTGGAAATTTTGTTCGTAAAAATACAAGTAAAAGCAAAAAAGTAAGTCTTACTAGAAGTCAGCGGGCGTGTTTAATTATTACATGACTCGTTTCTCCAAATTGACTTCGTAATCATTAATTTCTCATCCATTTCCTATAACCAGTAATCTGTAGCCAACTACTGGTCGTCGTAGTAGTGTAGTGTGAAAGAAATTATAAAAAATACTTCACAAATAAACACAAAATACAAATTCAAATTCCGTTTCTTAAAAATTAAAGATAAAAAACACACAATAAGATAAGATTCACATACAAAACGGTATGAAAAAAACAAACAATACAAGAGATCGGTTGAATGCGTGAAAGGATATTAAACGCGCATTTTCGACATCTCAACATAGATGAAGAAGAATATGGAATTTATGTACTAATTTTTACATCAAACACAGATTTTTTGAGTCTACTAAGTTTGAGTCTACTAAAATCTGTGTTTGTCCGCCTCCGTAGCGTAATGGTCAGCACGCTAGGCTACCATGCTGGAGGTCCCGGGTTCGATTCCCAAGAGGGTCAAAATAAATATTAGTGATTCTTCAGTCTAATATTTATTTAATATGACCCTGGACTGGTACCTGAGGCGGAAGGCTGATCACCTTTCCTCCGTGTATTTAACGATCAAGATAACACTGCTTCTATACGATGCAGTGCCCTATGCACCATTGGGTGCGGATAAGGGTTTGAGAGAGAAAATATGTGTTTCATTTAAAAATTAATATGTACATAAATTAAAATGGAGTTCTACAAATTAAATGCCAAACCAATAAATAAGAATATGGAAGTCTGGGCATTTACGGGGGTTACGACCGTCATAGGCGTCATTGAGTGATCACTTTACACACGTGTAACATTCAACAATTCTACCCATGATTGACGACCACACTACACAAATTCTCAGAAGTTCTATATATATATATATGATCCAATTTCGAAACATTGTACAAGAATCACTAGAATTTTTCACAAGAAACATCTTTTGGTGAGATGAAGAAGCTTTTTTACTGAGCAGAAACTCTCAATATTTGTATATTTATATCGGCTGTCCAAACTTAAAACACCGTAAGGGACATTTTTTTTGTAGTAGGTTTTTTTTTGCATTTTTGGACTAAGCAGAATCTACTTAGTGCAAAAATGCAAAAAAAAACGTACTGCAAAAAAAAATGTCCCTTGCTGTGTTTTGAGTTTGGACAGCCGATATGTATATATATATATATATACACACACACACACACATATATATGTAATAAAATAACTAGGTACCTACCTATACTTTTCATTAAGTACTTACATATAGTAATATACATATATTATCATCATTGAACTGTACCGATCTTCACAACTTTTATCCATGAACAATTTTAATATTTCAATTTTTTTCTCATCCGTTGTCACCTCAAAACGTTTGCATTCTTTTTCAAAAATATCCATCCACTGGTTTCGCATAAGGATTTTTACTGTGAATTTTCTTCCCCAAGGGAGATGTAATAAAATGTATGGGTAGGTACCTAGTTATTTTATTACATATATATATACATATATATATATATATATATATATATATATATATATATATATATATATATATATATATATATATATCCTGAAATCATTGCTTTATTATTAATGTACCAATCAATGGCCTCTGAGCCGGGATGATCTCTCTCCGGGAAGCTCGAGTTATCTCATAGATCCGAGTGTCAATTTGGAAGATACTTGTCACCAAAACTTATAAGGGTGTCTCTCTTCTCCACTGGAAGGCGTTAGTCTTAACGGCCGGGTTGTTGGAGCTGGCCGATGCTGCCAACGCCACTCCGGTTCTGCGGAGATTTGCGGCTGCCGAATCTAAAAGAAAAAATATTATTAATATTCATTTAAAATCTAGAAAGCATGTCATTAACACATTGTTGTCAGGCGGTTTTTTCATGAACCCTGATTTGTCCTCCTCTGTAGTTTAATGGTCAGCACGCTCGGCTACCGTACTGCAGGTCCCGGGTTCGATTCCCAGGGGGGGGAGGGGTCAAATTAATATGAGTGATATATAATAAATATAAATATATCACACTAATATTTATTCAATATCACCCTGGACTGGTACCTGAAGCGGAGGGCTGATCACCCTACCTTCATATGTTAATTATCAACATAACACTGCTTTTAAATGATGCAGTGCCCTATGCACCATTGGGTGCATAGGGCACTGCATTATGAACCATGGGTCCCAGTTGATGAACAAAACCGCCCGACAACAATGTGCTAAGGGTAAGACCCAGAACTCTGTTGCGTTCTGCTGGAAACCTAACAACTATTATGATTCTTAGAAGGGACGATATATATATATTAATTTGTTATAATTACCCAAGCCGTTTCGGACATTTGCCACGAGTCGCATGGCCGGGTTTGTGACGATTCCGTTTCTTTTGGACTTACTTGCAGCGCTAGAACAAAACAGTGCATGTGATATGCGATAACTCTCCCTTAATCCTTAAAACCTGCACTTTTATAGGCTTGTCTGCAGGTAGGATAGCAAGGATAGGGAAGGTAGATGTGAAAAATACATGACAAACACCCAGATCAATTGAAAATTAATCTTTCTTGAATATGTTTTGCGATTGGCGGGAATCGAACCCGATGCGATGCCAGTTTCACAGTCAAGCGGCTACTCAACTACTCCATGACACCCGTCTATACCTCAAATAAGACAACAGCGTAATTATTTAACTGTTAGAGTGCTCAGGATCGATATATCGCTCACTCCTTTCAAGAACGTCATAAATCAAATAACTTGATTTTTCAGGAGAATGTTTTTCAAGTTTAAAAATATAATACAATGTATTAAAAATAAATATCAAGCCACTTACTGAACTTTTTACTGTGCAACAGATCTTTTAGGTAAAACCCGATTTTTTTTTCTACATTTGAATAATATTAAGTATATTCAAAAAAATAATTAAACAATATCTTTTCTTCAAAATGCAAAAACAACACTTTCTGCCCTGTAGCGGGTAAATATTAAGTTAAAAATATGCGCTTTTGCTGGGATATAGTACATTTTCTGGGCATTCCGAAAACATGCACAACTGAAAATTGGCGATTTTTGATACGACAATTTGATATTTTTGATATGACGTTGTTGAAAGGAGTGAGCGATATGTTCTCCACCAATACCAACAAAAAAATACTAAAATCGATCAATATTTGAGTAAAATATTGGAGATTTTGTACAGACCTAATAAAAAGGACAATTTTTGTAAAATCTTCAGTAATTATATCGTACATAAAAGGAAAAATCTCAGCACTAAAACGGTTAGTAAAGATATTTCGACAGTTATTTATTATTTTAACAGTTAATTATTTAAACAATACCAAAAGCCCAAAATATGACCTAAAAGAAAGCATTTTTGATGCAGAGAAGGAAGCCATATTTAAAAAAATAAATACACAAAACAACTAGAAAATAATCAGCGAAATAAAGAATTGTGAAGTATTGCAGGCGAATATGCGAATTTGCGGCGTTATCGACCCGTCAACGCAGCGGACTCGTCACCACCAACCTGTTGACGAGAGTTGTACGTTGTAGTTGTGATTGTACTCATGAATGACAGCCACACTATTCAAATTTTTGGAACTCCTACATATAACATAAACCTCACGGCGCTTTATGTGTAAATTCACTAGTGCCATCTGTGATTGATTTATGACAGCTTTAACTTAGCAGAGGCGCTTGGCAAAAACTGATGAGGCGATAGGGCGAAAATATGACAAAACGAATAAGACAGACAAATCGCTCAGTCCTTTCAAGAACGTCATAAATCAAAAATCGACAATTTTGAGTTGTGCATGTTTTCGTAATGCCCAGAAAATGTACTATATCCCAGCAAAAGTGGCATATTTTTAACATAATATTTACCCGCTACAGGGCAGAGAGTGTTATTTTTGCATTTTGAAGAAAATGTATTGTTTAATTATTTTTTTAAATATACTAAATATCTTTCAAATGGAGAAAAAATATTCAGGTTTTACCTAAAAAGATCTGTTGCACAGTAAAAAGTTAAATAAGTGGCTTGATATTTATTTTTAATGCATTGTATTTTATGTTTGAACTTTAAAAACGTTCTCCTGAAAAGTTTTTTGAATTATGACGTTCTTGAAAGGAGTGAGCGAAATGAGCTATGTGACAAATCTTGATTGATATAAGATATTGTATCCATTGTGCATATTTTATCGTTTTTAGGGATGAACCTTATTAATTTATTATGAATAATGTTGTCCGCCTCCGTAGTGCAATGGTCAGCACGCTCGGCTGCCGTACTGGAGGTTTCGGGCTCAAAATAAATATGGGTGATTTTATAAAATTAAACAACTTTGTTTTAGCCACTTTTTTATTAATACAATTTAATCTACCGGTTTCGATAAGAACCTTGTCATCACCAGGGTTTGTTAAATTCAATAAACCCTGATGACGACAAGGTTTTTTGTCGAAACCGGTAGTTTAAATTGTATCAATAAAAAAGTGGTTAAAACAAGGTTGCTTCATTTTATAAAGTTTATAAAATGTGCCACAAAGTATCTGCGGAAAACATTCAAGAAATGGCTGATTTTCACTCTCATATTTATTTAATATCACCCTGGGCTGGTACAAGAGGCGCAGGACTTATCACCTTGCTTTCATGCAATAAACGATCAAGGTAACACTGCATTCATATGATGCAGTGCCCTATGCACCATTGGGGTGCAGATAAGGGTTAAAAGAAAGAAGAAACAATATATATATATATATATATATATATATATATATATATATATATTGGTCAAAACACATCGCTTACTCCTTTCAAGAACGTCATAAATCAAAAACTTGATTTTTCAGGAGAACGTTTTTAAAGTTTAAAAATATAATACAATGTATAAAAAATAAATATCGAGCCACTTATTGAACTTTTTACTATGCAACAGACCTTTTTAGTTTCTCCATTTGAAAAATATTTAGTATGTTTCTAAAAATAATCCAACAGTATCTTTTCTTCAAAATGCAAAAACAACACTTTCTGTCCAGTAGCGGGTAAATAGGTTAAAAATATGTCTCTTTTGCTGGGATATAGTACATTTTCTGGGCATTCCGAAAACATGCACAACTGAAAATTGACAATTTTTTATTTATGACGTTCTTGAAAGGAGTGAGCGATATGTAAAAAAAATTATTTGTAAAAGTTATTTAAGGCTCTTATTTTTGCAACATTCAAAACGTCAAAAAGACGAGTAGAGTGTCCGATATCACATCATAGTGAATGTTCGGACACTCGGTTACAACTCTCCGGACACTCGGTTACAACTCTCGCCGTGGCGGGGCGCGGGCCGGTCGACGGGGCCAAGCCGGGCAGCGGGCGGGGCGTGCGGGCGCTACTCACGCAATGGGGGGGCTCGACTTTTTCCTGCGCGCGATCTTCCCGATCGAGCCCGCGATCTTACGGCACGACATCCGCGCCGAGGACTGCCCGGGACTCGGTCGCGCCGCGCTGCCGGACGGGTAATTCGGAAAACACACCGCGTTAGGAATGCCGGGGAGTGGGGGGGGGGAGATATTGGGGCCTCATTTAAACGGGATACAAATCCGCCATGAATTGTCTGCTCGTGAACAAAATCAAGCTTGGATATGAGAGAAACCTCTATATTGAACGATCAGCGTTTAATAATCAATTGTTTAATACCGATATGTACTAATGTTTTGCCGCAAGAGAATAAACACACACTTAGGTGTGTGTATTGCATATCTATGTATGCCTAAGAGGCGGCAACAAACACACTGTGAAGTGTGTGTATTGCATATCTATATACACATAAGGGGCGGCAACTAACACACACTGAGGCGTTTGTATTGCATATCTATCTAAATAGGTCAAGTGGTTGGCAATAAACACACACTCAGGTGAGTGTATTGCACATCTATGTATGCCTAAGAGGCGGCAACAAACACACTGTGAAGTGTGTGTATTGCATATCTATCTATATAGGTCTAGGGGGCAGCAACGAACACACACTGAGGTGTGTGTATTGCTTATTCATATACGCCTAGGGGGCAGCAACAAACACACACTCAGGTGTGTGTATTGCATATCTATGTATGTACGCCTAAGAGGCGACAACAAACACACACTCAGGTGTGTGTATTGCATATCTATGCCTAGAGGGCGGCAATAATTACACATTCAGGTGTGTGTATTGCCTAGAGGGCGGCAACAATTACACATTCAGGTGTGTGTATTGCATATCTATGTACTTCTAAGAGGCGGCAACAAACACACACTCAGGTGTGTGTATTGCATATCTATGTATGTACGCCTAAGAGGCGACAACAAACACACACTCAGGTGTGTGTATTGCATATCTATGCCTAGAGGGCGGCAACAATTACGCATTCAAATGTGTGTATTGCATATCTATGTCCTTCTAAGAGACGGCAACAAACACACACTCAGGTGCGTGTATTGCATATCTATATACGCGTAGAGAGCGGCAACAAACACACATTCAAGTGTGTATTAGGGCAACAAACACACAAGTGCATATGCAGACCTAAAAGGCATCGACTGAGACGGAGTCAGGCGTATCAATCAATGATATCTGGCACATTCGATTTTCTAAAAATCATTTTTAAATGAGACACCAATACCACTTTGAATTATCATAATAAGATGCGTGATAAGTCAAACTGTTTTTTGCTACAGGTAGCCCTCGTAAAAAGAAAAAAATCAACCGATATCATCTCAATCAAGTAACCGAAAAAGTAATCGTTATCCATAAGTAACTAACTAACTAACTAACCATCACGCCGCTTCCCCGCAGGGGTAGGCAGAGAGAATCGAACGCCACACCACTCTGTCCTTGCAAACATTCTTTGCCTCTTCTACATTCATGCATCTCCTCATACATACCCGACGATTATTACGACTCCTGACCCGGCCGCTTTCAAGTATTTGACATACCTGATTGTGCCAAGTTTTCCTCGGTCGTCCTCTGCTTCTTTTTCCAACTACATTCGCTCCATAAATTTGTTTAACCGTTCTTTCTTCACTCATACGCTCCACATGTCCAAACCATCTCAACACACCTTTCTTAATTTTATCGATAATGCTTATCTCAGCCTTACATTCTTTCCTTATTTCATCATTCGAACATCTATCAAACATCGTTTTGCCACACATTCGTCTGAGGGATCGCATTTCGACTGCATTCAGTCTGCTGTCATCCTTCTATCCATAAGTCACATCTCTATGTATATATGAGCACCAAGTAGATCGGTTCTATTGCAAATGATTATTCAATAAAATTAAGATTTTTTCCCATCCACAAAATATACATTTACAATTTGTTGAATTCACATTGAAAAAATTTAAATTTTAGGGACTTTTCAAGGAAAGCATATTTTTACGACCTATTTGTTCAAAAGTCTTTCATAAGTTGATTGACGAATTTGGACAATTCGCTCACTCCTTTCAACAGTCAAAAAAACCGTCTATTTTCAGTTGTGCATGTTTTCTGAATGCCCAGAAAATGTACTATATCCCAGCAAAAGCGGCATATTTTTAACTTAATATTTACCCGCTACAGGGCAGAAAGTGTTGTTTTTGCATTTTAAAGAAAAAGTATTATTTTATTATTATTTTTAAATATAATAAATAATAAAACCCTTATCCGCACCCCAATGGTGCATAGGGCACTGCGTCAAATAAACTCAGTGTTATCTTGATCGTTTACACATGAAGGAAAGGTGATCAGCCCTCCGCTTCAGGTACCAGTCCAGGGTAATATTGAATAAATATTACAGTGAAAAAATCACTTATATTTATTTTACCCCCCTTGGGAATCGAACCCGGGACCTCCAGAACGGTAGCCGAGCGTGCTGACCATAACACTACGGAGGCGGACAGATTTAGTATATTTTTAAATATACTAAATATTTTTCTGGTGGAGAAAAAACATTCAAGTTTTACCTTAAAAGATCTGTTGCACAGTAAAAAGTTCAACAAGCGGCTTGATATTTATTTTTAATACATTGTATTATATTTTTAAACTTTAAAAACGTTCTCCTGAAAAATCAAGTTTTTTGATATATGATGTTGTTGAAAGGAGTGAGCGAATTGTCTAAGTTTGTTGATCAATTTGTGATATTGATTTTTAACATTAGGTTATCAGAGGGCCACCTGAGTTTAAAAATAGGTAGGTACTGCAAAACAAAGTTTTAAAAAAATGCAAAGGACTATAGAATGAAGAGAGAAAAGGTCAAACTACATAGGCTCCATTAGGGCGCTTGTCCACTGCCCGGAATTCCGTGTAATTTTGCCGTCCGGCACATCAGTTAGCGTTTTAAAACGACGGTTAGCTCGGATTGGCTTGTGCTTCTGTCCATCTTTCTTCGGATCGGAGCTCTTGATCGGTGCGTGAACATGTTGCGCGTAAATTCCACCACGCAAAACTGCCGTAGTTGCTTTCATTTTTCAAAACCGGACTGCCAGACGGTGAAATCCTGTGTAGTGGACAAACGCCCTTACTACTATAGATATGTATTTTTTTACTGTTGAAATAATTAAATTGAATTAACAGACAGTACACTTCCGATTTTCTAGGGTAGATGCTGACGAAAAATCCCATATAATCAATTTCCCCGTTACATGGAAATTTTTTTATAAAAAGGCAAATTTAAAACTGCGCTATATGCACTTAGCCTCCGTAGTGTAATGGTCAGCACGCTCAGCTACCGTTCTGGAGGTCCCGGGTTCGATTCCCAGGGGGGGTTAAATAAATCTAAGTGATTTTTTCACTATAATATTTATTCATTATTACCCTGGACTGGTACCTGAAGCGGAAGGCTGATCACCTCTCCTTCGTGTGAAAATGATCAAGATAACACTGTGTTTATAATGCAGTGCCCTATGCACCATTGGGGTGCGGAAAAGGGTCTGAATGAAAAAATGAAAATATGCACTTATATATGTATATTGCTCACTCCTTTCAACAACGTCATAATATCAAAAAATTGATTTTTCAGGAGATCTTTTTTAAAGTTAAAGAATATGTATAATGAAATGTATTAAAAATAAATATCAAGCCACTTATTGAATTTTTTACTGTACAACAGATCTTTTTAGGTAAAACCTGAAGGTTTTTTCTCAATTTGAAAAATATTTAGTATGTTTAAAAAAATAATTAAACAATACCTTTTCTTCAAAATGCAAAAACAAAACTTTCTGCCCTGTAGCGGGTAAATATTAAGTTAAAAATATGCCGCTTTTGCTGGGATATAGTACATTTTCAGAGCATTCTGAAAACATGCACAACTGAAAATTGACAATTTTTGATATATGACATTGTTGAATGGAGTGAGCGATATATCACTCACTCCTTTCAAGAACGTCATAAATCAAAAATCGACAATTTTCAGTTGTGCATGCTTGAGGAATGCCCAGAAAATGTACTATATCCCAGCAAGAGGCTAATTTTTACAAAATATTTACCCGCTACAGGGCAGAAAGTGCTGTTTTTGCATTTTGAAGAAAAGGTATTGTTTAATTATTTTTTTAAATATACTAAATATTTTTCAAATGGAGAAAAAACCTTCAGTTTTTACCTAAAAAGATCTGTTGCAAAGTAAAAAGTTCAGTAAGTTGCTTGATATTTATTTTTAATACATTGTATTATATTTTTAAACTTTAAAAATGTTCTACTGAAAAATCAAGTTTTTTGATTTATGACATTCTTGAAAGGAGTGAGCGATATATGTATACATATTTGAACTAGCATTTGTAAGAAGGTGAAATATCCAAATGTGATACGAGTGGGATAACTCCCCTTTTTATAAATAGTGTTTCATTTCAAATCAATAGTATTTTCTGCCAGCCAAATAGGCTCCAAAGTATTTGATTTTTTTCAAAATCACAAAGGAATTTTGAAAGAAATCAAAACGTGCGAGGGCGCAACTCCCTTCCTGCTCCTACCTGTCCCTCTGCTCGCCGGCGGTGGGCGGCGAGTGCTTGTTCTCGCGGCCGAGGATGATGCGCATATGAGTGTCCCGGCAGAAGTGGCGGTCCGTCGGGTTCGGGTTGGCCTGCCCGCCCGGAGATGAGAATTGCGCCGGCACAGCAGACAGGATGCCTGAAAATTTGTTTTATTTATTTATTTAAACTTCATGTACAGAAAAGAAATTATATACATTGACGGGCTTATTGCTAAAAAGCAATATCTTCCGACCAACCAAAAACAGACTAGTGATATTGATCAAAACGTTTGATACCTTATATCGTAGTCATACAGGAGAAAGTGACCAAGTGCATTTTTTACAAAAACGTGATTATTGACTATTTGATATCTTACTAGCTTAATGTTGCCCTGAGAAAATCCCAAAGCGATTTTAAACTTGGAAGTATAATATATTGACTTGTTAAAAATGACTAACTGCATTGATGTTTATTTTCCTGCCAAGCAAAAGTGACTTAAATGGCCCTCCTGAACATTTTACGTTTTGTTAGTTGGTCACTTTCTCCTGTATGGCTACGATATGTATAGCTATAAACAAACAGCTGTTTGCAATCAGAGGGACGATAGTACTTGAACATTAAAAAAAACATAAATTACAAATTGATGATAATAAGGAAGGCAAAGGAAGAAGGGAGTTTAGGGAAGGAGGTAGAGGGAGAGGGTTTGATGGACAGTTAGGATTCTAATGATAGATAGTAATGTCTCAGACGTTTCTTACAAGTTATTAGAGAAGGTGCATTTGTTTACGCGGAGAGGTAATTCATTCCATAGTCTGGCCGCTTGGACAGAGAAGGAATTACTGAAGAATGACGTGTTATGGCGAGGAAAATGGAAAGTGTCCTTTCTTGGGAAGAACCAAGTGATAGACCATGATCTGAGAGGTATATAAAATTTTCAGCAAGATATTTAGGTGCATTGGGATACTATGGGTGACATATTGACGACAACAAAATAGCCGCAAGTCTGGCAAAAGGAATGGAAATTCTTGGGTTATATATATATATATATATATATATATATATATATATATATATATATATATATATATATATATATATATATATATATATATATATATATATATATATATATATATATATATATATATATATATATATATATATATATATATATATATATATATATATATATATATATATATATATGTATATATATGTATATATATGTATATATATGTATATATGTATATATGTATATATGTATATATGTATATATGTATATATGTATATATGTGTATATGTGTATATGTGTATATGTGTATGTGTGTATGTGTGTATGTGTATATATGTATATATGTATATATGTATATATGTATATATGTATATATGTATATATGTATATATGTATATATGTATATATGTATATATGTATATATGTATATATGTATATATGTATATATGTATATATGTATATATGTATATATGTATATATGTATATATGTATATATATATATATATATATATATATATATATATATATATATATATATATATATATATATCAGATCAATCAGAACCTAAAATCTGGCGGTGTCAAAAGTCTGCGTAATCGGAGGGCATGTATGACTAGATGTATGGAAGTGAAGGAGGCGAGGAGTGTATGTCAGGACAGAAGAGTGTGGCGTTCCATCCTCTCTGCCTACCCCTGCGGAGAAACGGCGTGATGGTAGTAGTAGTAGTAGTAGTATATATATATATATATATATATATATATATATATATATATATATATATATATATATATATATATATATATAAGACAATCTCCTCAATCAATCAAGAAGGCAGATCTCCTGGCTCCGGGATATACCAGATTGGATCAGGACTGTCTAGAGCTGCCCTTGATGTCAGGGGGACACGACACGCACAGAAGAATAATGTGTTAACACTATTTATGATTCACTGTCTGTGAATTGGGCGACGGTTGGGTTGATAGTTACCAATCTGCGGCTGCGTAGGGCTGCAGACGTCGCTCAGGGGGCTGTGCGGGGGCGTGGCGTAGAGCGGCGAGGTGGGGGCGCCCCCGCGCCTGCCGCAGCGAGCCACCTGCTGCGCAAACGTCAGGGCGAGGGTGCTGCGGTTCTGTTAAAGACAAAATCACATTTTGTATAACGTGTGATGAGAAAAATCATATTATTCTCAATGTTATTGAGTTTTGAAGCATTTTCATTGCGGTTAGACATTTAAACTTAACCCCTAACTGAAATTTTTATGTCTACCGGTTAAGGCAGGGGTTCCCAATCTTTTTCAGCCCGCGGCGCACTTCCAAGTTAAGTATTTTGTCACGGCGCCCTACTTTAGTAAGACATTTGGAATAGATAACGTGACTATATACATATCGCTCACTCCTTTCAAGAACGTCATAAATCAAAAATCGTCAATTTTCAGTTGTGCATGTTCAATTCAATTCAATTCAATTTATTGAATAAAAAAATAATATATACATAACAAACAATATTCAAGGCGTATATATTAAAAGTAAGCAAGAAGACTTAAAGGTGTAGAAGAATCCCGCTTCGGAAAACTCCTTCGGACACATGGAACACATGTTTTCGGAATGCCCAGAAAATGTATTATATCCCAGCAAAAGAGGCATATTTTTAACTAAATATTTACCCGCTACAGGGCAGAAAATGTTGTTTTTGCATTTTGATGAAAAGGTATTGATTAATTATTTTTTTAAATATACTAAATATTTTTCAAATGGAGAAAAAACCTTCAGGTTTTACCTAAAAAGATCTGTTGCACAGTAAAAAGTTCAATAAGTGGCTTGATGTTTATTTTTAATACATTGTATTATATTTTTAAACTTTAAAAGATATATTGAAGACACCAGTAGTCTCCGAAGAGGTCGGGGAGCAGTCCCGGACTTACCGCTGGCGGCTCGGGAGCCGGCGCCTGGTGCTGCAGCGGGAGGGCCGCCTCCTGGTGCGAGGAGCTGACTGTGGAAGAGGTGAGGTTGGAGCTGCTCTTGGTGGAGTTGGAGCTGTGCACGCTGCGGCGCTTCGAGTCCGGGGAACCTGAGACGCGATGCAATAGGCTTTTTAGATGTGTGTTTATATATGTATAAATATATATACATGTATATATTATTTAAAAAAAAATCTTATTTATTTATTTATGGTTCACAAACAATGAAAAACATATTACAATAAATGAAATACAAATTGTTTGAATGTTTTTCATCAATTAGATGAGAACACAACAAGCTTACAGAAACGATAAAGGTGCAGGTTAAACACATATCGCTCACTCCTTTCAAGAACGTCATAAATCAAAAATCGTCAATTTTCACTTGTGCATGTTTTCGGAATGCTCAGAAAATGTGCTATATCCCAGCAAAAGAGGCATATTTTTAACTTAATATTTACCCGCTACAGGGCAGAAAGTGTTGTTTTTGCATTTTGAAGAAAAGGTATTGTTTTATTATTTTTTTTAAATAAAATACTTATTTTTCAAATGGAGATAAATTCTTCAGGTTTTACCTAAAAAGATCTGTTGCGCAGTAAAAAGTTCAATAAGTGGCTTGATATTTATTTTTAATACATTGTATTATATTTTTAAACTTTAAAAACGTTCTCCTGAAAAATCAAGTATTTTGATTTATGACGTTCTTGAAAGGAGTGAGCGATATACAGAATAGAAATTTGGTTGTAAAAAAGGGTAAAAACAATTAAAAGCAATGAAATAAGAAAAATTAAAATTAAAATTAATAAGTATATTTCATCAGGAATTAATGCAAAAGGTATTACGATGAAGAGGCCATATTTATTATTTATGATATACAATGAATTTGCGGTATAATTTAGTTATGTTATTTTTACGTTGTACGATTTCATATATTTCTAGATTGGCTGGGTATTGGTACACACTTGGGTATTGGGACGGGAAGGGTATTTCTACCTTCTGCGCCGGCCTCATTTCAAAGGCAGAAAAGAAGGAATTGTCCAATGTTTTCATATGAATACTGTATAGCAATCTCTTTGTTAAGGTCTAAACTATTATCAAATCCCGTTGCCAGCGGTCCACAGTTGTAAAAAAACACCCGTCCGAAATATGTTAAGAGAGTGGTTCCACTGTAGCACTGCAGATAAAGCAAAAAGTGCCATGAAGATTGCCAACCTTCAGTGTAGAGTTAACACAATAAAAAATAGAAGATGGTCAACCAATGGTCTCTAGATATTTTTACATCAATTCAAAACCTTTTTTGAATGCCGGAACTCATTGGAAGTCTTCCTGAATTACCTTGGTTATGTCCGGACAGCGGAATGGGAGAGAGTCGGGCGCTAGTCAAGGAGGCTGTGCATGGCTTTGTCTCCGCAGTAGAACCTGTACAAAAATTACATCCAGTAAAGATATGTTTTATTATTGATTGATTTGGCATAAACTTTGCATAATGACATGAGATGATCCAAATATAAAAATAAAACACTTGTATAAGATCAGTACTTTTATAAGGTGTTGAATCGTGGAGCCTCAAAGTCAGCACTATGAACCGACTAGAGGCATTCTAAATGTGGCTACATCGTATTCTATGGACTGATATGGTTAGCAAATATGCTTCAAAGAGCAAGAGCAGGGAGACAGTTGCTGACTGATATCAAGGTCCGGCAGGTGTCCTATCTGGGGCATGTGCTGAGAGGAGACAAGTACGAGCTATTGCACCTAATAAAGCTTTCTGCTGGGTGCAATAACTTGTACGTGTCTCTTTTTACTACTCGGCATTTGTCTGATCTAGCGTCCTGCTACCCGCACTCAGTCGCTGCATGACGGCGCTCGGCACGGATGTGGTGTCCCTATGACTCAGTTGGTACTTGCTGCAAGCTGCGTAATACTATTTCCATACAAATATTAACTGGGGTCTTTTGTTACCCCCTTTCGAATCACGTGTAATTTTTGGATGGTCAGCACATGAAAGATTAATGTATTTCTTAGACTCTTGTATAAGAACATCAACATTGATGGTCTTATACAAGGGTTGTTCCGCCCGTTTGGGATCTAGTTAGATGGGCTCACCGCTGGTGTTGGTGCCGACGGCTGCTTCCGGCTGCAGCGTGGCCGGAGCCGCCCCCCAGCGCTCCAGCAGCCGGCAGACGTGCAGGTGGCCGGCCCTCAGGGCCACCTTAGCCGGAGTCCGACCTGGAAAAAGAATATTACTATTATAGGTATTTATAACAGTTTTATAGGATTATCTACAATTTGGAGTTATTATTTGACATCTGAACAAAGACAAAGAAGGATACGGAATCTGGGCATTTACACGGATTACAACCGTCATAGGCTCGGTTAAGTGATCACTTTACACACGTGTAACATTTATCAATTCTACTCATGATTGACAACCTTCTTCTTCCTCAAACCCTTATCCGCACCCCAATGGTGCATAGGGCACTGCATCATACAAACGCAGTGTTATCTTGATCGTTAACACATGAAGGATAGGTGATCAGCCATCCGCTTCAGGTACCAGTCCAGGGTAATATTGAATAAATATTAAGAGTGAAAAAATCACTTATATTTATTTGACCCCCCTCTGGGAATCGAAACCGGGACCTCCAGAACGGTGGCTGAGCGTGCTGACCATTACACTACGGAGGTGGACAAAAATCATATACATAATAACAAATAAGAAAATTAAAATAATGTACCCTCAATTAATTTTTCCACGCTGAGGGTAAATTTTACAAAATTTAAATACATACACATAATGAAAAGTACAATATTTAATTAATGTTTTACTTAGTAAATACCACTTTTTCCTACTGTATTACAAAGTAAAACATTAATTAAAAGTGGATAGATTTTACCACAAAGTGACTGCCGAATCAATTAATGAAAAGTACAATTTTTACACAAAAGTCTTTGGCAATTTTAGCATATGTGTGAGAAAAAAGCTCAGCACTACGAAGGTTAACCGGGAATGCGTTTCGTCGCCAACTTACCGCAGTGATCAGAGTGCTTCGGGTTGGCGCCGTGCTGCAAAAGCCACAGGACACACTCCTCGTGCCCTTCCTGGGACGCGATACCTATGAAAGAAGAAGATAATGACAACCGACTTCCCGTACCGAGATTGCTCATGCCCGGCGAGACTATTAAGCCTAACGACCGAGTTTCCTTATTATGACTAGGTCAGTCGCAAAGCAAATTGTTTGATAATAATAAAACCGTTATCTGCACCCCAATGGTGCATAAGGCACTGCGTCATATAAACGCAATGTTATCTTGATCGTTTACACATGAAGGAAAGGTGATCAGCCCTCCGCTTCAGGTACCAGTCCAGGGTAATATTGAATAAATATTACAGTGAAAAATTTACTTATATTTATTTTACCCCCCTTGGGAATCGAACCCGGGACCTCCAGAACGGTAGCCGAGCGTGCTGACCATTACACTACGGAGGCGGACATTGTACCGTTTACATAATAATAATAAAGAACACATCAATTCATCAAGTTGTTTTAAACTGTTACATGACAGTGTGTACATGTTATAAGTGTTATAAATGTTATATAAAGACTAAAAATAAAATAAAACAAGGCAAAAAAAATATATGAAATATGAAATACATTGTTTTTTAAGAACATGTACCAAAATGAGAATCAATCATGTTTATTAGATTAGATTTAGACAATACAAAAAATAATAATAAAGAAAATAAATTAAATTTTAGTGACAACATTTTGAGTGTGTCCAAACACTTGTTCACAAAATCTGGACTATCTCCAATCACAGGAGTTATTTTCATATTATTTTTTGACATCTCATCAGAGATGAAGAAGAATTTGGAAGCCTGGGCATTTACGGGGCTGACGACCGCCATAGGCTGGTTTAAGTGATCACTTTACACACATGTAACATTCACCAATTCTACCCATTATTGACAACCACACTAATCAAATTCTTGGAAGTTCTGTAAATAAGTAAATGCCCAGACTTCCAAATTCTTCTTCATCTTTGATGAGATGTCAAAAAATAATTTGAAAATTTTAGTTGAGACGTCTGATTTTGTTTGTCAGAACTGAGTGCATATAATGATTGTTCTTGTTGCTTCACGCAAACAATTTTCTAAATGCTCATCAGTGATTCCTGTTATTATTTGAGTTTTAATATGCCTCATTTGACTAAGAAGCTATTCACATGTTTGTGTCCTAATTTAGTTTAATCTCTCTTGGAAGAAACCAAACTGATTGAATTTCCTAATTTAATTTGTCCTAATGTCCTAATTTTGTTTAATCTCTCTTGGAAGAAACCAAACTGATTGAATTTCCTAATTTTGTTGTGTCCTAATGTCCTAATTTTGTTTAATCTCTCTCGGAAGAAACCAAACTGATTGAATTTCCTAATTTAATTTGTCCTAATGTCCTAATTTTGTTTAATCTCTCTTGGAAGAAACCAAACTGATTGAATTTCCTAATTTTGTTGTGTCCTAATGTCCTAATTTTGTTTAATCTCTCTTGGAAGAAACCAAACTGATTGAATATCTTCTTTAACTGTGCATCACAACACATTTCACAATATTTTATTTGAAAAATTCCCCGTAATAAGTCGGTTATAGTAGCTTGTATTCTTATCAATGTGTATTTAAAAGTCGATCGCAAAATGTTGTGATTCTTTGCTAACACGAATACACCATAGATGAAGTTGTCACGATGGTGAGATTTTTTATTTTTATTTTTTTTATTCATTTAATATATTTACATTTTTATTTATAACATAATAACATTTGAATCATTTATACATATGTAGAGCTTTTATATTTCGATTCGCTGTGCCTCTCCATAAAAGAGTCTGTGCTCTTGTGCTTGGAAAGGGACTTACACTCGTGGTTTAATGTTATATAATAAAAGATATAATAGTTTTTTTAATATATTTTTTTAAAGATTTAAATGTATAGAGCTTTAATTTTTTTCTTCCATATGATACTTCCATATGTAAGATATGATACGTCCTACGCCAAGATGGAATGTTCTTTTGGTGGTTTTGTGTACACTTAAAAAAAAAGTTTGCTGGTACCGACACTAGTGTATGGAAGCGAAACATGGAACTGGCAAAGGATGAAAGCAGAGTGAACGCTGTTGAAATGCGCTCCCTCAGACGAATGTGAGGAAAATCATTGTATGACAGAATTAAAAACGAAGATATAAGAAAGGAATGTAAGGCTGAACGAGGAATAATTGAAAAGATTAGGAAGAGTTCTTTACGGTGGTATGGACGTGTGGAGCGAATGGATAACGAGAGAATGACTAAGAAAATATATGTGGCGAATGTGACAGGGAAAACAGAACAAGGAAGACCGAAAAAGACTTGGCACAATCAGATCAATCAGAACCTAAAATCTGGCGGTGTCAAAAGTCTGCGTAATCGGAGGGCATGTACGACAAGATGTATGGATGTGAAGGAGGCGAGGAGTGTATGTCAGGACAGAAGAGTGTGGTATTCCATCCTCTCTGCCTACCCCTTGAATTAGAGAGTGCCTCACCTAAAGGGGTGGCCCCCTGGTCGCACTGGGCGTTGGGATCCGCCCCGCCGGCCAACAGCAAGCGCACCACCGCGGCCTGCCCCCGCCAGGAAGCCGAGTGCAGCGGCGTGCGTCTCTCGCCGTCGCGCGCGTCTATGTTGCATCCACCTGGAAGAGTGGCAAATTTTCAATTTCAACTTTCAATGCAAGACATGCGGAATTTTTTTCACTACCCGCCACTGGGTTTTGTAATACAGTGAAACCTCTATCTATCGTTTTTAACCATTTAACCGCGTTAACTTTGTTCCTGAGACGCCCGTGCGCGGCGGTATTTCACTGTCAAATAAATCAAAGTACGCATCGTGTGTCACTCTTACCCACTGGCGATGCGTAACGTCGAGAGTGAGACAGATATAGGGCATGATTGTGGCGCGGACTAATTACCGACCCCAAGAAAAATCAGGGATCTGTTCTTTTATTTATCCTTGTGATGTTACAAATTATTAGTCAGATATTTCAACAGATGTCATAAGGCCAAGGATTGTTTGTGTGTTTACGATCAAGATGACACTGCGTATATATGACGCAGTGCCCTATGCACCATTGGGGTGCGGATAAGGGTTTCATTATTATTATTACTTGACTATCAGAAAACAACATTTATTTTACCCACCTCGGGAATCGAACCCGGGACCTCCAGAACGGTAGCAGAGCGTGCTGACCATTACACTACGGAGGCGGACATGATATGTAGTCAAGTATTTTGTATTTTATATTAACACTATTATTCTAGTTCTTTACTACCCCTAAATTATATTGTATACCCACACACAGGCCACGCCTTTGTGGGATTTTTATTTATTTTTATTTTATTCATATTTTTTTGTATTTGAATTGATGTCATGTTTGTATGATGCAAAACAGTTCAAAAAAAAAAAAAAAGCGAAGTTGTAGTGGAAGGGCGTGTTCCCGTGTTCCCGTCCCGCTGGCGTCATCGACCGTCATCCTCGTCTCTGTACGGAGTACGACTTACCGACTGTAAGCAGCAGGTTGACCATTTCGTAGTGACCCTGCCAGGCGGAGACGTGGAGCGGCGTGCGACCCTGCGGAGAGAAGAGAGAAGTCAGACAAAACGTGAACATAAATGATGATACATTCAATAATAAAATGTATTTATTTAATCCAATATGACAAAACTGCCTTTGTAGTGTAATGGTCAGCACGCTCGGCTACCGTACGGGAGGTCCCTGGTTTGATTCCCAGAGCGGGGTCACACAAATAAAAGTGATTTTTTCACTCTAATATGTATTCAATATTACCCTGGACTGATACCTGAAGCGGAGGGCTGATCACCTTTCTTCATGTGCTAACAATCAAGATAACAATGCATTTATACAATGCAGTGCAGTGTGGATGAGGGTTTGAAGAGGGTTGTCAATCATGGGCAGAAATTGTGAATGTACACACAACACGTGTTTATTGAACACATGTATAAAGTGATCACTTAAACTAGGCTATGACAGGTCGTGAGCCCTGTAAATACTCAGACTTCAATCACTATCAACGAGAGTCGGAATACTATTAAACTGAGCAGTCCTCAGGCCGACGAGATGTGGGCAAAAGGCAGATCTCCTGGCTCCGGAATACAGCAGGTTGGGCGGGGTCTAGAGCTGCCCGAGACAAGGACAATCACTCTCAAGTGATAGTCAACATCAGGGGGACCTGACATGGCACGCACAGGATAAGTGCTCGGGTTTGTCGATCCGATACAAACTCTTCGACCGAGTCGCGCTCGGTCAATACTTTTTTATTTTTATTTTTTTTATTTATTTATTTATTTTCATAATACATAGATACATTCAATATACATATTCATTTCATATACACATTTATTATACGTATTACGGCTCTTTAGGCATGGCCTGTGTTGAGCCGAATACTAACATGGTAATACAAAGTTTATATATTTTTTTTTAAATTTTTAATATATATATATATTTTTTTAATGATTAGATTATAAACATAACATACAGGAGATACAAAAATAATTTATGTTTTAAGGTTTTTCAATGTGATAATTACACCTGGACTTTAATTAATTCACTTTCCACCTTGTCCCTTCCAATGTTAAGTAACCATAGACTGGGGTTAAAGGTTAGGTTAGGATAGGATAGGTTAGGTTAGGTCAGATCAGGCTAGTTACCTCGCTGTCCCTCATCTCCACGTCGGCGTTCGCCCTCTGCATGAGGTAGCGCGCCATGGAGATGCGGTTGTCCAGCGCCAGGATGTACAGCGTGCTGCGCTGGTCCGCGTCCAGCGCGTCCACGCCGGCGCCGCGCTCCACCAGGATGCGCACCGCCTCGTAGTGCCCCTCCAGCGCCGCCACCCTGCAACACCCCCACATCCGGCTGCTTATCATCCGAATTATATGACTCGGTTACTTATCATCCGAATGTTAACATGACTCGGTTAATTATAATCACATTCTTTAAATGACTCGGTTACACATCATAATACTATGTACTCAAATATTAAATATTCAATATGTGGACTCAAGTTTTTACCATTCGATTCTTTAAATGACTCTGTTATTTATCATCCGATTATTATAATGACTCGGTTATTTATCATTCGATTCTAGAAATTACTCGGTTACTTATCATTTGATTATTAAAATTACTCGGTTACTTATCATCCGATTTTTAAAATGACTCGGTCACTTATCATCACATTCTTTAAATGAGTCAGTTACACATCAAAATACTATGACTCAAGTATTTATCATACGATTCATAAAACGATAAGGTTACTTATCGTTTGATTCAAAAGATGACCTGGTTACTTATCATCTGATTCTTAAAATGATTCGGTTACTTAGACTAAAACATTTGTTACCTTAGTGCTGTTTTTCCATCGTGAGCGTGTTGATCAACCGGCGCGTTCCACTCGTCAATTAGTAGTTCCATCAACCTAAAAAAAAAAATTTAAACTGTCGTACAGAGGTGATAATATTAATATTATTTTTCTTTCATTAATTGGTCCGGCAATCGTTTTCACTTTTTGGTAAGCACTATCAATTTTCTATTCAAGTTTTACTTAGTGGTATTTGCTAAAGTGAAACTTATATGGAAAAATATTTATTCAAGACATTTTGAGTGTGTCCAAATACTATTTAGCAGTTATTTTTACTTTTTTTCAGCCTACGACGGTCGTAAGCCCCGTAAATGTCTGGATATTCTTCTTCATGTATGTGGAGATGTCAAAAAAATGTAATTATTTATTTATCTATCAGACAATGGATTATTTACCCTAATTCACCCTACAAATCAACAAAAAATATACAGTGGAACCTCTCATAACTAGCCTAGCATTTTTAAACACCATTTACCAAGAACGTCATAAATCAAAAAACTTGATTTTTCAGGAGATCGTTTTCAAAGTTTAAAAATATAATAAAATGTGTTAAAAATAAATATCTAGCCACATATTGAACTTTTTACTGTACAACAGATCTTTTTAGGTTAAACCTGAAGGTTTTTTCTCCATTTGAAAAATATTTAGTATGTTTAAAAAAATAATACATTTTCTTCAAAAAGCAAAAACAACACTTCCTGCCCTGTAGCGGGTAAATACATATTAAATTTAAAAGATGCCTCTATTGCTGGGATATAGTACGTTTTCTAGGCATTCCGAAAACATACACAACTGAAAATTGACAATTTTTGATTTATGACGTTCTTGAAAGGAGTGAGCGACATGTCACAGTAGATTTTAAGAAATAGTGGTATTTACTAAGTAAAACATTAATTAAAAATGGATAGATTTTACCACAAAGTGACTGCTGAATCAATTAATGAAATCATTTTTAACAAGTTAATATATTATACTTCCAAGTTTAAAATCCTTTGGGATTTTTTTTGCGGGCAATATTAAGCTATTAAGATATCAAATAGTCAATGATCACGTTTATGTAAAAAATGCACTTGGTCACTTTCTCCTGTAC
The DNA here is from genome assembly GCF_059751285.1 of Brachycentrus maculatus. NCBI lineage: Eukaryota > Metazoa > Arthropoda > Insecta > Trichoptera > Brachycentridae > Brachycentrus > Brachycentrus maculatus. The sequence goes on from NW_028280797.1 coordinate 448,773, forward strand.
GACTAAGATATTACTAACATTTTTGTAAAAAAATATAAAAGTATAAATGACTAACCACAAAGTAAACGCTCTAAATATTAATAATCTTGAGAATAGAATATAATTGCATAATGAAGCGGCTTAAATTGATAAATCTTAGTGATAGAAGGGTAATTACTGATTTGGTCCTGTTATATAAAATTCTTAACAATTTTTTGGACAGTCCTGATCTCCTAAATCAAATAGACCTTAGCGTGCGTCTAAGAGGTACTAGGCAAAAATCTGTATTCCCAGTATTTGTACATAATGCTAACTATGCCATGTTCTCTCCGATTCCTTGGCTTCACATGTTAGCCAATGCTTTTGAAAGTATAGATTTATTTAATATATTGTTATCCTCCTTGAAATCTGTACTTTCTCAGCATTTCTTCTCCATGTTATAATGGATAAATGTAAACGCTGTGTTTCACTCTCTCTCGCTGCTCGCTGATAGTGTGTGAAGGAGACGTGTATTTACCAGTGCTTCCTACTTGTTATTTTATAATAATTTTATGTTATACGACTTTTTGTTTCTGTATTAGTGTATTCGTCCGCCTCCGTAGTGTAATGGTCAACACGCTCGGCTACCGTTCTGGAGGTCCCGGGCTCGATTCCCAAGGGGGGTAAAAATAAACATAAGTGATTTTTTCACTGTAATATTTATTCAATATTACCCTGGACTGGTACCTGAAGCGGAGGGCTGATCACCTTTCCTTCATGTGTAAAACGATCATGATAACACTGCGTTTATAAGACACAGTGCCCTATGCACCATTGGGGTGCGGATAAGGGTTTTATTTTTATTATTATTATTAGTGTATTCATTAGTGTATTTTTTATTTTTATATTAGATACTGTATATATGTATTATATGTATTATCTTATAGGCTTCAGCCGTTCAATAAATAATTAAATAAATAGAATATGTAACAAGTATTGAGTGAATCTATTGCGAGGCGATGTGTGTTTATCTATACCTGCAGTGGCCCTCCTGGGCGGCCAGCATGAGGGGCCCCTTGCCGTCGTTGTCCTTCTCGTCCACCTTGGCCCCCGCCTCCAGCAGCACGTCGCACACCTCCAGGTGCCCTACAAACATCCCGCATTTCAATACCCAATGGAGTCCAACGTTCGTCAGACAGAAAAGCTATACATTTTCATTTAAATTTAAAATCATTATCAGACGGGAGGAATATCTAATTTAACATACTCAACCTATAAAGGATTGTATTAGACTCGTGAAGTGTTTATAACAGCTGATATTATCAATATTTTCATTCATCATTTTCTTTTGGAAAATTCGCCTTCGAAAAAACGTTATTTTCGTAAGTTGGCAATGAATGATGTCACAGAAAAGATGGAGTTATTTTAATGTTGGTGTCATTGCTAAAATATTGGCGACTCTATTTGTCGATGTATATGGTCCACCCTACCCCCCCCCCCACTCATATTTGTACAACACAAATGGTAGCGCAGTGGTAAACAAACAATCCACACTACTACTATTATAGATCTATAAACCATAAACAATAAACCATATGACGTCATAAAACGTTCGATGACGGAAATTTGATAAAGTATGCGAACGCACTTTTTTGTTTTATTCAAATATGTAAAGTTTAAACCTTCATATCTCCCTTAGTTCCCTACAGATTTCAATAAGAATGCTACCAATAGTCTTGTGATTTTTCATATTAATTTATTAGCCAATAATCCAACATCGTGACATACATCTATTACCATGGATTAAAATCATCATTTTCAATTATGATGAAATCAAATTTATGTTTCAAAATTACAATGAAATAAAAATAATGACTCAATTATTATGAAACAAAAATTATTATTTTTAAAACTAACTAACCAACTAACCATCACGCCGCTTCCCGCAGGGGTAGACAGAGAGAATAGAACGCCACACTACTCTGTCCTTGCAAACATTCTTCGCCTCTTCCACGTTCATGCATCTCCTCATACATACCCGCCGATTGTTACGACTCCTAACCCGACCACTTTCAAGTATTTGGCATACCTGATCGTGCCATGTTTTTCTCGGTCTTCCTCTGCTTCTTTTCCCACTAACATTCGCCTCATAAATTTGTTTTACCGTTCTTTCCTCACTCATTCGTTCCACATGTCCAAACCATCTCAACACACCTTTCTTAATTTTATCGATAATGCTTATCTCAGCTTTGCATTCCTCCCTTATTTCACTATTCGCACATCTATCATACATCGTTTTGTCGCACATTCTTCTGAGAGATCGCATTTCGACTGCATTCAGTCTACTTTCATCCTTCATTATTATTTTTAATTATGAAAAAAAAATATATCTTTGGGGTATACATGAGGTATGGTATGGTATACATGAGGTATGAGGTATGCAAACGCATGTTTTTTTGTTTTATTAAAATATCTTAAGTTTAAACCTTCATATCTCCCTAGTTCCCTACTTAGTCTTGTGATTTTTCATATTAATTTATTAGCCAATAAACCAACATCGTGACAAAATGTCTATCAGAATGAGCTATGGTGCATACCCTCAAACGCGGCATAGTGCAGAGGCGTCCAGCCGGCATTATCGCGGTGATGTTCATCCAAGCCTCTGTCCACCAGCTGTCTCACCACCTCCACGTTACCTGGAAAATACAAACAAATTTGTAAACCTATGTGCCTATTTTTTGTAGCCGCAGACAGTTGGTAGAATTCCATATTGAATTGTTGGGTAATATATCCAAAATTAAACAAGCTTATTGGATTGAATTCTACTTTTATTTACAGTTATATGATAATTCCGCCTCCGTAGTGTAATGGTCAGCACGGTGGGCTACCATTCTGGAGGTCCCGGGTTCGATTCCCAGGGGGGGTCAAATAAATATAAGTGATTTTTTCACTCTAATATTTATTCAATATTACCCTGGACCGGTACCTGAAGCGGAGGACTGATCACCTTTCCTTCATGCGTAAACGATCGAGATAGCACTGCGTTTATATGACGCAGTGCCCTATGCACCATTGGGGTGCGGATAAGGGTTTTATTATTATTATAATTATTAGGTTAGATTAGGTCAGGTTAGGTTTGGTTACCCTGCGCGGCGGCGACGCTGAGCACGGTGCGGCCGTCGCGGTCGATGGTGTCCACGCAGCAGCCCCAGAAGAGCAGCGCGCGCACGGCGCCCGCGTGGCCCGCGGCGGCCGCGGCCCACAGCGGCGTGCGCCCCGCGCGGTCCGCCGCCTCCGGGTCCGCCTCCGCCTCCAGCAGCAGCTCCATCACCTCCCTGCGAACCCGACCCCTCATTACACTCATACTCTGGACATGGCCGACTGGTTTGCTCAGAAAAATACACTTTAAATATTCAGGGTTGTCACAACTTGATACAGAAAACACATTTACATATAAAAATATAGCGGAATACAACTGTGTTTATAAAATATGTTTATTCATTTATTTATTTATGTTAACTTAGATTAGAAAAGGATTAAAATAAATGACAGTGAGAGAGAGGTATGTCAAATACTTGAAAACTGCCGGGTCAGAAGTCGTAATAGGTTCGATGATTTGGGGGCCACACGAGCTTAAGTACTCTCTTATGGTAGAGAAAGTCCAAAAGAAGTTTTTGAGGTATCTCTACATGAGAGAGTACGGCTATTATCCTTGGCTCTACCCGACCCAGTTTCTCCAGGGTATGCTTGGCTACAATAGTTTAGAGACTAGAAGGAATGTGTATTTGATTACGCATTATCGATTGTTGCGCGGTATGATCGATAATCCTGAAATTATCCGGAGCATTGGTCTGTATGTTCCCGATAGTCACCTAAGACAGCGTCGGCATAGATTGTTTCACATTCCTATACACAGGACCAACCTGCCGATGGTTATGACTGTAGGAAGAGCTACCGCTATGTTGAACAATATCACATTGGATATTGATCTGTTCCATGTGTCCGAAGGAGTTTTCCGAAGCGGGATTCTTCTACACCTTTAAGTCTTCTTGCTTACTTTTAATATATACGCCTTGAATATTGTTTGTAATGTATATTTTATTTTTTTATTAAATAAATTGAAATTGAAATTGAAAATAATCGTCGGGTATGTATGAGGAGATGCATGCATGTAGAAGAGGCAAAGAATGTTTGGAAAGACAGAGTGGTGTGGCGTTCTATTCTCTCTGCCTACCCCTGCGGTATCACATACGTTCTTATGTGTAGGGCGGTTGATTAAATATTTTGCTTATAGCATTGACCATGATAAAAAGTTATGAAAAACTTTTTTTTTTTTAATAATTGAAAAAAATAACTCACTGGGATTACAATTTTGCCTGTAGAAACTCTCTGCAGGTTAAATACAATCGTGCCAAATGCAGCTGTTTCGGATTCGCGAGAAGAAGAATGTTACTCACTTGTGGCCTTCGAAGGCCGCCACGAGCAGGGGCGTCATGCCGTCCTTGTCTGGTCGTGCCGGCGCTGCGCCCCTCTCCAGCAGCAGCTGGGCGCAGCCCCCGCCGCCGGAGCACAGCGCGGCCACCGCCAGAGCGGTCCTACCTGCGAAACAAAAACATATTTAAAATAAAATAATTTTTTTGGAACTTGTATGTATGCAATTGTCTCGGATCCCTTTCGCGTTTGGGTATGTAAAAATCAATCGATTTGGAGGTAATATCGTTCCGTCACAATTACCATGGAATTAAAATCATCATTTTCAATTACGATGAAATCAAAATAATGATTCATAATTACAATGAAAGAAAAATATGATGAAATAAAAATTATTATTTTTAATTATGATAAAAAAAAATTATCTTTGGGGTATCCATGAGACAGGAGGTAATGAAGAAGCCGGAGCCACACGAAAAGTTAAGTAAAGTAATTATGAAATTGAAATTATCATTCTCATTTACGATGAAATTTAAATTATAATTATCAATTACGATGAAATTAAAATTATGATTATCAATACGATGAAATTGAAATTATAATTCTCATTTGATGAAATTAAAATTATGATTCTCAATACAATGATATTGAAATTATGGTTCTCGATACGATGAAATTGAAATTTTAATTCTCAATTACGATAAAATTAAAATTATGATTGACGAAATTGAAATTATCATTCTCAATTACGATGAAATCAAAATTATAATTTTAGATTACGATGAAATCTAAATTACGGTAGACATAAATATCTCGGTGAGTGGTTCTATACAAATCTTATTAACATTTTTATAAAAAAATAAATAAGTAAATCTAAATTATAAATCTCGATTGATCCTCGCGGCAGCGTTACCGTCGGCGTCGGCGTGGTCAATGTCCGCCCCATGGTCCAGCAGGTGCGTGACGATGTCCGTGTGGCCCATGTACGCGGCCGCGATGAGCGCCGTCCTGCCCTCCAGGTCCGTCTTGTTCACGTCCGCGCCGTGCGCGATCAGCAGCCGCACAATCTCCTCGTGGCCGGACCACGCCGCGGCTCTGGGGAGACAATGTGGCCATTAGATGACAAATCAAGATGAATCACTAGTGAGATAATGTCACTGGGACACATAAACCCTTTGTAAGTATTGAAGATTTTTAATTTAAGTTTTGCGTCCGCCTCTATAGTGTAGTGGTTAGCACGCTAAGCCAACATGAAAGAGGTACAGGGTTCGATTCCCAAGCAGTCTGATATTTATTTAATATGACCTAATAAATCTATATTCGCAGTATTTGTACATAATGCAAACTATGCCATGTTCTCTCCGATTCCGCGGCTTCACATGTTAGCCAATGCTTTTGAAAGTATAGATTTATTTAATATATTGTTATCCACCTTGAAGTGTGTACTTTCTCAGCATTTCTTCTCCATGTTATAATGGATAAATGTAAACGCTGTGTTTCACTCTCTCTCGCTGCTCGCTGATAGTGTGTGAAGGAGACGTGTATTTACCAGTGCTTACTATTTGTTATTTTATTATTATTTTATGTAAAAGACTTTTTGTTTCTCTATTAGTGTATTCATTAGTGTATTTTTATATTAGATACTGTATATATGTATTATGTTAAAGGCATTAGCCATTCAATAAATAAATAAATATTAGGTATGCAATTATGCATAGGAGTCAGTATGCGCATGTCGTTGGATATTGGAAATTACAAGAGGTCAGCGACATTACGGTTGGTGAATAAATTACCTTAGAGCCGTACGATGGTCGCTGTCCACGCAGTCCACCTCGCAGCCGTGCTTCAATAGTAACTCCACAACCTAGAAATCAAATCGTGAACAAAATATTACATGAAAATTGTACCAGGACTTGTGTACGGCCGGTGTATTATATAGGAATTTTCCATACCGAGGGCACAATCCCCCCAAAACCATCACTATCTTCAGAAACTAACAGAAATGAAAGAGCTCTCAGATAAGGGATGGTTTAAAACGTTTGTCACGGACGACTAGTATACGAAAGGCATTCGGTTGGAGATGAGGAAAGATTTACGCATTTTTATCCATTGTTGCGTGGTATGATCGATAATCCTGAAATTATCCGGAACATTGGTCTGTATGTTCCCGATAGTTACCTAAGACAGCGTCGGAATAGATTGTTTCACATTCCTATACACAGGACCAACCTGCCGATGGTTATGCCTGTAGGAAGAGCTACCACTATGTTGAACAATATCTCATTGGATATTGATCTGTTCCATGTGTCTAAAGGAGTTCTCCGAAGTTGGATTCTTATACACCTTTAGCAATAGTATTCTTGCTTATTTTCTATTTTTGTTAATGTATACGATTTAAACTCAAGTTTGTAATGTGTATATTATCTATAAATTAAATAATATGAATTGAATTGAATTTAGGAAGTGCACAATCACATGAGAAACGCCATGTGTGTGATTATAATCCAGGATTCAGACCTCACATACTAATAAAAAAGTTTCTGCTCAATAAAAAGCTTCTTTTCATCTCACCAACAGATGTCTCTAGTGAAGATCTAGTGATTCAAGAACAATGTTTCTAAATTGGCTCATATATATATATATATATATATATATATATATATAGAACTTCCAAGAATTTGAGTAGTGTGGTTGTCAATAATGGGTAGAATTGGTGAATGTTACACGTGTGTAAAGTGATCACTTGAACCAGCCTGCGACGGTCGTCAGCCCCGCAAATGCCCAGACTTCGATATTCCTCTTCATCTTTGATGAGATGTCAAAAATAATATGAAAATAACTCCTGTAATTGGAGATAATCCAGATTTCTTGAACAAGTATTTGGACACACTCAAAATGTTGTAGGTAATACATTGTTGTTGGGCGATTTTGTTTATCAACTAACTTACTTCAGCCTTCTTCTTAATAAGATGGAATATCATTCGGTTAGAGATGAGGAAAGCTTCAGGAAGTGCGGTGAGAAGGAATATCGTTCGGTTAGGTTAGGTTGCTCACCTGCGCGTGGCCCGCCCAGGCGGCGGCCCTCAGGGGCGTCCAGCCCTCGGGGTCGGGCCGGCCGGGCTGCGCCCCCGCCGCGAGCAGCGCGCCCGCCGCGGCCGCGCGGCCGGCGCGCGCCGCCAGCTGCAGCGCCGAGTGCCCCGCGCGGTCCGGCAGCTCCAGGAGCTCCGCGCCCAGCTGCCCGCCCGCAGAGACAAACGCCTGCGAGAGGATACAACGCCCAGACATTATACACGCATTTGTACAGAGTATGGAGCAAAGTCGGAATTTTACTCATTGTTGCAAAGCAAGTTTGTGTAAATTTAAAAATTTGCTTGGATTATTTATTGAAGAGACAGATTTAAGCTACTTTTTCTTGTAGTACATGCTTGCCAACTTTATTTTTTACTTTTTCATCTTTATGTTTTTAATTTTATTTTTAAAAAAATTAAAAAATTGTTTTCTGATAGTCAAGTATTTTTTGTATTTTATATTAACACTATTATTCTAGTTGTACTTATAATACCCTTTACTATGTATGACTAAATTATATTGTATACCCACACACAGGCCATGCCTTTGTGGGATCTTTTTTTGTATTCATATTTATATTTTATTCATATTTTTTTTGTAATTGAATTTATGTTACAATGATTAAAGAAAACACTTGTTTTTTTACCACTTGAGTTTTATTATAGACTACATGTTTCAGAAGTTAAACTTCCATCATTCAGGTCTGTATAATAACTAAAAAAATAAAATATAAAATTGTTCTATAAATAAGGAGAGGGGAAAGTAAGGGGAAGGGGTTAGTCAAGGGGCGGGGTTTGAAAACAAAGGAAAAATGGAAAGCAAAGGTGAAGAATTTTGAAAAAATATATTATTTAATAAATTATTATTAGAATTTAGGTTTTTTTGGATTTCTAAATTTTCAAGATAATTCATAATTTGGCCTTTATTTGGAACAAGGTGTAATTTTTGTTATGCAAAAGAATTTTAAAAAAAGAAGAAAAAAAATGCACACAGCAATCCATGGACGGAAAGGGTATTTCTACCCTATTTATTGTAACTGCAGACAGTTGGTAGAATTCCATATTGAATTGTTGGGTAATATATCCAAAATAAAGCAAGGTATCAAACACATGTGTGTTTGATAATGTCGTAAGAAGAGGAAATACGTCACATATTAACATATCGTAGTCATACAGGAGAAAGTGACCAAGTGCATTTTTTACAAAAATGTGATCATTGACTACTTGATATCTTACTAGCTTAATATTGCCCTGAAAACATCCCAAAGGATTTTAAACTCGTAAGTATAATATATTGACTTGGTAAAAATGACGTCCGCCTCCGTAGTGTAATGGTCAGCACGCTCGGCTACCGTTCTGGAGGTCCCGGGTTCGATTCCCAAGGGGGGTAAAATAAATATAAGTGATTTTTTCACTGTAATATTTGGACTGGTACCTGAAGCGGAGGGCTGATCACCTTTCCTTCATGTGTAAACGATCAAGATAACACTGCGTCAATATGACACAGTGCCCTATGCTCCATTGGGGTGCGGATAAGGGTTTTATTATTTTTATTATTATTAAAAATGACTAACTGCATTGATGTTTATTTTGTTGCCAAGCAAAAGTGACTTGAATGGCCCCCCTGAACATTTTTATGTTTTGTTAGTTGGTCACTTTCTCCTGTACGACTACGATACACATAAATAAATGTAGAATTCAATCCAACAAACCTCGTTTTATTTTGGATATATTACCCAACAAGTATTTCTACCCGTTCGGTCGTTGACGCTTAAGGACGGGAAGGGTATTTTTACCTTCTGCGCCGGCCTCATTTCAAAGGCAAAAAGAAGGAATTATAACTAACTAACTAACCATCACGCCGCTTCCCCGCAGGGGTAGGCAGAGAGAATCGAACGCCACACCACTCTGTCTTTGCAAACATTCTTTGCCTCTTCTACATTCATGCATCTCCTCGTACATACCCGACGATTATTACGACTCCTGACCCGGCCGCTTTCAAGTATTTGACATACCTGATTGTGCCAAGTTTTCCTCGGTCGTCCTCTGCTTCTTTTTCCAACTACATTCACCCCATAAATTTGTTTAACCGTTCTTTCTTCACTCATACGTTCCATATGCCCAAACCATTTCAACACACCTTTCTTAATTTTATCGATAATGCTTATCTCAGCCTTACATTCTTTCCTTATTTCATCATTCGAACATCCATCAAACATCGTTTTGCCACACATTCGTCTGAGCGATCGCATTTCGACTGCATTCAGTCTGCTTTCATCCTTCTTTTGCCAACTCCATGCTTCGTTTCCATACATAAGGGTTGGAACCAGAACTCCATTGTGTACTGCCAGTTTAGCTTCCGCTGATAGATTTTTATTTGCTAAAACTGATTTTAGTGCACCATTCACTCTGTTCCCAGCATTCACTCTCCTTTCTATGTCTTTATCAATCTTTCCATCCCTAGAAAACATACTACCCAAATATATGAAATCATCTACCTGTTCCAAAATCTCCCCATTTACCAATATTTCACACTCAGATCTACATTAATCTCTTTCAAAAACCATGATTAATTCTAAGCTTTTATTTGAATATTATATACCAATCTCTTTGTTGAGGTCTTAATTATATGGATATTGTTATCAAATCCCATCGCCAGAGGACCGCAGGCGTAAAAAATACCCGTCCGCAATGTGTTAATAAGAGCGACTAAAAAAGCATATTAGTACAAAAAAATCAAGGCAAAATAAAGTCTCTCAATACATATTTTTATATAAAATAAACATCTGTCGCAATAGAATTTTAAAATATCGCTCACTCAAGAACGTCATAAATCAAAAAACTAGATTTTTCAAGAGAATGTTTTTAAAGTTTAAAAATATAATACAGTGTATTAAAAATCAACATCAAGCCACTTATTAAACGTTTTACTGTGCAACAGATCTTTTTAGGTAAAACCTGAAGGTTTTTTTCTCCATTTGAAAAATATTTAGTAAATTTAAAAAAATAATAAATATAATAAAAAGAACCCTTATCTGGACCCCAATGGTGCATAGGGCACTGTGTCATATTAACACAGAGTTATCTTGATCGTTTACACATGAAGGAAAGGTGATCAGCCCTCCGCTTCAGGTACCAGTCCAGGGTAATAATGAATAAATATGACAGTGAAAAAATCACTTATATTTATTTTACCCCCCTTGGGAATCGAACCCGGGACCTCCAGAACGGTAGCCGAGCGTGCTGACCATTACACTACGGAGGCGGACACATATATAATAAAATAAAATAAAATAATAAAATAATAAATAAAAACAACACTTTATACCCTGTGGCGGGTAAATATTAAGTAAATATTTGACCCCCCCTGGGAATCGAACCCGGGACCTCCGGAACGGTAGCCGAGCGTGCCGACCATTACACTACGGAGGCGGACAAAAATATGGACAGGTCATAAGTCACAAGTCTGTAAATACCCAGACATCGAATGTGGTCAATACCAATCCGGCAGAGTTAAAAGCCAAATTTGTAGATTCTCATACCTGCAAGGCGGTCGCCATGGTCTCCGGCTCCCCGTGCTGCGCCAGCGTGTGGATGGGCGCGCGGCCGAGCGCCGGGTCCAGCTCGAAGAGTTCCAGACAGTGCTCCGGGTCGGCCAGCTCCTGCTCCTCCTCCTCCTCGGCATCCATCATCAGCAGCTGCTCCAGAGATATCTGCGGCCGGAAAATTAAAAAATCAACATGTCTGAACTGATGGAACGGACCTTGCACTTCTAAATGATGAACTTCTATGTTGGTTGAATGATAAAAGGTGCTGCGTCATAAGAATAAGCATCTGTCCAAAGAAGGTGAAGTCCAGTGAAGACTGACCGGAGCATTTCGTCGTAACGTAACATATCGCTCACTCCTTTCAACAACGTCATATATCAAAAATGGTTAATTTTTAGTTGTGCATGTTTTTGGAATGCCCAGGAAATGTACTATATCCCAGCAAAAACGGCATATTTTTAACTTAATATTTACCCGCTACAGGGCAGAAAGTGTTGTATTTGCATTTCGAAGAAAAGGTGTTGTTTAATTATGTTTTTAAATATACTAAATATTTTTCAAATGGAGAAAAAACATTCAGGTTTTACCTAAAAATATCTGTTGCACAGTAAAAAGTTCAATAAAAGGCTTGATATTTTTTTTCAATACATTGTATTACATTTTTAAACTTTAAAAACGATCTCCTGAAAAATCACGTTTTCGACATATGATGTTGTTGAAATGAGTGAGCGATATGGCCACAAACGAGCACTGATCACGCTCAGTCATCAATGCCATAACGTCATAACATGACATGCTCGCCGCGCGCGATGTTACGACGTTACGCTACGACAAAATGCTCCGGACAGTCTTCACCCTAAAACACAGTAAGGGACATTTTTTTCATTTTTGAACTAAGTAGATTCTATAATTTATATTTGAAGCACTAACTTTGTGATTTTCCATTTTATAATTAAAATGTAACATTGTTTTAAAATGACTATAAATAATAGTTTATAGTGATTTTAAAACAAAGTTACATTTGAATTGTAAGTAGATTGTACTATCAATTTCATCAAGAACCTTGGCATAGTCTGGCCTTTTTTGGAACTAATCAGCGGGCATATATGAGGAGATGCTTGAGTGTGGAAAAGGTGAAGATTGCTTGCAAAACCGTATTACCTCTCCTTCTTCAGGCTTCTCCGTCGGCTCGGGGGGTTCCAGCTGAGCGCCCATCTCCAGCAGGGTGCGGAGCACCTTCCCGTCTCTGGGCAGCGTTGGGTACTCCAGGCCGGTCAGGAATTCCGGAAGATTCTTCGGGAGAGACTCCTCCGGAACTGCAGAGAGCACAGTGTTCAGAATCCGTTGATATATGGGGATGGATAGTATTGCTTAGGACAGGACCGGTTAGCTTAGGTTATGTTAAATTATTTGAGAAAATCCATAAGATTATTCATAAGCTATTACTTGGGAACTGAAAAGTATTTCTTATTCTTCTTCTTCAAACCCTCATCCGCACCCAATGGTGCATAGGGCATTTCACCAGTTAAACGCAGTGTTATCTTGATCGCGTGACTCTTCCCCCCTGGGAATCGAACCTGGACCTCCAGGACGGTAGTTAAACACGCTGACCATCACACCACGAAGGCGGACAGGGTACAACGATGTAAATTTTTTTCTTACCCATGACTTGCTTCTGCTGCTGCATCTTGAGGGAGGCCTTGACGTCGCAGCCAGAGTCCAGCATCCAGAGCAGGATGATGGTGTGCAGGTCGAGGCCGGGCGGCGCTATGGAGCGCTCCATCTGGCTGCCGAGGCTGGACTCCATCGTGGACTTGGAGTCCCTGCAACAAAACTTGCTTCAGACCCGGCGCAGACTATAGTTCTTTCTAAATTATTGTGTTTCATCAATTTGATAATACAGGGTCGTCCAATGAAAAATAATGCCAACGTTTAAAATAACTGGTATAAAAAAAAAAACTATTGGAGGTAAGTATATTATTTTGAGAAATAAAAAGACTCTTCAGGGTTTAATTTATGACTAAACATATATATATAAAAAAGAAATAGTTTACAAGTTATTGGGTTTCCCCCAAACCCAATAAAAACATGTCAAACTCACGGACCGCGAGTACTTTTTTTGCAGCCAGCGATTATATTATATTTAATTTATTTTAATTCTTCACTGAAATATTATTTTTTGTTCATTAACACACTATCTGCGGGGAGGGTAATTTTACCCTTTCACTCGACTGGTGGTATTCGGCGGGAAGGGTAATTTTACCTTTTCACTCGACCCATCGTAAATTGCGTGTAAGTTATTTTTACGCATGACTTTTGCGGCATCTTTTGATCTCATAACGATGTATACAGTATGGTTAAGTGTTATCACTTCTTTTCACAGATGTTTATCTCTATTATGAGTAATGCGAACTCGAATGAGCAACATAAAAATTCGAGCCAACGAGTCATACGACACCGGCGTTCCTTAGGACGCCTCAGACCACTTATCTTTAATGTTATGTTTGGGACAAGAGAAAACAATTATAATTTATAATTTACGAGTTGTTTACATTTAAATTTTGATACCATTCTAACACTTGTTTCCATACCAGTTCATTCCTTTAAGTCAGAAGATACGGTTGAAATTTAGATCGAGGAATACTTTTAGTGTAGATTTTATTTATTTTTCATTCCCGTGATAAAATGGCTTCGGCTGATGAGGAAATATTTGCAGATAACTTGTCAAATAATTCGGAAGACTGTAGTTTACCTGCATTTGACAATGATAGTGAATTTTCGAGTGAAAGCGAAGTGATTCCACACAGAAGAATCCCTGTAATACCCTTGCAATTCAGCGATTCTGAATCAAGTTCGAGCGAGGAAGATATTGAAGAATGGTCTCAAAGAGATAATCCTCCTGAGGTAGAACCGTTCTTAGGCCGAACTGGCATCAACATTCTGCCAAATAACCCGGAAAATATAATGGATGTGATTAATCTGTTTATTGGGGAGGATTTATTGGACCTAATGGTAGAAGAGAGCAATAGATACCACTCCCAAAATGTTGACCTATTTAGAGAAACGAGGAAGTCCGTAAAATGGAAGCCAATATGTGTTGCGGAGTTGAAAAAGTTTTTAGGTCTAATTTTACTAATGGGTCAGGTCCGGAAAGATAATAGAGATGATTATTGGTCAATAGATCCGACTATCGAAACTCCGATATTCTCCAAGATAATGAGTCGTGATAGATTTAGGCAGATATGGCAGGCATGGCATTTTTCCAACAATGAAGATAACGTGGACAGTACTGATCGCCTTACGAAAATAAGGCCAATATTGACATATCTCACAGCCAAGTTTAAAAATGTTTACAGTCCTCATAGAGAGCTTTCTCTCGACGAAAGTATAATACCATGGCGTGGAAGACTCTCATTCAAAGTTTATAATGCTTCCAAAATTATAAAATATGGCATTCTTGTACGCGTGGTCAGTGAAGCTACTTCAGGCTATATTTGTAACATGGAAATATACAGTGGACAAGGGAGACCATTATTAGATACCATGACTTTACTTTTGAATCCGTATTTAAATTTATGGCATCATGTTTATATGGACAATTATTATAATAGTGTACAAACCAGCGAAATCCTCCTTCAACATAAAATTAGAACCTGCGGAACAATTAGAATGAATAGAGGTCTGCCCGATTGTTTGAAGAAAACAAACTTACGCAAAGGTCAATCATTATTTCGCCGAAAAAACGATGTTCTTTTGCAAGTTTGGCAGTCAAAAAGAGAAGTGCGAATGATTTCTACAATTCATTCAGCAAACATTCTAGAAAGCCACAACATTGATTGGGCCACAAAAGAACGGATCTGGAAACCTCAGTGCGTGATTGAATATAATAAATTCATGAAAGGGGTTGATCGTGCGGACCAATATTTGTCATATTATTCTATATTGAGGAGAACTAAAAAATGGACAAAACGAGTTGTTATGTTTTTATTAAACTCAGCTCTATTTAATGCTTTTAGAGTTTATAAGTCACTGAATAGGCGTAAAATAAGATACAAATCTTTTTTGCATAATGTTGCACAACACTGGATATCTGACAGCATTCCTGAACATTCAGCAGCAGATGAGCAAGAACCGGGACCATCCACCTCTCAGACTACAAGAAGAACTCGGAATATTGACCCCCCTGGAAGACTATCGATGGATTTGAGGAAACATTGTTTAGAAAAAATAGTGACATCCGGAAAAAAGAAAAACCCTCAGCGCCAATGTCGTGTTTGCGCGACGCATAAAAAAAAAGTTTAACGTGCTATATGTTTTGAGAAATATCACACTCTGACTCGATATTAAATTTATTTAAAAGGATTTTCAAAATAAATTAATGTTTTAATTTTAAAAACTATGAAACAATGAATATTTTTTTGTTGATATTTAAATATACAATTTTCCAATGTCAATGTGTGTGTCTAACAATGAATTTACACGGTACCGGCTATGGTAAGTATCACACAAAAAATTTTAAGGCAAAATACTCATTACTTTTACAGATATAGCGATTTTAAAAAAATACACATTATTTCCGCAACACCCTTATTTTCGCCCGCTCCACGTAGTAGTTAGCGCGCGAATCCACCCGCAGATAGTGTGTTAAGTTGGATCTACTGTACTTCATGTGACTGTCTTTGATAGTAAATTATTCACTTAAACCTAGATAAAAATGAAAATGAGTTTTTTGATGCGGCCCGCCGGCGTACCCAAAATACCTTATGCAACCCTCGGTGCCTATTGAGTTTGACACCTCTGGTCTAGATAGAATAAGCTTGCTGTGCAAGATAGGTCCGCAAGTCTCTGTTAGAATTCCGAGGACTCCGACCTGTTGAGGTGGTGGAGCACCGCAGTTCTAAGAACCACTGCTCTAGATAAACAAGCCTTCGCGAGATAGGTCCGTGATTCGCTGTCAGAGTTCTGACACCTGTTGAGCCGCAGCAGAAGTACATGACAACAATTCACCGCCTATACTCAGCGGAACTCCGAGACGCCGGACTGTCCTGGGAGGAAGCCAAGGAGATGGCGCGCGACAGAGTGACTTGGAGACGTCTCGTGTTGGCCATATGCTCCACCTAGGGAGCGAACATGGAAAGAAGTACATGGCCTCTCACCTGTTGAGGTGGTGCTCCAGCCTGGTGAAGTGCAGCACCATGCGCTGCACGTCGGCGGGCCGCAGGTGGCGCGCGCGCGCCGAGTAGTAGAGCGCCAGCGCCGCGTGCCCGCGCGCCTCGCTGCACAGGAAGCGCCGCGTGCAGTGCTTCACGTCCAGCAGCCACTCGCAGAACGAGTGGTGGAAGATGGACAGCACGCCCGTGCGGGGGTCCAGCGTCAGGATCCTGACACGCAAACAAATTATTGGGAGCGTTCAACAGTATTACTACTTTATTTATTGTAACTGCAGACAGTTGGTAGAATTCCATATTGAATTATTGGGTAATATTTATATCCAAAATAAAACCAGGTTTGTTGGATTGAATTCTACATTTATTTATGTATATGTTAATACGTGACGCGTTTCGTCTTCTTAGGACATTATCAAACACTGGCTGAAAATATTTTTCAAAAAGTCCTTATATACCTAGACCTAATAATAGCAATTATTGTTAGTATATAAGTCTTCTTCTCCGTCTTAATCCTCATTGCTGAGGGCTGTGACCCTTGCAGAAGCAATGACTCTTCTCCAGTTATCCCTTGACTGCGCTGCACACAGCGCTCCAACCACCGAGGTGCCTGCTGCTGCCTTAATTTGATCGGTCCATCGTGTGGGGATCTTCCTCTCCCTCTCTTCCCCTCCAGGCTACCCATCACAACTAGTCGTTCCAGGCTATCCTCGTTGCCACGCGCAACGTGTCCAAAGAACTGGAGAATCCGTCGGGTACAGATATTGGCCAGAGTCAAGCCATCCAGGCGTAGTTCCTGGCGAATGGACTCGTTGTATATAAGTACATTTTGTAAATATTTTTAGTCAGTGTTTGATAATGTCCTAAAAAGATAAAACGCGTCACATAATAACATGTACATAAATAAATGTAGAATTCAATCCAACAAACCTGGTTTTATTTTGGATATATATATTTTTTTTTTTAAACCCTCATCCGCACCCAATGGTGCATAGGGCACTGCGTCATATAAACGCAGTGTTATCTTGATCGTTTACACATGAAGGAAAGGTGATATATTACCCAACTATTACTACTACTACCATCACGCCGTTTTGTAGGCAGACGAGATGGAATGCCACGCTCTTCTGTCCTGACATACATCTAGTCATACACGCCGTCCCATTACGCAGTTCTCCGTTCTCGTTTTCTACCGCTCACATTCACCATGTATATACCAGCACTGCGTTGTGAATCACCAGTTCGGCTTCCATGGACGTATTGTTATGTATTTGCAATCACTCTGTTCAAAGGACTATTTATTCTATTTCCTACATTCACTGTTCTCTCAATATTAAAATTATTTATATAAAAAAATAAACTAGGCTTTTTTTTGAGGTCAAGGGATCTTGCATCCCTTATGTCAATGCGACCATATTAGTTTTATTGTGACCTCCCTCTGTATTACAGCTCACTCCCAAGACCTACATGAGTCATGTAACTCACGACCTGTCTTGGTGGTAGGAGCTTCACCTTCTCGGAGTCCAGTAGAGGTCCTCCAAGGATGTGACTTGGTTTGCGAGAGAGTGCGTCACAATTGTAGAGAATGTGGATTGGCGTTTCGTTATCCTCCATACAAAATCTGCATACTGGGGAGTCATGCAGTCCAATTTTTTTCATGTGTTTCCTCAGTCTGCAGTGTCCTGTCAAGGTCCTGGTTAGGATCCTTATTTGGTTTTGCCAAGCTTTAGAGCTTCTGTGGTGAATTTCCGCGAGTACCCCGTGATCAGTTCCTTTGCGTGTTTCATCCCTGAGCTGTTGGACCAGATCTCTTGGCTCTTGTGCATGGCCCAGTTTTTCAGACTAAACTTGATAGTGCTGAGTGTCAGTCCGCATATGGGTTCAGGGCCCGTTGGTGGCCTCTCAGCACCAGTTCTTGCAAGTTTATCAGCAGCCTCCTTGCCCATGACACCACAATGCCCGGGCACCCAAACCAGCCTTACCGCGTTTCTCTCGCCCAGGCGGTTTAGAGCCTCTATGCATTCATGGGTTAGTTTAGATCTTATCTCAACGGAGCCTAGGGCCTTAAGCGCCGCCTGGCTGTCCGAGAGGATGTAGATATTTTTGTTATAGTATGATCAAAACTAGACTTACATCTCGTTAAAATTATAGCCAAGCATAAGCAGAAAGTAGGTATTTGTTAAGCTTAGACTGCGTACCTTCGTAGAAGATGCAGCCTCTTGTTGAAGTCTTCCCGCGTGATGGTGTGGTTGGTGGTGAGAAGGCAGCGGTAGAGCATCTCCGAGTCCACTCCGCATTTGGCCACCAGCAGGACATTCAGCAGGGGCTGGACCTGAGAAAGCACGAAGGGAGAGGTATGTTAGGTTAGGTTAGTCACCTTGGTGAACTAGCGCGCGTGGAAGAGGCGCTAGCAGAGGCCGTGGCAACCATCACACCATCTGTGTTGGGAACAGGAGGGATAATCTAGTGTGGGCCAATCAGAAACTTTGCTCATTGCTGGGAGATAACCACGTTGCACTCCTCAGGAGAAGCCGGACTGCTGACTGTCTTCAACAGGCCTTCCGTTCCACTAGAAGAGGGTTGGGCATTTTGTGTCCTAGCTTGGTTCATGTTACCAATGTCCTTCACAATTTTTATCATGTATGATACCAGGACAGAGGGCTCATGAAGAAGAAGAAAAGATGAATGTGTAAAAGGTGAAAACCGCTTGTAGCGGCAGAGGAGTGGTCAGGTCGGGTAAGGCTATTCAACTTGGCAAACTTGCGCGCGTGGAAGAGGCGCTGGCACAGAACGTTGCGACCACTACACCGCGGAAGCATGTACAGAACAAGCGAGGTAAACAGAAAAAAGTGGTAGGGTCAGGTAGTCACCTTGGCGAACTTGCGCGCGTGGAAGAGGCGCTGGCACAGCCACATGTAGAGCCCGTTGAGCGTGCCGGGGATCTCGCGGATCTCGCGCAGCGCCACGGAGCCGTCGGCGAGCCCGTCTAGCACGCGGCGCAGGTACAGGAAGCAGCCGGCCGACTTGATGCGCAGCTGGTCCAGGGCCTGCGCGGCGTCGCGAGACACGTGCGCGCCCAGGCGCGGCTCCGCGTCCAGCCGGCCCAGGATGTAGCGCTGCACGTCCAGCGTCACGTGCCCGCGGCGCAGGTCGTCCAGCGAGATCTTGCGGAAACCTGCGGTATTAGGTTGATTATTCAGATGAATGAAAATATTAATTGCATCGGGTGTTATAAACACTTCACGAGTCTAATACAATCCTTTATAGCAGTGCTCCGCAACCGGTGTGCCGTGAGCAGGATTCAGATGTGCCGCGACCAAATTCAATGTAATTGACATTTTTTAAATTTTACATTATGTAATTAAATACAAAAATAATTGGTCATTGTGTGTTAACACACAATGACAAATTATTTTTCATAACATTGTCTTTTATTTCAAAATTATAAAATAATTATGAATACATAATTTTTCAATGTATTTTATGCATTAATTGTTAAAACACAGATTTTTTGAGTCTACTAAGTTGTATTTTATTGTGAAAAAACACATGAAAAATTAATATTATGACAATTGTTTGGCTTAGTTATGGCATTTTCAATCAAATGCGAGGCGAAACAATTGTCACAATATAAATTTTTATATGTTTTTTAACAATAAAAAAACAACTTGACTAAAAAAATCGGTGTTTGATTTAACAATTAATGCATAAATTAAAATAGAGTGCTACAAATTAAAAGCCAAATCAATAGAAATAAAACTTTAGGTGTGCCGCGGAATTCTAGGAAGAATTTTGGTGTGTCGCAGGTGAGAAAAGGTTGCGGAGCACTGCTTTATAGGTTGAGTATGTTAAATTAGATATTCCTCCCGTCTGATAATGATCCATTATCAATTATCTAATCTCTAATATGGTAAAAATATGGAGAAGTAACAATTTCAAGTTTTACAATATTTAAATATTAAAAAAATATCTAAATAATACATATCGGCTGTCCAAACTCTAAACACAGTAAGGGAAATTTTTTTATACATAGTAGGTTTTTTTGCATTTTTGGACTAAGTAGATTCTAGTTAGTCCAAAAATGCAAAAAAAAAACGTACTACAAAAAAATGTCCGTTACTGTGTTTTAAGTTTGGACAGCCGATATGTATTACTTAGATATTTTTTTTAGTATTTAAATATTGTATTTTTTTTTGCATTTTCGGACTAAGTAGATTCTACATAGTCCAAAAATGCAAAAAAACGTACTACAAAAAAAATGTCCCTTACTGCGTTTTAAGTTTGGACAGCTGATATAAGGTTTAAAGAAATAAATAGAGTTTACCTGTGAACATCTTGGTCAGGTACTTGGACTGCTTCCTGGCCGTGCAGACAAGCAGCAACCACTGCGGAAAGAGATGATGATGGTTGGCCAGCAGCTCCGCTATGCTCTTGGAGCTGTTCACGCTCCTGGCGGCCAGGTTCCCCGAATCGGACCCATTCTTCTCTCTATCCTTGGTGAGCGTGGAGCTGGTCATCGAGGCGCCGGTCAATGGAGTCTCGTCGATGGAGTCCACCAGAAGGAAGAGACACTGCTTCGGAGGATCTATCTCCAACAGAGGGAAGAGTATCGCCTTCTTGAAGCAGTCATCTGGGTTCTTTTCTAGATTGTGCGGAAGAAGGGCCTGCTGGATTTCAGGCTCCGAGAGAAGTTTCTCGTAGTAGCAGTTGGCTATCAGCGTCCGAGGATTTACCGGGAGACTGGGAATCGGCGGAGGTACGTCCTCCTGCGACTTCTTCACAGGGCTGAACCTCTGCGCGCCGACAGATGGATCCATGTTCGGGCTGTTAAGAATCGTTTCGCCGATGTTTCTATACTCCACAATGCCAAAGTCCTCCATTCTTCCAATCTTGGGACTCAGTTCTTTCGGACAGCTGGGCGGTTTCAGAACATTTTCATACTCTGGCAGTTCGTCTTCGACGGTTTCCTTGCTTTCGTTGTGCGCCTTCGGGGCGTCTTTTTCCGGCAGAGGCAACTGCTTGTTGCTGCCTTTGGACGATTCCTTGTTGTCGGAGTTGTCGCTGGCCGAATTGCGTTCAGATTCGCGATGTATCCGGCTCTTCGAGGGGGAATTCTCCGCGGAACTCAGAACGGACATGTTGGGGTATTTGAAACTTGCGACTGGTATTCTGGAGACCTTGGTGGCAGATACTTGGGCGTTATTACCTCCGGGGCTAAGAGGGGTCCTGAGTTCTTTTTCGTCGCCGTTCTTGCTTTCCTGACTGTCCATTTTCTTGTCTAAAATATCTCTGAAAAGAGATTTGCTGGCCGAGCTGAGCTTCGCATCATCCAGACCCTTCATCTCTTGGAAAGCGTCGATCTCTGTTGAGTTTCTTCTCTCTTGGGGATTCTTAGAGTCCGTGGAGAGACTCTTCTGCAGAACTGCCGACTTTCTATCCTGGAGAGGCGGCTCGCTCTGCTGCCTGTAGAGCCGGGAGTTCCTCGCGTCCTTCGGCTGCTGCGACAGATTCCGGAGAAAGAGGTTTTCGTGGTTCTCGTAGAGTTTCTGTTCCCTCTCTCCGGGGCTTTGGAAATTCGGCAGGAACGGATTGGTGTTGTTGACTCTGGCCGGGGGCTTCTGCTGGTCATCCTCCATGGAGAGCGAGACCTTAAAATGAGCATACGCAAGGTTAGTATCATTATTTATTTATAAATTTGGCGTTTAATTTGTTGAACTCCATTTTAACTTATGTATTAAATGTTAAATCAAACAGCGATTTTTTGAGTCTACTAAGTTTTGTATTGTATTATTTTTAAACACACAAAAAAAACAATTTTGTGACAATTGTTTAGCCTAGTCAATCTCTCAGAAGAATGTGCGACAAAACGATGTATGATAGATGTTCGAATAGTGAAATAAGGAAGGAATGCAAAGCTGAGATAAGCATTATCGATAAAATTAAGAAAGGTGTGTTGAGATGGTTTGGACATGTAGAACAAATGAGTGAGGAAAGAACGATTAAACAAATTTATGAGGCGAATGTAATTGGGAAAAGGAGCAGAGGAAGACCGAGAAAAACATGGCACAATCAGGTATGCCAAATACTTGAAAGCGGTCAGGTTAGGAGTCGTAACAATCGGCGGGTATGTATGAGGAGATGCATGAACGTGGAAGAGGCGAAGAATGTTTGCAAAGACAGAGTGGTGTGGCGTTCCATTCTCTCTGCCTACCCCTGCGGGGAAGCGGCGTGATGGTTGGTTAGTTAGTTAGTTTTGCCTAGTGATGGCATTTTCAAACAAATGTGCCCCATCAACTATTGTTGGCTCCCGTAAATTATTACTGCACATGTTAAAACCATTACCTAAGTACCTAGAATTGTATAGCTGTATAAGGAGGGTCCGCCTCCATGGTGTAATGGTTAGCACGCTCCACTACCGTTCTGGAGGTCCCGGGTTCGATTCCCAGGGGGGTCAAATAAAGAAAAGTGATTTTTCACTCTTATATTTATTCCATATTATTACCCTGGACTGGTACCTGAAGCGGAGGGCTGATCACCTTTCCTTCATGTGTAAACGATCAAGATAACACTGCGTTTGTATGATGCAGTGCCCTATGCACCATTGGCGTGCGGATAAGGTTTTGAATGAATGAATAAGGAGGGTCAGTCCATTTAATCTTCGCATTTGTTTGTAAACACACGTCTCCTTCGCACAATATCAGCGAGCAGCGAGAGAGAGTGAAACACAACGTTTACATTTATCCATTATAACATGGAGAAGAAATGCTGAGAAAGTGCACACTTCAAGGTGGATAACAATATATTAAATAAATCTATACTTTCAAAAGCATTGGCTGACATGTGACGCCGCGGAAGCTAAGTTTCGGAAGCTATGCTCCCATCTTCAGGTTTAAATATAATTAGTTTATATTTAAACCTAAAGATTAGCATAACTTCCGAAACTAGTTGTCATACTAAAATAAACTGAAGTGGTAAAAAAAAACAAGTGTTTTTCTTTTATAATTGCCGAAACAATAAATAAAATAAATTCTTAATTTTTTTTTAAAATAACATACCTTCAGTCTCTCCTCTACAATGTCGGCCAGCATATCGTCGTACTGCTCTCTCTCATGTATCCTGTCCATGGTGCCGCGCGGCCTTCTCACTCTCTCCTCGGCGCATTCCAGGGGCGGAGCAGACGGGGCCAGAGGTTCGGCTGATTTGAAACAAATTAAAAAGCAAGATCATTAGCAACTCTAAGAGTCCTGCCCTGCTACAACTGACAGTCATAAAATAAAAAAAATCACTAATAAATAATAATAATAAACTATATCCGCTCCCTAGGTGGAGCATATGGAGTCCACAAACTGTCTCCAGGCTTTTCTGTCGGCTGCCAGCTCCCTTGCATCCTCCCAAGTCAGATCCGCGTCCCGAAGTTCTGGCGAGAACTGCTGACGAATTGTCAGCAGTGGTCGGGAACCTGATGCCTTGTAAAAGAGGCAAGCTTGATGGCGGCTCTCAGGAGGCATGCGGAGTACATGGCCGAGCCAACTGAATCACCTTTTCTTGACGACAGTTGTGACCAAGATTTGCTGCGTCCTACGCCTTATCTCTTCATTCCTCACAAAGTCAGACCACCGCACGCCTAAAATTCTCCGCAAACGCCTATTCTCAAAGCTCAAAGACAGTCATAAAATAGAAAAAGATATTACTACATATATAATACTAAATTTAACCCTTAGATGGATGATTTTTAACTGGATCCACGCGGCTCGCATAACCGTATGTGTTTTCACAAAACATTCCCTGTACGCGGCTGACATAACCGTTTGTATTTTTACTTTGCTCCAAGTTTCGAACTGATTCAACTTGAAGGGATTTTTTCATGGTGTGGAACTTTGGATAAAATAATACGTCAATCCTTGGCCTTATGACATCTGTTGAAATATCTGACTAATAATTTGTAAAATCACAAGGATAAATAAAAGAACAGATCCCTGATTTTTCTTGCGGTCGGTAATTAGTTCGCGCCATAATCATGCCCTATATCTGTCTCACTCTCGACGCTACGCATCACCAGTGGGTAAGAGTGACACACGGTGCGTGCTTTGATTTATTTATGTTACGATCTTATTTGTTTATATTACGATATATTTCAAGAATAATGTGACACGAGTGTATTATAGAGTACCAAAAAGGCACAATGAATCCCATTGAATGTTTTTGTTTAGGAAAATAAAACATTTCTTACCTAAATACATGATAAAAGTAATCATTTAAAAAACGGCGAAATACCGCCGCACACCGCACGGGCGTCTCTCAGGAACAAAGTGAATGCGGTTAAAAGGTTAATGAAGATTGACATAAGATTGGATAGCAGCCAAGATGTCAGCCGACATCCGCCATAGCCGAAGAGGCCGGGAATGATGTCCGACGTACCTCTCTCCTCCTGATGAGGCTGGGCATCCTTGGGGCCGTCCTGCACGGTGCTCTTGCGATGCTCCGAGGAGTTGTTGAGGATCTGCATGACCAGCGTACGGATGAACTCGCCCATCGTGAGACTCGTCTCGTTCTGACCCTGGAACAAGAAGAAGAATGACAAATATAAAAAAGGACTATTATACCATTAATTATATAAAACATTAAACCCCGAGTGTAAGTTCCTCTCCAAGCACAAGAGCTCAGTCTCTTTTTTGGAGAGGCACAGCGAATCTAAAACTATCAGTTTCCCATATATATAAATGTTTAGAAATTATATTATGTTGTACTTAAAAATGTAACTATATTAAATAAATAAAATAAAAATTCAAAAAATTTACAACAGGGCTACAAAATTTGACCCTTCAATAGAAGCTAAGAATCTCTGAAGCGCAGCAAACTTATTTGTCTTCTTCTAACTCTTATCCGCACCCAATGGTGCATAGAATGTAAAGAGAATGTATCGCTCACTCCATTCAAGAACGTCATTAATAAAAAAACTTGATTTTTCAGGAGAACGTTTTTAACGTTTAAAAATATAATACAATGTATTAAAAATAATAATAAATATCAAGCCACTTACTGAACTTTTCACTATGCAACAGATCTTTTTAGGTAAAACCTGAAGGTTTTTTAGCCATATATATGAAAAATATTTAGTATGTTTAAAATAATAATTAAACAATACCTTTTCTTTAAAAGGCAAAAACAACACTTTCTGCCCTGTAGCGGGTAAATATTAAGTTAAAAATATGCCTTTTTCGCTGGGATATAGTACATTTTCTGGGCATTCCGAAAACACGCACAACTGAAAATTGACAATTTTTGATTTATGACGTTCTTGAAAGGAGTGAGCGGTATATCTTGTGTCTTCACGGAGTGGTTCTCACCTGCAGGAAGTGCCGGGCCAGCATTCTCCGCTGCAGGGCCCTCTGCTGTCTCGCGGAGGGTCCGGATCCGGGCTGGGAGAGCTCCTTGCACAGGGCCGTCTTCCCACTGCCGGCGTCGCCTGGAAACAGTCCCGTTCAAATGAGGATATTTCAAAGTTCATTTAGACAAGTCAAGTTAGAGAGTAGAAGAGTAGGAGAGTAAAAGAGTAGGAGAGTAAAAGAGTAGGAGAGTAGAAAGTAAAAGAGTAGAAGAGCAGGAGAGTAGAAGATAATAGGAGTAAGAGAGTAGTAGAGTAGAAATACAGTAGAGTAGGAGAGTAGAGATACAGGAGAGTAGAAGAGTAAAAAAGAGTTACCAGTTACCACCGAGCAATATTTTTGGCGAGCATGCCTTCGCTATGGTATGGAATGCACCAGCAGTCGGAAGCGTAGGATGAGAGCGTGCGAGTAGGAGAGTAGGACAGTAGCACAGTAGAAGAGTAAGAGAGAAGAGTAGAAGTAGGAGAGTAGAAGCGTAGGAGAGTAGTAAAGTAGAAGAGTAGGAGAGGAGAATAGGAGAGTAGAAGAGTAAGAGTAGGAGAAGGAGCGTAGAAGAGTAGGAGATAAGTAGGATTGTAGAAGAGTAGGATTGTAGAAGAGTGGGAGAGAAGAAGAGTAGGAGTAGGAGAAGGAGAGTAGAAGAGTAGGAGGTAAGTAGGACAGTAGAAGAGTAGGAGAGATAAGTAGGGAAGTAGAAGAGTAGGAGAGTAGACTGACCCAGTATGAGAGCTCCGCACGTCTTGCTGACGGGCCGCTGCTCCAGGCAGTGCGCCAGCTTCTGGAAGGCCCACTCGCGGCAGTAGAACTTCCTCTTCTCTCCGCCGGCGGCGGCGGCGGTGCCGATCTTGCCGCCCGAGCTGGACTTCTTCATCGAGTGCACCCGGTTCGACTCCGGGGCGAACACCTCCACGGGCACGCAGCCGCGCAGACCGCCCTCATTCTCATATATGGCGTCCCGGCCGGCCGCAAAGTCCCGGAGGTTCTCCCGGGTGAGCTTGGAGGAGGACTTGGTGGCCAGGGCTGAGAGAGAGTTCTTGGAGTTCTCCTTCTGGAGGTGGTCGCGGTAGACGGGAGGCGGCACGTCTCTGGGTATGTAGTCACGCTGCTGCGTCTCGCGGTGCGGGATGACTGCCAGCCCGGCCAGCTCCGTCGGCGTGCGGTCTAGCGTGTTCGCCCGCGCGGCTGCTGCCTCGTTCAAGGACAGCGACCTGGAAGATCGATTCCGGACTTAAGAATTGCCACAAGCATTTTCAAACCTGTCCGAGTAATTGATCACTTAATTCCGATTTTTTTTTCACAAAAATAGAACTACAAATATCAGTTTATAATTTTTTTATTTGAAGAGTTTACGTAAATTTAAAGTTGTAGTTGTAAAGATGGAGACTGAACGGATCATTTTGTTGAAACGTAACGTACCATCGCTCGCGGCGAGCATCACCGAGCACCCGAAACTATGAACGGAGCGCTCGGCTCGCTAAACTGACTATAAGAAGGCTCGCATTGTAACATGTTACGATACGACTGAACTGTGCTAGTCTGGAAATTGGAAGTTGGCCATCCACAATGGCGAGAAGCTCAACAAGCTGCCCTCCAGCGTGACGACCATCGCTCAGGAAGTCGTCCTGCCTAACACTTGGCCATTCTCCAGCCCATGGGATCAAGAGGAAGGCGTTTTAATCATTATCATTATCATCCTATTATTATCGTTATTATCCATGTCTTATAAGCGCCCTTGAGGTAGTATTTTACAAAAATGGCGCAGTATAAATTATCCAAACTATTATTTTTATTTTACGACGAAATGGCTCCGGTCAGTCTTCACCCTTAAATAAACTTAAAAGAGGCCTACATCCAGCAACGAAGAGGCAGTTGAAAATAAAATTGGTATCAAACAGTTTTTTTTTGTTCGCAACCATAGTTGAAATTTAATTTTTATTTTTTAAAAACAAACTGTTCTTTTTATAAGCCGTCATTTGTTTGAGAGTGATTTTGAAATTATCAAAAATTTTGAAGCCGCTTTGACAAGCCAAAAATACTATCTATTTGAAATTAAACACTATTTATAAAAAACACACATCGCTCACTCCTTTCAACAACGTATATATATTAAAAAACTTGATTTTTCAGAAGATCGTTTTTAAAGTTTAAAAATATAATAAAATGTATTAAAAATAAATATCAAGCCACTTATTGAACTTTTTATTGTGCAACACATATTTTTAGGTAAAACCTGAAGGGTTTTTCTCCATTTGAAAAATATTTTTAAAAAATAATTAAACAATACATTTTCTTCAAAATGCAAAAACAACACTTTCTGCCCTGAAGCGGGTAAATATTAAGTTAAAAATATGCCACTTTTGCCGGGATATAGTACATTTTCTGGGCATTCTGGGCAACTGCCAGGGTACTACTGTGTTGGATTATATGGGCCAGTTTAGACGGGCGTCACAAACTCGCCAATAGATTAGTCATCTCACCTCAGATTGATCCTGTGCTCGGCCTGCCGGACGTGCGTGGCCTGGCGCTCCCGGCGCGCCTGGCGGTGGGCCCCCTCAGCCCTGCCGGAGCCCAGCTCGCGGGCGCTCCGCCTCGCCGACTCGCGGGCAAACTTCTCCACCCTTCGGGACAGGCCAAAAATTACACGTAAACATGTATATAAGATATTGGCCAATATCTGTACCCGACGGATTCTCCAGTTCTTTGGACACGTTGCGCGTGGCAACGAGGATAGCCTGGAACGACTAGTTGTGATGGGTAGCCTGGAGGGGAAGAGAGGGAGAGGAAGATCCCCACACGATGGACCGATGGAGTTAAGGTGGTTGGAGCGCTACGTGCAGCTCAGTCAACGGATAACTGGAGAAGAGTCATTGCTTCTGCAAGGGTCACAACCCTCAGCAATGAGGAAAGAGACGGAGAAGAGATGTGTCGCACAAATCGCCACAATAAATAGTCTGAAATAAGCTCCAAGACAATGATACCAACATGAAATCTATACAAGCCTTATTTCTGTTACATAGGCAACACATATTGCACTATAGTTTTAACTAGAAACCTGTAGGCACTTAGACAATTTACTTTAAATTTGTGGTTAGCAGCAGTAACCAGTTGACTTGAAAGGGTTAATAAGTGCGATGGCTAGTTCATAATATAAAGGCGATATTACCTCGAGTATACATCCGCGCTTTGGTTCGCAAAGTTCCCGAAATTCCCTCCGTGATTGTGATTCAGCGGGTCAAAGTTTGGGTCGGTGACTCCGGGCTGCGGAGTACGGGGGTCGTACCGCAGGCTGGAGAACACCCTCGGGGAGTGCGGAGATATCTGCTGCTGGTGACCCGCCTGCCGCGACCGGCTCTCCTTCTTCGGCAGAACCTGGCTGTATATCGGCGCCTGGTTCGAAGCCATCATCGGTGGGCAAAACTAACCGAGTCGCATATCAAAACTTCACACTTCATCAAAACCGATGAAACTCTCAGTTTATCTTATTATTCTAAACAATTTGTCTTGTTATTTGCGCTTCTATGGCACTGTCGTAAATTAACACAGCTATCGTCGGAGATGCAACGCACGTCTTATTAAAAACTTGTAAAAAATTACGAAGTTTATATGAAAATAAATGCGGTTTTTTGCGTAAAATGTAAACGAAAGCTAGAATTAGTCGATTGATTGTTTAGTGACAAAATTTATAGGAACTTGAGATTTACAAAGACAAGGAAAACGATAAATAACGATATAAAATCGCTGTTTAAAATTTGTATTAGGCTGTGTGGAATTATTACTATTAATTAGACCGCTGAGTTTTAAACTGCCGAATCGATTTCACGGCATTCGAACACTGTCACTATTTTCAGTCCTTGTTTTATCGCGGCAGTTTCGCCTCCGTTGGGGCGTCTTCGACGGCCGCAGTGACGTGATTGGCTAACGATTCCGCTTCCTCCATGCCGCGCGATCTAGAGGCGCGTGTACCAGTGTGCGTGATGCTCGGCGCCGCATACTCCGCCCAGGTGAGCCGACGGATCCCAGGCAGGCAGTTGCATGGTGACAACCTGGAAAAGAGACATTTTGTAAATTAATAATAATAAAACCATTATCCGCACCCCAATGGTGCATAGGGCACTGCGTCATATAAACGCAGTGTTATCTTAATGGTTTACACATGAAGGAAAGGTGATCAGCCCTCCGCTTCAGGTACCAGTCCAGGGTAATATTGAATAAATATGACAGTGAAAAAATCACTTATATTTATTTTACCCTCCTTGGGAATCGAACCCGGGACCTCCAGAACGGTAGCCGAGCGTGCTGACCATTACACTACGGAGGCGGACAAAAAAATTGTAAATTAATAAAAATAAAAGGCAGCAAGCAGTATTAGAATAAATACGGTGGAAAACAACGATTACAAATGTTATTTGTTCAGTGCGTCATTCGGATTAGGGAAACATTCGGATTAGGGAAGAGTTCGGATTAGGGAATTGTTCGGATTATGGAATTGTTCGGATTAGGGTATCAATCAGATTGTAAAAGCCGTTCGGATTGGGTATCATCCGGAATAGGAAAGAGATCAATTAAGGGAATTGTTCGGATGAGGGAATGGTTCGGATTAGAGATTCATTCAGATTTCAGATAACAGAGTGTTTTGTTACTGAATGAGGGAAAGACGGGAATTACGGGTTCATGAGAACGCTTATTATTTACATTTTTATTTGCGTACCATTCGGTAATATTTTATATTTTAAAATAATAATTTTTTTAGCTTGAAAAAATCAGACATTTTCTTTTGAACCAACCAACCTACGAACCCTTATCCGAATCCAATGGTGCATAGGGCACTGCATCATTAAACACAGTGTTATCTTAATCGTTAACACACGAAGGAAAAGTGATCAGCCCTCCGTTTCAGGTACCAGTCCAGGGTAATATTGAATTAAAATTAGATTGAAAAAATCACTTATATCACTGGGAATCAAACCCGGGACCTCCAGAACTGTAGGGGAGCGTGCTGGCCATTACACTAGAGAGGCGGACAAATATATCGCTCACTCCTTTCAACAACGTCATATATCAAAAATTGGCAATTTTCAGTTGTGCATGTTTTCGGAATGCCCAGAAAATTTACTTTATCCCAGCAAAAGCGGCATATTTTTACAACTTAATATTTACCCGCTACAGGGCAGAAAGTGTTGTTTTTGCATTTAGAAGAAAATGTATTGTTTAATTATTTTCTTAAATATACTAAATATTTTTCAAATGGAAAAAAACCTTCAGGTTTTACCTAAAAAGATCTGTTGCACAGTAAAAAGTTTAATAAGTGGCTTGATATTTATTTTTAAAACATTTTATTATATTTTTAAACATTTAAAACGATTTCCTGAAAAATCAAGTATTTTGATATATCGCTCACTCCTTTCAAGAACGTCATAAATCATAAAACTTGATTTTTCAGGAGAACGTTTTTGAAGTTTAAAAATATAATACAATGTATTAAAAATAAATATCAAGCCACTTATTGAACTTTTTACTGTGCAACAGATCTTTTAAGGTCAAACCTGAAGGTTTTTTCTCCATTTGAAAAATATTGAGTACTTATGTTAAAAAAAATATCTTTTCTTCAAAATGCAAAAAACAACACATTCTGTCCTGTAGCGGGTACATATTAAGTTAAAATATGCCGCTTTTGCTGGGATATAGTATATTTTCTGGGCATTCCAAGAACATGCACAACTGAAAATTGACGACTTTTGATATATGACGTTGTTGAAAGGAGTGAGCGATATGTTACCCAAATTTCTTGTTATTATAAGATAGAGGCAGATGTTAAGACCAATAAAAAATGAATGCCAACATGTGGCCCCTACACTGGGGCATAATAAAAAGTGACGGATTACAGAAACAAACAGTTCACCCTCTTCCAAAAATCAGATGACTCAATTATTTGTTCCAACTATAAACACTCCTCTAGCCATATTCAAACAGGGTTGCCACTATTTCCTTAAACTATTCAGGATATTAATGTGAGAAAAAAAAATTGCCAAAAAAAACCACAACATGATAAGTGTGTCCAAATACTTTTTTTTATTATTATTTTTTTTAAATACATTAAAATAATACAAAATAATAATAATAATAAAAATAAACCCCCTATCCGCAGCCCAATGGTGCATAGGGCACTGTGTCGTATAAACGCAGTGTTATCTTGTTCGTTGACACGTGAAGGAAAGGTGATCAGCCGTCCGCTTCAGGTACCAGTCCAGGGTAGTATTGAATAAATATTACTGTGAAAAAAATCACTTATATTTATTTGACCCCCTGGGAATTGAACCCGGGACCTCCAGAACGGTAGCGGAGCATGCTGACCATTACACTACGGAGGCGGACAATTCTTAGAAGTTCTATATATTTAAACCAGTTATTAAACATTATTCTTGAATCACTAGAAGTCGGAATATTGTTAAATTAGGAATATAGATGAATGGCAACCCTGTTCTAGACTTGTATACTAGAATGATATCACTTCGAATGTCTAGCAAACGCCAGATGACTCTATGCCAACTCAGTTCATATATATTTTTTAATTTCTTTAAAAAAAAAATTAAAATAAAACTGGAAGGGAGTACCAACACGATTGACCACCTTACTTTAATGATATCAATAAAAAAGTTATAAATACATACTTTTTTTGGCACTCAACATAGTTGAAGAAGAATAAGGAAGTCTAAGTATTTACAGGGCTTATGACATTGTAAGTGAATTACAAATAATCTTTTTATTTGGCTTACAACCTGTCATAGGCTGGTTTAAGTAATCACTAATATATATATATATATATATATATATATATATATATATATATATATATATATATATATATATATATATATATAATATTATATATGAATATATATAAATATATATAAATATAAATATATATATATATATATATATATATATATATATATATATATATATATATATATATATATATATATATTTATATATTTATATAAGCATGAAAAGGATGATATAGAAATTTCGAGAATAATGGTACGCGCATATATCGGTCAGTATGGGAGCATAACGAGAGATACAATCTCAAGATAAAACACTGTTTCTATACGTTGCAGTGCCCTATGCACCATTGGGTGCAGATAAGGGTTAAAAAAAGAAGAAGATATAGACATTTCGTAAATAATCGGGTATTATCACTCGGGAGGAATATCTATTTTAACATACTCAACCTATAAAGGATTGTATTAGACTCGTGAAGTGTTTATAACAGCCGACATAATCAATATCTTCATTCATTATTTACTTTCGCAAAATTCGCCTTCGAAAAAACGTTACTTTCGTAAGTTGGCAATGAATGACGCCACAGAAACGAATCCACACTGCTACTATTACAGCTCTCTCAAGCAGATACATAAAGGGACACGCCCCATAACACGCCCGATCGCGAGTGTTTTTGCCTAGAATTTTCACTCATGAATTACATGAAATTACAGTAACTTTAAACATAAAGAGTAAACTCACTCACAAGTAGGCATAGGCTATGAAACTTATAAAGTTGAAGCCTGAGTAGGGACATGATAAACGGTGTTGCATAAGCCGTAGCTAGATTTCAGAGTCAGTTGGACATTAGGTAATTTAAAAAAAACACGCCCGATCACGTAAAATTTTATGACGTATAGCGGTGTCGGTTTTTCGTTTTATTAAAATATCTAAACTTTAATCCTTCACATC
Source organism: Brachycentrus maculatus (assembly GCF_059751285.1). Taxonomy (NCBI): domain Eukaryota; kingdom Metazoa; phylum Arthropoda; class Insecta; order Trichoptera; family Brachycentridae; genus Brachycentrus; species Brachycentrus maculatus. The sequence goes on from NW_028280797.1 coordinate 482,063, forward strand.
TCCCTTAGTTCTCTACAGATTTCAATAAGAATGCTACCGATCGTCTTGTGATTATTCATATCAATTTATCAGCCAATAATAACGCATCGTGAAAATGACCCAGTCAACACGCGCATATCGTAGTCATACAGGAGAAAGTGACCAAGTGCATTATTTAACAAAAACGTGATCATTGACTATTTGCTATATAACTAGCTTAGTATTACCCTGAAAAAATCCCAAAGGATTTTAAACTTGGAAGTATAATATATTGACTTAGTAAAAATGACGAACTGTATTGATGTTTATTTTCTTGCCAAGCAAAAGTGACTTAAATGGCCCTCCTGAACATTTTACGTTTTGGTAGTTGGTCACTTTCTCCTGTACGACTACGATATATCGGACAGTATGGGAGCATACGCGATTTATAATCTCAATATGTGACTAATGTTTTTTTTGCTAGGAACGTGTGTAATAGACGTCTAGAAAAAATATATAATGAAAATCTGTTTCGCTAATGGATTTTAAAACATTTTGCGGACGCTGTATGCGCCAAAACGTCCGTTTTAAATAAAAACATTACGCGATACTATATATATTTAAAAATATCTAATACGCATTCAAACGTGTGCACTGATTGACGCGACGAGCTATAAGTAACTTATAAAAAAATCGTTACTAAATTGTATTCATTTTAAATGATCGTATCCTAGAACCGAATAAAGTAACAGCTCTTTTTAAAGAAGTCGTAACCAAATTATTTTATTTTTCAATGATCAAATCCAAAAAAGAATCGAGTAAAAGCTTCTTTTGAAAAGTCGTTATTTATTTATGTTATTTTAAATTATTAAATTTAAAAACGGAACGGGTTCTATGAAAAAAATCGTTCTTTAAATACATATATTAATTTAAATGATTGAATTAAAAAACCGAACGACTTCTTCTAAAAGAAACGTTATTTAAGTACTTATATTAATTTAAATTATTAAATTCAAAAACTGAACTTCTTTTTAAAATAAAATCGTTATTTAAATACATATACATATTGATATAAATGATTGAATTCAAAAACCGAAAGGCTTCTTTGAAAAAATCGTTCGTTAAATACATATACATATTAATATAAATGATTGAATTCAAAAACCGAAAGGCTTCTTTGAAAAAATCGTTCGTTTAATACATATACATATTAATATAAATGATTGAATTCAAAAACCGAACGGGTTCTTTGAAAAAATCGTTATTTAAATACATATACATATATTAGTTTAAATGATTGAATTAAAAAACCAAACGGCTTCTTTGAAAAAATCGTTATTTAAATACATATGCATATTAGTTTAAATGATTCAATTCAAAAACCAAACGGCTTCTTTGAAAAATCGTTATTTAAATACATATGCATATTAGTTTAAATGGTTGAATTCCAAAACCAAACGGCTCCTTTGAAAAAATCGTTCTTTAAATACATATACATATTAATTAAAATGATTGAATTCAAAAACCGAACGGCTTCTTTGAAAAAATCGTTCGTTAAATACATATACATATTAGTTTAAATGGTTGAATTCAAAAACCGAACGGTTTCTTTGAAAAAATCGTTCGTTAAATACATATACATATTAGTTTAAATGGTTGAATTCAAAAACCGAAAGTCTTCTTTGAAAAAATCGTCCGTTTAATACATATACATATTAATTTAAATTGTTGAATTCAAAAACCGAACAGCTCCTTTGAAAAAATCGTTATTTAAATACATATACATATTAATATAAATGATTGAATTCAAAAACCGAACGGCTTCTTTGAAAAAATCGTTCGTTAAATACATATACATATTAATATAAATGATTGAATTCAAAAACCAAACGGATTCTTTGAAAAAATCGTTATTTAAATACATATACTTATTAGTTTAAATGATTGAATTCAAAAACCGAACGGCTTCTTTGAAAAATCGTTATTTAAATACATATACACATTAGTTTAAATGATTGAATTAAAAAACCGAACGGCTTCTTTGAAAAAATCATTATTTAAATACAATATATTAATTTAGATGATCGAATTACTTTAAAAATTCGCATTTTAATTCGATCACCCATGTCAACATTCTCAGTATCTTTCGCAACGAATTGATAACATTATTATAAAGAGATTGTGCGGATTTCCGAGAAGTATTCTCAACACAGCAACATGAGACAAACTGTTTTCAAATACAAAATAACAAACCTAGTAGTAGTGAATCCTACCGCAGGTATTGCAAGTAACGCGCGACTTTTTAAAAATCAAACCTATAAAAAAAACACCTTTATTTGATTTCCAAATTTTGCTCTTAATTGTACATATTCGCTCACTCCTTTCAAGAACGTCATAAATCAAAAATTGACAATTTTCAGTTATGCATGTTTCCGGAATGCTCAGAAAATGTACTATATCCCAGCAAAAGAGGCATATTTTTAACATGATATTTACCCGCTACAGGGCAGAAAGTGTTGTTTTTGCATTTTGAAGAAAAGGTATTGTTTAACTATTTTTTTAAATAAACTAAATATTTTTCAAATGGAGAAAAAAACTTCAGGTTTTACCTAAAAATATCTGTTGCACAGAAAAAAGTTCAGTAAGTGGCTTGATATTTATTTTTAATACATTGTATTATATTTTTAAACTTTAAAAACGTTCTCCTGAAAAATCAAGTATTTTGATTTATGACGTTCTTGAAAGGAGTGAGCGATATGATTAAGTAATAAAAAAAAAACTAACTAACTAACCATCACGCCGCTTCCCCCCAGGGGTAGGCAGAGAGAATAGAACGCCACACCAATCTGTCTTTGCAAACATTATTCGCCTCTTCCACGTTCATGCATCTCCTCATACATACCCTAAGCTATAAGCTGAGACAAGCATTATCGATAAAATTAAGAAAGGTGTGCTGAGATGGTTTGGACATGTAGAACGAAGTGTGGGAAGGACGGTAAAAAAAAATTATGAGGCGAATGTAATTGGAAAAAGGAGCAGAGGAAGACCGAGAAAAACTTGGCACGATCAGGTATGCCAAATACTTGAAAGCGGTCAGGTAAGGAGTCGAAACAATCGGCGGGTGTGTATGAGGAGATGCATGAACGTGGAAGAGGCGAGGAATGTTTGCAAATACAGAATGGTGTGGCGTTCTATTCTCTCTGCCTACCCTGCGGGGAAGCGGGGTGATGGTTAGTTAGTTAGTTAGTTGATAATAATAATCTGCTTCCGTGGTGTGATGGTTAGCGTCTTTTAGCTACCGTGCTGGAGGTCCCTGAGGCGCGTCCTGCGGCAAGCCCGAGGGCGCAGGGCCGGGCGAGGGCAACGGCCGCTCGAGGCGATAACAGGTCGCGGCTTGACCTTAGCGAGGTCGCCTATCTGAGCGAGATACGCTCATAGGCTGCTCTTAACACTACATAGAGCGGTGATGCTCTAATTAAAGCAGCTATATTTATATATATATATATATATATATATATATATATATATATATATATATATATATATATATATATATATATATATGTAATAAAATACCTAGGTACCTACCTATACATTTTATTAAGTACTTACAAATAGTACCTACATAAAACAGTTCTACCACCAGATGTCGCATGCGTCGCACTGAATAAAACAAAAGACATCAGATGGAAAAAATATAATATTGTTAACTGTCAGAATCAGATAGATAGAAAATTATTGTAAAGATATATATATATATATATATAAATATATAAATATATATATTATTACTTACTTATAACCCTTATCCGCACCCAATGGTGCATAGGGCACTGCATCGAATTGACGCAGTGTTAGCTTGACCATTGCTCACATGAAGGCAAGGTGATCACTCTTGCGCTACAGGAACCAGTCCTGGGTAATATTAAATAAATATTACAGTGTAAAATCACTAATATTTATGCACCAACAGGTGCGGATAAGGATTAGAAGAAGAAGTCATTGAAAATTTTCTCCTAATTCTGAGTCAGAGATAAAAAAAACAGGACTTATGATATATTATCGCTTTATCTGATATAGATTTGAAGAAAACTTATCTCTGCGATGTGTGTATAATTTTAATTACGTTCTGATGTCGCTCACTCCTTTCAAGAACATCATAAATCAAAAATCGTCAATTTTCAGTTGTGCATGTTTTCGGAATGCCCAGAAAATGTACTGTATCCCAGCAAAAGAGGCATATTTTTAACTTAATATTTACCCGCTACAGGGCAAAAAATTTTGTTTTTGCATTTTGAAGAAAATGTATTGTTTAATTATTTTTATAAATAAATTAAATATTTTTCAAATGTAGAAAAAACCTTCAGGTTTTACCTAAAAAGATCTGTTGCACAGTAAAAAGTTCAATAAGTGGCTTAATATTTATTTTTAATACATTGTGTTATATTTTTAAACTTTAAAATCGTTCTCCTGAAAAATCAAGTATTTTGATTTATGACGTTCTTGAAAGGAGTGGGCGATGTGTGATTACACATACTTATGTAAAACAAGAAATAGGAATTTAATCGTATCATCGTATAAGAAGGGTCATGCGCGAAATTGCATGACAAAGGGCAAAAAATATAATATAAATCCAACATTTTGAGTGTGTCCAAATACTCGTTCACAAAATCTGGATTATCTCCAATTACAGGAGTTACTTTCGTATTATTTTTTGACATCTCATCAAAGATGAAGAAGAATACGGAAGTCTGGGCATTTACAAGGCTGACGACCGTCATAGGCTGGTTTATGTGATCACTTTACACACGTGTAACATTCGCCAATTCTACCCATTATTGACAACCACACTACTCATATTCTTGGAAGTTCTATATATATGAACCAATTTAGAAATCTTGTTCTTGAATCACTAGAACTTCACTAGAGACATCTATTGGTGAGATGAAAAGAAGCATTTTTACTGAGCAGAAACTTTTTTATTAGTATGTGAGGTCCGAATCCTGGATTATAATCACACACATGAAAAACGCCAGAAAATATCATTTTTGTTTTTATTATTTTAGCTTATAATTTGACCAGTTAATTTATTTACAACATTTTGAGTGTGTCCAAATACTTGTTCACAAATCAGAAATAATAGAAACAATGAGAGAAGATCTCAACTGGTTACCTATAATAATAATAATAAGCCCCCTATCCGCACCCCAATGGTGCATAGGGCACTGTGTCGTGTAAACGCAGTGTTATCTTGATCGTTAACACATGAAGGAAAGGTGATCAGCCCTCCGCTTCAGGTACCAGTCCAGGGTAATATTGAATAAATATGACAGTGAAAAAATCACTTGTATTTATTTTACCCCCCTTGGGAATCGAACCCGGGACCTCCAGAACGGTAGCCAAGCGTACTGACCATTACACTACGGAGGCGGACCTATAAAAATACACTAATATATATTATACTTATCTTTATATATAAATTATTTAACGATAAATTACCCAAATATTTTAAGTATAAAATAGTTTAAAATTTAAAAAAAAATCCTGGATATAATACTAGAAATAAGGATAAAATAAGACTGCCATTTTTTAAATAAAAAAACAGTCGCAAAATTGTTTAATGTATAAGGGTTTGAAAATGTATGATGAGATGCCTCAATGTATGGAGAATGAAAAGAGTCTGTAAGAGTTTAAAAATAAATGTTTTGTATACTGTAAGGAGATGTAAATATATATGATGTAAATTAAGTGTTAATAAAACTTTGTAATAAATGTAATATAAGATAACTAAAGACATAATACATTTTAAAAATTAAAATATATAGTAGAATTTATGACGATACTTAATGATGTCAGATGACGATCAATTCGCTCACTCCTTTCAAGAACGTCATAAATCAAAACACTTGATTTTTCACGAGAACGTTTTTAAAGTTTAAAAATATAATACAATGTTTTTAAAAAAAATCAAGCCACTTACTAAACTTTTTACTGTGCAACAGATCTTTTTAGGTAAAACCTAAAGGTTTTTTCTCCACTTGAAAAATGTCTAGTTAATTTAAAAATATAATTCAACAATACCCTTTCTTCAAATGCAAAAACAACACTTTCTGCCCTGTAGCGGGTAAATATTAAGTTAAAAATATACCGCTTTTGCTGAGATATAGTGCATTTTTTGGGCATTCCAAAAACATGCAGAAGTGAAAATTGACGATTTTTGATTTATGACGTTCTTGAAAGGAGTAAGCGAATCGATAGACTTTAGTGATTCAATCGATAGCCCGGGTTCGATTTCCAAAAGTTTAGAAAAAAAATAAGTTATTTTTTTTCCTAAATATCAATATCTTCTTCATCTATGTTGAGATAACAATATAAATATTACGACTTTGCTCAATGCTACCCAGGAATACAATAGTTTAAGGCAATTAATTTTGACCGTCGAGTCGAGAAATAAGTAATCATAGGAATTTATAACAACAAATAGGGGGCAATGTCATACTTACGACGGCGTTTCTTCGAGTCACAGGAGCATATGGCTTTCTATCCACTCTACCTACCCGTGTAGTAAAACAAGGTGACCTTTTTTTAACGAAAAAAATCTTTTCGAAATACATAAAGGCTTTTTTTTCAATTTTTAGTTGCAAGACCTCGTGTAAAGAAATGTCTATGAAAGTGAACACAATTTAATATGTATGACTCATTACGCCTGCTTCTCAGCCTTTTATGATGTCGTTCATTCACGGGAAAATGAAAGGATGAAACAGAAGATGGCAAATAAAACGTTTAAATGATTTAAACAGCACGCCCGAATGTTTTAAGTCACCAAAAGTCGCGAAATAATACACCAAAATCGGCATAAAAATAAAGCGTAAACACTAGCGAAAATATCGATGACATTAGTCGAAGTTTTTATAGTAAGACAATCATGAATTGTGTATTTTGTTGCCTCAAAAAAGACGGTGTCATTGTTATCATTTCCTTCATCCTTATTTACGTTTATCGGAAGTTTATTATGCTAATATGAGCGTAATAAACGCCTCTGCTGCGGGAACACACAACCCTCCCACTAATTTTTAACACTCGCAAAACAGTGTCTGGCGGAAACGTGAGTGTTGTAAACAAATATGTACCTTATCGACGTAGATCTGGAAGCCTTGTCTGTCGAGTTAATCCATTGGGTATGTTTTTGTACGCACAATTCAATAATTACTAGACTTTTTACGATTTATTACAGGGCTAAACGCCAAACCCGAGCGAAGCGACCGGTCGAATTGCACAACAAAAGCTACTGAGTAGTTCCGAAAGCGGCCGCTCTCGACAGAAATTGAATGGCGCTAATTCATCGCACAGTTCTTACTTAGGGTTGAAAATTAAAAAGAGGAAATTGGGAATGTGGTTGTATTGTGCAACCAAAAGACGTTAAAAAGTATTTCAATTGGAGACATTACACTAAAAAATCTAATAGAATCCATAAGGTACAGTATATAATTAACATTTTTGTACATTAGTTTTCATAATTATTTTTTTTTAACATTTTATAATTGTTGAACTCTATTTGACAAGGTTCTTCCAACCACGAATATTTGTTTTTTACGTAGAAATTTCATGTATTTTATCTTCTTTATAAATATATCAGAATTTATTATTTAACGAAGTTTTTTTATTAAACTTGCCTCCCAAATGTCAATTTTAAATTTGACCTTTTAATATTTTTACCGAAGAACTTGATTTGCAACGATGCTGTAAGATATTTTCGAATTTCAGATGTTAACCATCTTAGTGACAAAAAGCACGATCTCGCTCGCACTAAAACGACAAATAAAAAAAAAATTCAGTCAGATTCGATATGTTAATCTCTGAATGTGAAGATATTATGAAATATTTTTAAATAAAATAATAAAACAAAACAAAAAAAAAACAAATAATTTCCTAATATAAACGTTTTTATGAAATTTTGTATGTTGGTAAAATTACATTATTATTATTAAATTACATTATGACAATATTACTTTTATACATTTATGTATAATAATAATAATATAATAAAACCCTTATCCGCACCCCAATGGTGCGTAGGGCACTGTGTCATATAAACGCAGTGTTATCTTGATTGTTTTACACATGAAGGAAAGGTGATCAGCCCTCCGCTTCAGGTACCAGTCCATGGTAATATTGAATAAATATTAAAGTGAAAAAATCACTTATATTTATTTTACCCCCCTTGGGAATCGAACCCGGGACCTCCAGAACGGTAGCCGAACGTGCTGACCATTACACTACGGAGGCGGACAGATACTATTTATGTATATAAGTCTTAATTATTAAATATCTTCCTGATATTTAAGCGTCCATGGCAAATATATATGAATGAAAACAATAACTAAAATACATACTAAAAAATATATATATATATTATCCCCGTTATCCTCATAATTTTAATCAACGAAATTAATATTTTTAGTCTATTGTATAGCTGTATAGCTGTCAACACTTTTTATTATTTATGGTGTTCTGATAGGATTTTTATTTAGCGTGAGATCTGTCATTTTACGTTTACGATATAATTACTGTCGAACTGTAGTGTCGCGGACTCTGAGTCAGGGGTTCTAGGTTCGAGTCCCCCCTGCTACAATTTTAATTCTTTATTTAACTAGGGCTATCTTGGTCCTACGTAAATAGTATGAAATTTAATTATTTCTCTAAGAACATAAATATTTATCTTTAGAATTTTTTTTTACTTATTTATCTCTCGGCGAATATTGCAATAATAATTGTTATTTGATTGCATTTATTGTCTGTACCTCACCGCCTGAGCGACGGGTCGCGCTAGTGAATCACTAGTTTTAGGTTATGTTACATTGTCTTGTTACTCGCACGAAATATGTTTATAGAACATGGCATTTGTAAAACGTGAATTGCCTTTGAGCTTCAATTTGGATGACGACATTTACGGAGCTTTTGACGCCACAGTGAGTACTCTACGTTTCATCTGATAATAATATATAAATAGTTTTCTCCTTACCGAATTTCGGGCAAAAATCGACAAAATAAAATGTTCAAAACTCTAGATTTGAAACAGTCATTAACATCCTTTCATGGCTACTGAGGTCTCAGATTATTTAACTTGTATAAATGTGTAAGGGCTTGAAAATGTATGATGAGATGCCTGAATGTATGAAGAATGAAAAGAGTCTGAAAGAATTTAAAAATAAATGTTTTGTATACTGTAATACTTGTCCGCCTCCGTAGTGTAATGGTCAGCACGCTCGGCTACCGTTCTGGAGGTCCCGGGTTCGATTCCCAAGGGGGGTAAAATAAATATAAGTGATTTTTGCACTGTCATATTTATTCAATATTACCCTGGACTGGTACCTGAAGCGGAGGGCTGATCACCTTTCCTTCATGTGTAAACCATCAAGATAACACTGCGTTTATATGACGCAGTGCCCTATGCACCATTGGGGTGCGAATAAGGGTTTTATTATATATATATAATAAGATGTAAGTATATATCGCTCACTCCTTTCAACAAGTCATATATCAAAAATCGTCAATTTTCAGTTGTGCACGTTTTTGGAATGCCCAGAAAATGTACTATATCCCAGCAAAAGCGGCATATTTTTAACTTAATATTTACCTGCTACAGGGCAGAAAGTATTGTTATTGCATTTTGATGAATAGGTATTGTTTAATAATTTTTTTAAATATACTAATTTTTTTTCAAATGGAGAAAAAACATTCAGGTTTTACCTAAAAAGATCTGTTGCACAGTAAAAAGTTCAATAAGTTGCTTGATATTTATTTATTTTTATTACATTGTATTATATTTTTAAACTTTAAAAACGATCTCCTGAAAAATCAAGTTTCTTGATTTATGACGTTCTTGAATGGAGTGAGCGATATGTCATTAAGATTTAAATTTAATGGCGACTTTAAATCTCTAGGGTTTAATTTTTATAAGATTAAATTTTTTTATTTTCCGGACTAGGCTAACAGAAATAGTATGAAATTGAAGTACTTTTGTGAATAATAAAAACACAAATACTTTTTATTAATAAAAAAGATAATGATAATGAGTGTTAAATATTTTGCATCCCGTTTCGCAGATCATGAGGAACCAGTCCATCGGCAATCCTCAGCTGAGCGGGCCGCCGGAGAACGGAATCCAGGACTTCTCCGGCGTTCCGGGCACCCCGGACCAGGGGGGCCTGAGTCACGCGAAGGACGCGGTCAACTTGAGTGATGAGAGGCGCCAGTTTATCCCGTTTCAAATCAAAACCGAGAGCGATGACAGTCTGACCTGGAATCAGACGGACATGGCAGATATAAACGGTAATATTATTTTTCTTTTTAAACCCTCATCCGCAACCGATGGTGCATAGGGCACTGCTTCATATAATGCAATCAGAATGCGATCTCTCAGTGCGGCAAAACCATGTATGGTAGATGTTCCAATGGTAGAATAAGAATTAGAAAAAAAAGTCAGTTTAAATAATAACATTTTTAATTAACGTTTTACTTAGTAAATACCACTGTTTCTTAAAATCTATTGTAATACTTTTTCGATGCATTCCCCATCATTTTCAAACACCGTATATGATGCGGAATGCATCGAAACACGTGTCACAATAGATTTTAAGAAATAGTGGTATTTACCAAGTAAAACGTTAATTAAAAATGGATAGATTTTACCACAAAGTGACTGCCGAATCAATTAATAAATAATAACACTTTTGCAAAGACTGTGTGGTATTCTATCCTCTCTGCCTATACCTGTGGGGAAGCGGCGCAATCTATTCTGTTTTTATTTTAGTGTCTAGTAACTATCTGAGATATATTATTAGATTAAAACCAATATTTTTAGCTTTTCCACTTTTTTTATTTGACCAGCGACCGGGTTTCGTCGTTACCGACATCATCAGACTGTCTGACCACCAGTCTGATGATGTCGGTAACGACGAAACCCGGTCGCTGGTCAAATAAAAAAATTGGAAAAGCTAAAAATATTGGTTTTAATCTAATAATATATTAAAAATGCAATTCCATCACGAAGTGTCAGTTGATAATATAAAACTATCTGAGAATAGCTATCTTTTCAATTATTAGTTTTACTCTCGTATTTAGTAGCTACCTATTCAGTTTTCAGTTTAAGCCTGGCGCTTTGTAGCTATCTATTCTTTATTTTCTCGGTTCGAAGCCAGTCTACCACAATTTGATACCTATTTCTAAAAATGAGCCGCTTAGGCTCACAGAAACAGTACAAAATTGAAGTAAAGTGGAACCTCTCAAAGCGAGCATAATTCGTTCCAGAGTCTTGGTCGTTAAGCGAAAAAAAAATTATTTCGACTGTCTTGGAAGTTTTGGCTTACAAGTGAATGTCGTGAAAAAGGGACTTGCCCTTTCTCAGTAACTCGTTTTGCGAAATGTCGCTTGTTAACTTTTCACCACGTTAACTTTGTTCCTAAGAGACGCCCGTGCGCTGCGGTATTTTGCCGTTTTTTAAATGATTACTTTTATCATGTATTTAGTTAAGAAACGATTTATTTTTCTAAATAAAAACGTTCAATGGGATTCATTGTGCCTTTTTGGTACTCTATAATACACGTGTGTCACATTATTCTTGAAATATATCGTAATATAAACAAATTAGATCGTAACATAAATAAATCAAAGCACGCATCGTGTGTTACTCTTACCCACTGGCGATACGTAGCGTCGAGAGTGAGACAGATATAGGGCATGATTATGGCGCGGAATAATTACCGACCGCAAGATAAATCAGGGATCTGTTCTTTTATTTATCCTTGTGATGTTACAAATTATTAGTCAGATATTTCAACAGATGTCATAAGGCCGAGGATTGACGTATTATTTTATCCAAAATTCCACACCATGAAAAAATCTTTCTAAGTTGAACTGAGGTTCGAAACTTGGAGCAAAGTAAAAACACAAACGCTTATGGCAGCCGCGTATGGGGCATGTTTTGTTAAAACACATACGGTTTTGCGAGCCGCGTGGATCCAGTTAAGGGAGCAATTTTTAACATTTTTTTTGTTCGTTAAATGAATTACTTCTTATGAGAAGTGCTCGTTTTGAGAGGTTCTACTGTATTTTTGTAAATAATAAAAACAGAAATATTTCTCTTTACATGTTGTTCATTCCAAAACTGTGTATTTTTTATAAGAATTTGTGTATTCAAATTGTATTCATAAAATGTACGCGAGAAGAACAAAGAGATGCAGTTCATTGACTTTTATTTAGTTTATAATATTGTCCCCACCACATCGCTGACTCCTTTCAAGAACGTCATAAACAAAAAACTTGACTTTTCACGAGAACATTTTTAAAGTTTAAAAATATAATACAATGTATTAAAAATAAATATCAAGCCACTTATTGAACTTTTACTGTGCAACAGATCTTTTTAGGTAAAACCTGAAGGTTTTTCTCCATTTGAAAAATATTTAGTATATTTTAAAAAATAATTAAACAATACCTTTTCTTCTAAATGCAAAAAAAAAACACTTTCTGCACTGTAGCGGGTAAATATTAAGTTAAAAATATGCCTCTTTTGCTGGGATATAGTACATTTTCTGGACATTCCAAAAACAGGCACAACTGATAATTGACAATTTTTGATTTATGACGTTCTTGAAAGGAGTGAGCGACATGTAACTCCTTAGAATCGTATATAAAGGGTGGAGGACAATTTTTTGTGTGTTCAGATAAGATTGAAATTGAAACGTGTATACGTCGCGCTCGCTCTTTTTCTATCGGCGTCGCTTTGTTCTTCCTGCCCTTATAACTTTGTAATTTTTGATGAAGAAATAATTGATTTTCAATTGCGCGTTTCCGTCTTCCTCATCATCAGTGCTCCAGTACCATTAGCAGTAACACATCTGAAAAAAAAAGTTTTCAGTTTTATAATTCAAATGTAACTTTGTTTTAAATCACTATAAATATTTTATTATAAGTTAATTATAATGTCTACCGGTTCTCAAGCTAACCGCTTCTTTATCAAGACTGATTAATACTAAAATACTATCTACTAAACAATTGTTTATAATGATAAAGTAGACATTATAATTAACTTATAATAAAATATTTATAGTGATTTCAAAACAAAGTTACATTTTAATTATAAAATGGAAAATCACAAAGTTAGTGCTTTAAATATAAATTATATTTTCAGTATTAGCCTAGCGCCTGCCATTAACAAAAGTGAATATTTTTCTAGCTCAAGTGGGTGCGGCACTCGGTCGGACGTCCCAAAACCTGCTGCAGATGCCAAACGCCTACAGCCACCCGCTGGCCTACCAGAACCTGCCCACCACCTCGAGCTACCAGCAGATGCTCCCGCTGGTCTACGAGCGCCACCAGCAGGCCTTCGCCACCAGCTTCATGTCGGCCTACTCGCAAGCCAACGCGCCCAACGTGCAGTACAACCCACCCACCTTCCACAAGGAACCCGACCCGCTAGACAGGAAAAGAGAGATCGACAACAATCAATATCTAAAGAATCTAATATCTAATAATCTGAACGAAAGATTGCAGACTGTTCCCAGTCAGGACGCCTTGTATAACGCCGCGGATAAGCCGGACAAAGATCGTGAAGCCGGCTCGCAAATGAATGTAGAAACGCCGCCGAGGTACGGCAAGTTAAAAGCCACGAATGGAATGCGTCTGCCGCAAGCCGCAAACGTTTTTCAGAGCATAGAAACCGTTTTGAACGAGTATGAGAAGAAAAATTACAATGATACGCAGCTCCCCGCGGGTGTCGAAAGAATCAAATCATTCCAGAACCCGCCGTCTTGCGATAAGCCTGAGGCGTCCGGTCTGAGCGACGGCGAACGCGGCAAATTTTCTTGCGAGGATTGCCAGTACACTTGTCAGTCGTCGGCCCTCTTGAAGATCCACGAGCGAACGCACTCCGGGGAGAAGCCGTTCAAGTGCAAATACTGCGAATACAAGTCCGGGCAGAAGAACAACGTCGTAAAACACGTCTTGGTTCACATGAAAGAGAAGCCGTTCCGCTGCCAGTACTGTGCGTACACGTGCGCACAGAAAAACAACCTGGTCGTCCACGAACGAACGCACACTGGTGAAAAACCTTTTGTATGCACATTCTGCGAGTACAGAACGGTGCAGAAACCCAATTTAGTCAAGCATATGTATCTCCACACGAACGAAAAACCATTTTCGTGCGACGTGTGCGAATACCGCTGCGTTCAAAAGACGAATCTGATGAAGCACAAGCAGAAACATTCGACTGAAAAACCCTTTGAATGCGGAGAGTGCGACTACAAGAGCACGCAGAAGGCTAATCTAAACAAGCATCAGATACTGCATTCCAAATTGAAACCGTACCAGTGTGAAGTATGCTCCTTTCAATGCGCCCAAAAATGCAATCTCTCGAAACACAGACAGACAAAACACGGACTTTCGTCCTCGGGCGATCCTTGCAAGAGGAATCCGGTCGACGAGTTCCCGAATCCGGCAGTCCCGTTCATCCAGCCGACTGCCGACGTTCACTCGGAGGCGTTGCCGATGGTGAATCCGATGACGCACCAGGATTTGATTAAAAACGAGTTCCAGGGCGACTATTCCCAGTCGCCTATTCCCAATTCGAGTGATCTACCCTGACCGATCAAACAAGTTATATAAAATATAAAGGCGGATTTACATTGAGACAGCTACTGACCCCAGTACTGGCGCCAAGAGCTGACTTACACTGTTCACATATACTCATCAGTAGAGGTCTTAATTTTCTTCACCCCTTTTCAAACTTTTATCCGCACCCAAGGGTGCATAGGACACTGCATCATATAAACGCATTGTTATCATTGATCTTATTTTTTGACATCTCATCAAAGATGAAGAAGAATATGGAAGTCTGGGCATTTACGGGGCTGACGACCGTCATAGGCTGGTTTAAGTGATCACTTTACACATGTGTAACATTCACCCATTCTACCCATTATTGACGACCACACTACTCAAATTCTTGGAAGTTCTATTATATGTATATATGAACCAATTATGAAACATTGTTCTTGAATCACTAGAACTTCACTAGAGACATCTATGGGTGAGATAAAAAGAAGCTTTTTATAGAGCAGAAACTCTTTTATTAGTATGTGAGGTCCGAATCCTGGATTATAATCACACACATGAAGGAAATGTGATCAGTCCTCCGCTTCAGGCACCAGTCCGGGGTAATATTAAATAAATATTAGAGTGAAAAAATCACTAATATTTGATACCTCCCCGCTGGGTAGCCAAGCGTGCTGACTATTACACTGTGGATGCCGATAGCGCCGTACTGACGTGAAATCAATTTAAACAATAGCAGTATCGAATCAGCACTGCTTGCTTTGTGTTTTAATTCATTTTTTGACTCAGTGTAAATCTGGCCTTACGTTATACATATATATATATTTGGTATATTAAAAGCATTGTTAACTTTGTGGTGCGGTAATATAACACTCTCCTTATCATTCATCGTTCACTTTGTGTAATACATACCAAAATGAACGATGAATGATAAGGAGAGTGTTACATTATATATATGTATATATATATATATACTATTTTGAGCTGATAATTTTAAATTCCGTTTTTTAGTTTTTTGAGAGGTATGGAAACAAAAATACATGTCGCAATTTTTTTAGCGTGTTCGCAAATCTGTTGCTCGCAAATCTGGATTTCTCATCTTGGGAGCTGTTTATATTGATATCTCAACATAGATGAAGAAGAATAAAGAAGTCTGGGTATTTACAGGGCTGTCATAGGCTAGTTTAAGTGATTTTATATCACATATCGCTCACTCCTTTCAACGTCATATATAAATAAACTTCATTTTTCAGGAGATCATTTTTAAAGTTTAAGAATACAATAAAATGTATTAAAAATAAATACCAAGCCACTAATTGAACTTTTTACTGTGCAACAGATCTTTTTAGGTAAAACCTGAAGGTTTTTTCTCCATTTAAAAAAATATTTAGTATATTTTATAAAATCATTAAACAATACCTTTTCTTCAAAATACAAAAACAACACTTTTTGCAACATAAAATCACGATTTTTGTTCACGTACCTCTCATATTGTTGAATTTAATAAAAAACAACAGATAAAAAAGGCTGACTTTGAGCGTTAGTACAAAATGCCTTTATATGGAATTTTGATTGACGTTCCCCATAAAGCTGTGGAGTTTTTTTTACACATTTATCGAAGTAAGCAGTTTACATTATTATATTGAAAATTTATGAGTGGTTGTTGACTATATCAAGAAAAAACCTACTAAAACTTTCAAAAACTGGTGTAATATTAACACATTGTTGTCGGGCGGTTTTGTGGACTTTTTTTTTTACATATCTATCGAAGAAAACAGTTTGCATTCTTTTATTGAAAATTGATGCATGGTTGTTGACTATATCAAAAAAAACCTACTAAAACTTTTAAAAACTGGTGTAAAATTAACGCATTGTTGTCGGGCGGTTTTGTTCATCGACCCCGACCATAATTATACTCTGCCAGTCTGCCACCCGACCCTCAGTATACTTTTCTTTATATTTGACTATACTCCTGGGTTATATATCGTGGGTATACTGGCGCAAAACGTGAACTCTAAAATCCCTTTTCATTAATTGATTCGGCAGTCACTTTGTGGTAAAATCTATCCATTTTTAACTTATGTTTTACTTAGTAAATACCACTACGATTTCTTAAAATCTACTGTGACACGTGTTTCGATGCATTCCGCATTATTTTCGGTGTTTGAAAATGATGCGGAATGCATCGAAACACATCGCTCACTCCTTTCAAGAACGTCATAAATCAAAAAACTTAATTTTTCAGGAGAACGTTTATAAAGTTTAAAAATATAATACATTGTATTAAAAATAAATATCAAGCCACTTACTGAACTTTTTACTGTGCAACAGATCCTTTTAGGTAAAACCTGAAGGTTTTATCTCCATTTGAAAAATATTTAGTATATTTAAAAATATAATTAAGCAATACCTTTTCTTTAAAATGCAAAAACAACACTTTCTGCCCTGTATCGGGTAAATATTAAGTTAAAAATATGCCGCTTTTGCTGGGATATAGTACATTTTCTGGGCATTCCAAAAACATGCACAACTGAAAATTGACGATTTTTGATTTATGACGTTCTTGAAAGGAGTGAGCGACATGTCACAGTAGATTTCCCTAAATGAGAAATAGAAATTACTCATCGGGAATATTATATGTATATATGACTTATGTATGTAATATGTCCGCCTCCGTGGTGTAATGGTCAGCGTGTTTAGCTACCGTGCTGGAGGTCTTGGGTTTAGGTCGATTCCCAGGGGGGGGTGAAAATAAATATTAGTGATTTAACACTGTAATATTTATTTAATATTACCCTGGACTGGTTCCTGAAGCGCAAGAGTGATCACCTTGCCTTCATGTAAGTAATGATCAAGATAACACTGCGTCAATTTGATGCAGTGCCCTATGCACCATTAGGTGCGGATAAGGGTTATAATAATAATAATAATAATGTAATATGTTTTAAAATAAATTTTAAGAAATAGTGGTATTCTCTAAGTAAAATATTAATTAAAAATCTAAAATTCCTGTTTGAATAATCTGTGTTATTGAAAGCTTTTAGCCTGAATAAAATACCCGCTATTAAACTCAAACTTGAATTTACTTGTAAAACCACATATATATGACATTTCAAACTCATCATCATCATCATCAAACCCTTATCCGCACCCCAATGGTGCATAGGGCACTGCATATAAACGCAGTGTTATCTTGATCGTTAACACATGAGGGAAAGGTGATCAGCCATCCGCTTCAGGTACCAGTCCAGGGTGATATTGAATAAATATTAGAGTGAAAAAATCACTTATATTTATTTGACCCCCCCTGGGAATCGAACCCGGGACCTCCAGAATGATAGTCGAGCGTGCTGACCATTACACTATGTAGGCGGACATTTCAAACTACTTAGTGTATTTTGCCAGTATATAAAACGTTAAAAACTTTATAAAATGTATTGTTAAGTCAAAATTGCATATTTTTGAGTTAACGTATTTTGCCAGTACAGCCACGATATTGCACATTTTAGTGATACATGGTACTTAATTTTATAGTGTTCCAACCAGGAATCGAACCTGTTGTCAGTAGTGTGCTAACCGCTACACTGCTGATACCAAATTTATTTTTCAAACTTAAAAAAAAATATTCCATATGTACTTTTTACCTTCAAACCCTTATCCGCACCCCAATGGCGCATAAGGCACTGCATTATATAAATGCAGTGTTATCTTGATCGTTAACATACGAAGGAAAGGTGATCAGCCCTTCGCTTCAGGCACCAGTCCAGGGTAAAATTGAATAAATATTACAGTGAAAAAATCACTTATATTTATTTCACCCCCATGTTCAACAAACATAACACTGCTTCTATACGATGCAGTGCTCTATGCACCATTGGGTTGGCTAAAAACCTTGATTTTTTTAATATTACGTCGTTTGCAAGTGACTACTCATATATCCGTTGGTAAAGATTTGTTTGCACAGCTTATGGGGGATGTTGTTGACGCTGTTTTTTTTGTAATTTTGATTTTAATGTGACCGTTTGTCATTCCAATGATGTTTTATTGAATGTATACAAATATTTGATATTACTGTATATTGTTTTGTAAATATGTATTACCATTATATGAAATTATTAAATTGTGCATAGAATAACAGATCTCTAAATCTACAATGCCATTTTGTTTTATTTACCCGTGTGCACAGCTGTAGAAAGCTAGGCTGATTTGTGTCAGTTTTCATATTTCCGGAAGTACGAAAATTGATGTCTGATTTTCTCTGGGGAGTGGGTTCTTTTTACAAGAAAAAAAATTTTTTTTTCATTGAATCGATGTATGTTGAAGATAGAATTATGTTAAAATAAAACACCTCTTGGAAATATTTTTCAATTATGACAAAAATTCACACAAATCGCTTACTCCTTTCAAGAACGTCATAAATAAAAAACTTGATTTTTCAGGAGAATGTTTTTAAAGTTTAAAAATATAATAGAATGTATTAAAAATAAATATCAAGCCACTTATTAAACTTTTTACTGTGCAACAGATCTTTTTAGGTAAAACCTGAAGGTTCTTTCTCCATTTGAAAAATATTTAATATATTTAAAAAAATAAATAAACAATACCTTTTCTTCAAAATGCAAAAACAACACTTTCTGCCCTGTAGCGGGTAAATATTAAGTTAAAAATATGCCTCTTTTGCTGGGATATAGTATATTTTCTGGGCATTCCGAAAACGTGCATAACTGAAAATTGACGATTTTTGATTTATGACGTTCTTGAAAAGAGTGACCGAAATATCCACAGATGTCATTGCTATAGTAATAACATCATACCAACTGACAGATAGACTTTGATGTTCATTAACGTCAATACTTTAAGGAAAATTTGCTCCGACGTTCATTTACGTCCATACTCCTGGACAGGTTGAGGTAAGTCTTATTATCTATTTTACATTTTAGTATTATAATTAGTTCACCCTATGGCAGAGCTTGTTAACACATTTTATTGTCGGGCGGTTTTGTTCATCAACCCCTCCCCTAATTATACTCTGGGAGTCTGCCGCCCGACCCTCAGTATACTAATCACAAGTAGCCGCAACACCCAATTCCCATCTGTACAATGTTTGCAGGCGTTTTTCGCGCTCTACCGAAATTAAGCAAATAGAACGCTCGCAAGCGTCTCCCGCTCTCTACCAACAGTATGGAAAAGGACCCTTATTATACTCTGGCAGTCTGCCGCCCGACCCTCAGTATACTAATCACAAGTAGCCGCAACACCCAATTCCCATCTGTACAATGTTTGCAGGCGTCTCTCGCGCTCTACCTAAAGTAAGCAAATAGAACGCTCGCAAGCGTCTCCCGCTCTCTACCGACAGTATGGAAAAGACGCTTTTAAGAGTTTCCCGCAAACATTGTGTTAACACACTTAGGACAGGTGTTTTTAACGCCTGCAGACCACTATCGACGGGATTTGATGATTGTGTACATATGGTTAAGATCTTAACAAAGAAATTGGTTCGTAACATTCAAATATGTAATTCCTTCTATTCTACCTTTGAAATGAGGCCAGCGCAGAAGTTACAAATACCCTTCCCGTCCCTGAGCATCAATCGACTGAACGGGTAGAAATACCTTTCCTGTTTTTAGTGTGTTAAGAAAAAGGAAAGTAAATGAAAATGCATTATTAAAATACCGTGTTTATTATTACATCAGTTTATATATATCGAGTAGTTTATACAAAATCACAAACGTTTATAAAAAAATCACAGTAAAATGATTACGTTTTTAAAGTCTAAAAATATTAAAAATAAATATAAACAAATTATAATTTTATTTTCACTATTAAGTCGTATATATACATAAATATAGTTTTTTTAAAGTGTAAAAGAGGCTCCCTTAACCTTTCCAGGAGTATAATAATTGATGGCCGACATTCTCTGGGGAGTGGGTTTTTTTCAACATTGAAAATGTATTTTTTTTAAATAAAATCTTTGTGTTATGAAGATAGAAATTATGTGAAAATAATTAAAATAAAAAATAAAACTTATTAATTTTTATTTTATGACAAAGTTAAATACAAATATCCACAGATGTCACTGCTATACGAGTTACATCATACCAACTGACAGATAGACTTGGACGTTCATTAATGTTGATACTCTTTTGAGGAAAATTCACACCAACATTCGTTTAAGTCCATACTCCCAGAAAGTTTAACAAGCGGCATTACGCATAATGAGTAAGAGTGAAAGGGCAAGTCCCTTTTTCACGACTTTCACTTGTGAGCCAGTACTTTAGTCTGTGTTTCATTTAAAAAGTAAGATTCTGGAACGAATTATGCTTGTGAGAAATTCCACTGTATACTGTCAACATTATCAGTATAAAATAAGACATTGGTAAAATGTAAATACAATTTTTACTTTCTTTTATTATATTTCTATGATGCCAAGTTTCGGCTTTGAGAGTAAATATATCATATAAAACAAAATCTAAAGTTCGAATATATAATTTCCTTTAAAACTAATAAAACATCTAAGAAACATGTGCTAAAAATATGTATATTGTTTATAGATACATTTTTAAATATTTATTTAAAATTTAAATACAGCAATGCCCCAATGAGTGTTCTCCCAATTTATGTCATTTTTACATACATTTTAAATCCAGTGACATTACCAGCTGAATTCTAATGGCCTGGGGTAACCTTGTTTTAGAATTCGGGTTTATTTTATTTGATCTGTAAGAAGTTTGGCATTTAAAATGGAAAGAAGGGGAAGAGACCTATATCCAACAGTGGAGGATGGAGGGCTCATGAAGAAGAAGAAGACGACACATAGAGTAGAGTACACATAATTATTTCCCATAAATCAATTTGATAGCAAATAAATGCACAATCCAAATGAATTGCATCATCCTTCAATGCAATATCATGATACCTCGACTTACATCGTTCAAACATAAGTCACTTGTTGTAAAATCAATCATAATGTATCTCTGGGGTATTGGTGTATTTTTAAACTTTTTCAAGGATTACATGAACTAATTAATGATTTGAATCTGTGGCTAATTGTGATTAAATCGATAATTCAATACCTGCATATAATTATTTAGCATACAATCAAATGAGAATATTTTTACTCAATTACCAGCAAAACTTAATATAACCAGCAAAATTCAGCAAGATCTTTGTGAAATACAGGTACATTTTTTAAAATTTTTTAATCTTTGTTGCGAGGAATCAATGTGTAGCATTTCAATGCATCTAAAAACGACAAAAATCTGACATACAAACACTGTAATAAACAGCAAAGTTCAATAAGATCTTTGCAAAAAATATAATTTTTAGTGATGATAATTTTTTTTATGAAGAATTAACACGCAACATTTTGATAATGAACATTTTGAAGCGTCTAATACTTTAGACACTGCATACTTTAGACCACAGATTCAATTACATTATGAAATACAAATAGTTTTTTAAAAGCAAACGATATATTTTCACCGCAGTGACAAAATTTCCATTCGAAAATCATTTGAATAATTCAAAAGGACCATCTTTACACTCGACCCAATTGATGAAAGACACCACAATGGTTCTACAATGAAAAAGACCTCCGCGCTGAGCGGATTCAGTGTGCATATCTCCATTTAGCTTGTGTCAAAGAGGAGATACTCATTGAGGCTTTTGGGCAACTCCAGTTCATCTATGATATCGGGCAGAATCATCCCTAGAAGATTTCTAAGGTAAAGCCTCAGCTGCATCTTGAGGGAGAGAGGTTTGGAGGCTCTCTCTATCAGCGCGGCCTTCTGCTGCGGAGTCAGGACGTTGTTTCGGCGAATCATGCAGAGGTCGAAGGACTGCGCCGCCGCCAGAAGGTCGTAGAAGATGTGTTCTCTCTCGGGAGCCACCACATTCTGGAGAGCGTTGAGGATACCATCCGGGTCTCTGAATTGCGTCTTCATAATCACCTGGAAATGGAAACAATCCATACTCAGACAGGCAGTTCTCTATTTTTTCTTTATTTTAACCCTTTCCACTATGACCATTTCTTCTCATAACTGATCACCTACTCTGATCAAAAAAATGTGACGTTTTTCTACCATTAAAATAAATATTTTGGTTCCCTAATTTTGGGACACTCTGTCTGGCAATTCGTATAACCACGTTAATTAAGATTAACTGTATTTATCTGAAATATTTGTTGGTAGAATATACTTGGGTGATAGAGAAAACAGTGATTAAAGTTATACCTGCGCCGGGCCAGACATTGTGGCCCACGGAGCTGCCTACTAGAATCATACAGGCCAGAATAGAATGTCTGGCCTACAGAGTGGTAAGAGTTAAATTATTTTGCATATCACAAGTACAAAAAAATATGTAATGTTAATACAAAAAAAGATCCCACATGGCCTGTGTGTGGGTAAACATTTTAATTTAGATTTTAATAAAAGAGCCACCCAACGTCAAGGGTTGCTGGGCATCTAGGCATGAACTGATGCACAACACATGGGTTTTCAATGCAATACGAATTGTTATTCTTACCCTAGCGCCGTGCTTCAGCAGAAGTCTGACCACATCTTCGTGGGGCTCAGAGTTGCTCGCGAGGTACTCGGCCAGCACCGGGCGCAGCTGAGATCCTGTGTCGCCAATGTCATTATATACGCGCAGATTAGGGTCAGCTCCGTGGGCCAAAAGCAACTGCACATAGACCAACAACATATTATAGTAAACTAAACCATCTATGTATGTGTCGGTAGCCTGGAGGGAAAGAGAGGGAGAGGAAGATCCCCACACCATGGACCGTCAAATTAAGGCAGCAGCAGGCACCTCAGTGGTTGGAGCGCTATGTGCAGCGCAGTCAAGGGATAACTGGAGAAGAGTCATTGCTTCTGCAAGGGTCACAACCCTCAGCAATGAGGAATAAGACGGAGAAGAAAAACGTATATTATTAATATTTTTTGACATCTCTTTTTTTTTTATTTCACCTATTTTAAAACGCAAGAGGTATTCTCGAAAATTCATGACCCGTGAAAATTTGAGTCAATGCTTAGTTCCACTTACAACATTTTGAGTGTGTCCAAATGTTCACAAATCTGGATTATCTCCAATTATAGGAGTAATTTTCATATTATTTTTTGACATCTCATCAAAGATGAAAGAGAAAATGGAAGTCTGGGCATTTACGGGGCTGACAACCGTCATAGGCTGATTTAAGTGATCACTTTTTACACACGTGTAACATTCACCAACTCTACCCATTATAAAAACCACACTACTCAAATTCTTGGAAGTTCTATATACATATATAACCCAATTTTGAAACATTGTTCTTGAATCACTAGAACTTCACTAGAGACATCTATTGGTGAGATGAGATAAAAAAAATAATAACTCCTGTAATTGGAGATAATCCAGATTTTGTGAACAAGTATTTGGACAAACTCAAAATGTTGTTGACTATATTTTTTATTGATATCTCAACACAGATGAAGAAGAATATGAAAGTCTGTGAATTTATGGTCTTACGACCGTCATAGGCTGAATTAAGTGTTCACTTTACACAGAATGCTTATAATTGTTTCCCGCTCTCTACCAACAGTATGTAAAAGACGCTTTTAATCATTTCCCACAAACAATCTTTTAAAAGCATTGTAGTTGACACATCGATCACTCCTTTCAACATAAATCGAAAATTGTCAATTTTCAGTTGTGCATGTTTTCGGAGTGCCCAGAAAATATACTTTATGTATATTTTCTGGGCATTCCGAAAGTGAAAGTGTTGTTTATGCATTTTGAAGAAAAGGTATTGTTTTATTATTTTTTTTAAATATATTTTTCAAATGGAGAAAAACACAGTAAAAAGTTCAATAAGTGGCTTGATATTTACATTTAATACATTTTAATATATTTTTAAACTTTAAAAACGATCTCCTGAAAAATCAAGTTTTTTGATTTATGACGTTCTTGAAAGGAGTAAGCGACATCTCAGATGGGTATTTTTTACACCTGCGAGCGTTGGCAATGGAATTTGATAAATATGTACATATATTTAAGACCTTAACAAGGAGATAGGTATATAATATTAATATAAAAGCATTGGATGATTCCTTCTTTTCTGCCTTTAAAATGAAGCCGGCGCAGAAGGTAAAAATACCCTTCCCGTCCTTAAGCATCAATCCACTCAATGGGTAGATGACTACCTTTTCCGTCCCAAGTGTGTTAATACAAAATACAATCTTCACATCCCTAGAAAATGGCAGAGGAGGATAACCAAACTTACATTCAATATTTCCATGCGATTGGAGATGCTGTCGGAGCAGGCCACGTGTAGAGACGACCCGATGATGTGACTCGCGTAGTTGACGTCTGCGCCTGGAGTTTTAATATCATTAATCATTTAAGAACAGCTTTCTTCTTTCATACGAAAAAGGAACAACCCCTACATGTATAGTAATGTAGAGTGCATGGCTGATGGAAGCCAAATCAGGATGGACACATTGGTAGCAACAAAACAGTGTTTTTTTAAATAATATATAAAATTACAAGTTCTGGTTCCAACCCTTATGTATGGAAGCGAAGCATGGAGTTGGCAAAAGAAGGATGAAAGCAGACTGAATGCGATCCCTCAGACGAATGTGTGGCAAAACGATGTTTGATAGATGTTCGAATGATGAAATAAGGAAAGAATGTAAGGCTGAGATAAGCATTATCGATAAAATTAAGAAAGGTGTGCTGAGATGGTTTGGACGTGTGGAGCGTATGAGTGAAGAAAGAATGGTTTAACAAATTTATGGGGCGAACGTAGTCGGAAAAAGAAGCAGAGGACGACCGAGGAAAACATGGCACAATCAGGTATGTCAAATACTTGAAAGCGGCCGGGTCAGGAGTCGTAATAATCGTAGGGTATGTATGAGGAGATGCATGAATGTAGAAGAGGCAAAGAATGTTTGCAAAGACAGAGTGGTGTGGCGTTCGATTCTCTCTGCCTACTCCTGCGGGAAGCGGCGTGATGGTTAGTAAGTTAGTTAGTTTGGGAAAATTGTTCTGGATTAAAAGATAAAGTCAAACGATTCCCCTTCTCCGAATTGTCTGTAAAACCACCCCGAATTGTAACCTGAAGCGCAGGAATGAACACCTTACCTTCATGTAATTAACAATTTTATTTATTTTATTTTTTATTTATTTATTTCATAGATACATACATTTTTTTAACTCTATGTATTACGGCTCTTTAGGCATGGCCTGTGTTGAGCTGAAATACTTATATGTTAATACAATTTATTTATTTATTATATATTTTTTTAAATTATTATATTATATACATTACATACAATATATATATTTATATATATATATATATATATAAAAACCCTTATCCACACCCCAATGGTGCATAGGGCACTGCGTCATATAAACGCAGTGTTATCTTGATCGTTTACACATGAAGGAAAGGTGATCAGCCCTCCGCGTCAGGTACCAGTCCAGGGTAATATTGAATAAATATGACAGTGAAAAAATCACTTATATTTATTTTACCCCCCTTGGGAATCGAACCCGGGACCTCCAGAACGGTAGCCGAGCGTGCTGACCATTACACTACGGAGGCGGACGATACATACAATACAAAAACAATTTACAGTATAAAAGGTTTTACAATAAAATAATTACACCTGGACTTTAATTAATTCACTTTCTACCTTGTCCCTGCCAACGAGAAGCAACCATCAACGGACACTGTTCTTAAAGACATATAAAGAAATATATAACACTGCCTCAATGTGATTAAGTGCTCTTTGCACCATTATGTGGTCCATATGACATATGTGATAAGGGTTAGGAAGAAGGAAATTATGTCATGCATTACGTCATTCACGTGTGTACTGCTGTAGGGTTCCTTTCGTAAGTTGGTTATAATTTTGATGAGCTGGAATTTTTATCTGACTGTATATATAATAATAAATAATAAAACCCTTATCCGCACCCCAATGGTGGATAGGGCACTGTGTCATATGTCGCAGTGTTATCTTGATTGTTTACACATGAAGGAAAGGTGATCAGCCCTCCGCTTCGGGTACCAGTCCAAATATTACAGTGAAAAAAAATCACTTATATTTATTTTACCCCCCTTGGGAATCGAACCCGGGACCACCAGAACGGTAGCCGAGCGTGCTGACCATTACACTAAGGAGGTGGACAAAATATATATAATATAATGATTATATATAAATGAATAATTGCATGGGTTACATGCATATAATATGTAAGGAAAGTATTCAAAATTGTTTGACGCACCACTATCGAGAAGCAGCTTGATGATGGGGATGTCCCCCTTGAGGATGGCCAGATCCAGCGGACTAGGTTTACCCAAGTCATCCGACTCATAGTTCAGCTTGGCTCCTTGCTTGATAAGCAAATTCACTATTGCAATGCTTCCTGTAATTATAATTTAAGCATTAATTAACATAAAAACAAAGAATAATCAATAATAAACAATAAATATGGGAGTCGAACACTGCAATTTACGGGGCTGACGACCGTCATCGGCTGGTTTAAGTGATCACTTTACACACGTGTAACATTCACCAATTCTACCCATTATTGACAAAAACATTACTCAAATTCTTGGAAGTTCTATATATATATATGAACCAATTTATAAACCTTGTTCTTGAATCACTAGAACTTCACTAGAGACATCTATTGGTGAGATGTAAAGAAGCTTTTTACTAAGCAGAAACTCTTATATTAGTATGTGAGGTCCGAATCCTGGATTATAATCACACACATGAGAAACGCCAGAAAATACCATTTTCATTTTTATTATTTAAGCTTATAATTTGACCAGATAATTTATTTACAACATTTTGAGTGTGTCCAAATATGTAACTCCTGTGATTGGAGATAATCCAGATTTTGTGAACAAGTATTTGGACACACTCAAAATGTTGTATATGTATAAATTGTGATTTAAATAAATGTATACAAATAAAAATAATAATTATACGACAAAGACTAGAATGGTAGAATGGTTTAAAGGAAGAGCTACCGCTATGTTGAACAATATCTCATTGTGTATTGATCTGTTCCATGTGTCTGAAGGAGTTTTCCGAAGCGGGATTCTTCTACACCTCTAGCAATAGTATTCTTGTATATTTTCGATTTTAATGTATATACTTTAAATTTTAAGTTTGTAATGTGTATGTCCGCCTCCGTAGTGTAATGGTCAGCATGCTCGGCTACCGTTCTGGAGGTCCCGGGTTCGATTCCCAAGGGGGGTAAAATAAATATAAGTGATTTTTTCACTGTAATATTTATTCAATATTACCTTGGACTGGTACCTGAAGCGGAGGGCTGATCACATTTCCTTCATGTGTAAACGATCAAGATAACACTGCGTTTATATGACACAGTCCCCTATGCACCATTGGAGTGCGGATAAGGGTTTTATTGTTATTAATGTGTATGTTAATTATAAGTAAATAAATTGAATTGAATAGTGAATGTTACACGTGTGATCACTTAAGCCCTGTAAGATGGAATCTGTAGCTTCCGAAACTAGTCGTTAAAATAAATATAACTCAAGTGGTAAAAAACAAGAGTTCTCATTTACAAATTCATCATGTCTTACCACAAAGTGAACGCCGAAACAATAAATAAAATAACTTATATCCCTAGTGCATTTTAGACCTCGGCTCTTAATGCATGTTTGTGCTGCAACCCTTAGTGCATGTTAGTCTTCAGGTCGACCAAAATCGCATGTGATAAACATTTTGTGTAGTTTTAAGTGTGTAAATAGTGCTATGGTAGTGACGGGTAGTATTGTTTGCATGCTGTAGTAGTGATTGTCCTGACGAAGAGACGGGTACATCTCTAAACCGGTAGACATAAAAATCTCGGTGAGTAAATTGTATTAATGTGTATGATTTTATTATTGATGCAAACTTGTAATTAATAATAAGATCATAGAGCAAGTTATGCAATTCAAGTATCAGGGTGTCGAAATGTCCAGCAGCATTAAACTCTACAATGAAGTAAGAGAGCAAGCAAACAAGGCCTCTGCTGCTAGCTTAAAAATTTTTGGATGTAGAAATAAATACATGCTGAAAGAGAGTTAGGTGAGAATCTACAAGACCCGCGTAAGATTGATCTTGACATATCGCTCACTCCTTTCAAGAACGTCATAAATCAAAAATCGTAAATTTTCAGTTGTGCATGTTTTCGGAATGCCCAGAAAATGTACTATATCCCAGCAAAAGAGGCATATTTTTAACTTAATATTTACCCACTACAGGGCAGAAAATATTGTTTTTGCATTTTGAAGAAAAGGTATTGTTTAATTATTTTTTTAAATATACTAAATACTTTTCAAATGGAGAAAAAACCTTCAGGTTTTATCTAAAAAGATCTGTTGCATAGTAAAAACTTCAATAAGTGGCTTGATATTTATTTTTAATACATTGTGTTATATTTTTAAACTTTAAAAACGTTCTCCTGAGAGATCAAGTTTTTTTTATTTATGACGTTCTTGAAAGGAGTGAGCGATATGGCACAGAACAAGACCGTGAGAACTAAAAGCCTTCTTAGGACACCTGAAATGAAGACTTTACGACCCATTGCAGGCCTAGCGCTTCGCAACAGAGTAAGAAACTCTGAAATAAGAAAAATCTGCGGTGTTGAAGATGTTGTGCGATGGGGAAAAGAAAGAAGATGTTTCTGGAGAAATCATGTGGGAAGAGCGAGTTGGGATCGAGTGGTGAGGATAGCAGCGGACAGCAGCGTAAAGGTTGAGACCTACCGGAGCATTTCGTCGTAACATAACGTCGTAACATCGCTCGCGGCGAGCATCAGCGAGCATCCCAAACTATGGATGGAGCGCTCGGCTCGATGTACTGACTGGCTGAATGCTCGCATCGTAACATGTTACGTTACGACAAAATGCTCCGGTCAGTCTCCACCTTATGAGGTAGCAGACCCCCAGGAAGACCACCTAAACGATGAAAAGATAGCTGGTCTTCTACCTCCCAGGAGCGGACTGGAGAATGAAAGGAAAAAAAAACGAAGAGGAAGTGTATGATGAAAAATAAATTAACTAATGAGTCAATGAGTGTGGACGTGAGTGTAGATTTGATACGGAAAGGATTATAGGAAGTAGAAAAATACAATTCTGCAGTAGAAACAATTATTGTACATACCTGAGAGTACAGCATAATGCAGAACAGTTCTGTAGTCGTGTCTGGCGTCCGTCATGGCATTCACATCTGCCCCGTGACTCAATAATAGAAGCACCGAATCCATTCCCTTAAAAAGACATGATACTTTAAATATTACTAACAAATTTATAGGATGTATTGATTTACCCTTTCCGGTCCATAAAATTTTTTAAAAATTCCACCAGGTCCACAATAGATTTACAGCATTACAGGGTTAAACAATACATCCAAGTTTTTTTTTAAATAAAACTACTCTTGTGTTAAAAATTTATTTTTATTTTGAATGTATACAATCTTGTCTCTTATTTTTACATTTTACACTAATTCGAGTGAGAAAAAATATGTTTGCTTGTATTTCAACATTAAACATATGAAGAAAAAAATGTCGAATGACATTCGACATTGGACTCACCGGAATAAAGTCGATGTCGAATGACACTCGACATTGGACTCACCGGAATAAAGTCGATGTCGAATGACACTCGACATTGGACTCACCGGAATAAAGTCGATGTCGAATGACACTCGACATTGGACTCACCGGAATAAAGTCGATGTCGAATGACATTCGACATAGGACCGGAAAAGGTTAATTATCTGAATCCCTTATATATTTTCACCACTGCTAAACATATTTAAATAGACTGTTGTTTTGCATCATCTCTCTCTATGTAAACGCTTGCATGTCCCGGGTTCGATTTCCAGGGAGGGGTCACATAAATATAAGTGATATTTTCACTCCAATATTTATTCAATATTACCCTGGACTGGTACCTGAAGCGGAGGGCTGATCACCTTTCCTTCATGTGTTAATGATCAAGACAACACTGTGTTTATATGATGCAGTGCCCTACGCACCGTTGGGGTGGGGATAAGCGTTTGAAGAAGAAGAAAATGAATGAGGAAGTGGCGAAGATTGTTTGCTGAGACAGATTGATGTGGCGTTCTAATTTCTCTACCTACCCCTGCGTAAGTGGCATGAATATCAGTAAGTTAGTTGATATGTTACCTGGCTGAACCTGGCGGCCTTCATCAGGGGAGTCATGCCGGAGCGATCTCTGGAGTCAGGGTTGGCTCCGAAGGTCAGCAGAAGCTCCAGATAGTCGGGGTCGCTCACCAGATTGATTTCCGAACCAAAAAAGTAACGCTTGTTGGGATCAGCCCCGTGCTCCAAAAGAGAACGGGCTATTTCCTGGATAAATACAACAATATAAGGATTACAACATTTTGAGTGTGTCCAAATACTTCACCAATCTGGATTATCTCCACTTTCTTTCTTTCTTTATGAGCCCTCTGACCTCCACTGCAGGATATAGGCCTCTTCCCCTTCTTTTCATTTCCTCCGGCCGGTTGCTGCTTGCAACCAGTTTCTACCCCCCACAGTGACTATATCATCAGACCATCTCTTATGGGGTCTTCCGACACCTCTTTTGCTCTCCCAAGGTCTCCATTGTAGAGTTCTGGGGGTCCATCTTGTGGGGTCCTGTCTCGCTATATGTCCTGCCTACTGCCATTTGAGTTTTGCCACTCTCCACTTAGGAGTATTTATTACATTTTTGACATCTCAACATAGATGAAGAAGAATATGGAAGTCTGGGTATTTACAGATAGGTAATTTGAGTAGTATGGTTGTCAAATCATGGGTGGAATGGTGAATGTTACAAGTATATAAAGTGATCAATGAAACCAATCTATGTCAGTCCTGTATTTACTTCAGACTTCTATATTCTTCTCCATTTGTGTTAACCCTCCCTTCCCGGTGTTGTGTACCTAGTACATATTGCTTCTAATAACCATAATATATCTATAAATATAATAAATACAAGGCTAAGATTTTTAGGTATTCCTCCATAACATATAAAATAATGTATCAGAATTTATCGGGTACATCAAAGGTATTTTGTCAATATAAACAGCGCGCGAAGAGTGTGCGGGAACCGCGACACTATATTCGCACTGACTTTTGCATATGTGCACTGTGCAAGCGTGAGGAGCTCAAAGCTCAATGTTCTCTGGCTAGCAGCAAGCTAGCGGCAGTAGCTCTTGAGCTGTCAGCAAGAGTGGACCTATGCTTGTTCCGTGAGCGTTGCCAGATGATTTTTAATGTTTTCAGCAAATAATTCCAAATTATTATAATTTTTAACTTCATTTATAGTTAATTAAGGGGATTAGCTATGAATATCCATATTTTTCGATTTAAAATTGCTAATTTTTTATTGTGTAGTATTACTACCCAACACCGGGACGCGCGTTTTTATTTTAGCACTGGAAGGGAAAGGTTAATATGTAAATAAATGAATAAAGATGTGTGTTGCTTCTAACCATATGTTTATTCCTGATGGCAAGCCTCAGTGGTTCATCACAGAGTGTGGTCCGGGGGAACTCTTCATCAGTATCGGGACGGTAGTCCACTGCAGCACCGCTCTTCAACAGCAAGTCTACCAGCTCTGAATATCTACCGACAAAACAAAACAGTTCAGTTGAAAACATATCTTGTTTTATAAAATCTTTGACCCTTTGTCTGATGAGTTTTTATGAAGAACTTAGTTGGGAAAGAGCAGTTTTTTTTCTATTTTGAATACAGATATACCCTGCTTAGCGCTGCCCCTATTTATGCTGTTTTGATAGAGCGGTTCAGTGACTCACTGAGGAAGGAAAAACATGCAATCTTTTACTCAGGAATTTCCTAATATTTCTACTAGACTCCCAATCTGTTTATATTGTACAAGTCATGTGTAAAGTGTGTGCATTCCCAATAATTTTAAATACATACTACAATACTATTTTGTCGTTTCAAACACATTACTTTTTGTTTATAAAATCGAGATAATTGAACACGATATACTAAAATGGCAGACATTCCTGCAAGAAAGTAAGTCAGGAGTTATTTATATATATGTGGGAAATAGACCCTCTTTGGTGCTGATTTATTTAGCGCTATTCTACTAGCGCGGATTACGGTTTACTGTTTATGATATTAAGATATGCTAGAGGCATTCGAAACTACATCATAGAATGCTAGGCTACATCATAGAATGCTATGCATTCCATAGACCGATATAGTTAGCAACACAAATGTGCTCCAAAGAGTAAGAGCAGGGAGACAGTTGCTGACTGATATCAAGGTCCGGAAGGTGTCTTATCTGGGGCATGTGCTGAGAGGAGACAAGTACGAGTTATTGCACCTAGTGGAGGGTCCACGAGGTGTGGGCAGAAGGCAGATCTCCTGGCTCTGGTATATATGAGATTGACCAGTGATCAGAACTGGTAAGGCGCTGTTTAGAGCTGTGTTAAAAAATCGTATGTGCAGTTTTTATTACTACATATATATTTTTATTTCAATAAAAAAAATCTTCTTCTTTTAAATCAGACATTGAACTATTCACCCTAAGGATGATACATTAATATGGGTAGAATGGTAAATGTTACTCAAGCATCGCTGAAAGTGATCACTTAATCCAGACAATGGTCGTATGTAAGCCCTGCGTTAACATTGACTTCATATTATTTTTGTATAGGTAAATATTAGTATAACAAGTTTTTATTACCCGTGCTCAGCCGATAGATGCAAAGCGCTATAACCGCAATCATCCCTGGCATTCACGTCACAACCTCGTACAAGAAGCAGGCGAGTGGCTTCCACGTAGCGCTGCCAGATGGCGTAGTGGAGAGGGCGCAGTCCCTGGGTGACAGGTTCATTTACCTGTTGAATTTAAATCACACCATTTTAATGAATCTGTGAATGTGGCTGAAAGTTTTCAATGCGCATTTCTTCATACACATCATTCATTTCTTGGTTGAAAGCCGGCCACTGTACACATTTATAGTTCCTTAGTAAAATAAAATAAAACTAAAGAAAGTTAAGAAAAATCACAAATTTTTTATTTTTATCAGTAAAATTACTTAAATTAATACACATTGTTGTCAGGCAGTTTTGTTCATATCAACCCCTCCCCTAATTGTACTCTGGCAGTCTGCCGCCCGACCCTCAGTATACTAATCGCAAGTAGCCGCAACACCCAATTCCCATCTGTACAATGTTTGCAGGCGTCTCTCGCGCTCTACCTAAAGTAAGCAAATAGAACGCTCGCAAGCGTCTCCCGCTCTCTACCGACAGTATGGAAAAGGACCATAATTATACTCTGGCAGTCTGCCGCCCGACCCTCAGTATACTAATCGCAAGTAGCCGCAACACCCAATTCCCATCTGTACAATGTTTGCAGGCGTCTCTCGCGCTCTACCTAAAGTAAGCAAATAGAACGCTCGCAAGCGTCTCCCGCTCTCTACCGACAGTATGGAAAAGAACCCTAATTATACTCTGGCAGTCTGCCGCCCGACCCTCAGTATACTAATCACAAGTAGCCGCAACACCCAATTCCCATCTGTACAATGTTTGCAGGCGTCTCTCGCGCTCTACCTAAAGTAAGCAAATAGAACGCTCGCAAGCGTCTCCCGCTCTCTACCGACAGTATGGAAAAGAACCCTTATTATACTCTGGCAGTCTGCCGCCCGACCCTCAGTATACTAATCACAAGTAGCCGCAACACCCAATTCCCATCTGTACAATGTTTGCAGGCGTCTCTCGCGCTCTACCTAAAGTAAGCAAATAGAACGCTCGCAAGCGTCTCCCGCTCTCTACCGACAGTATGGAAAAGAACCCTAATTATACTCTGGCAGTCTGCCGCCCGACCCTCAGTATACTGATCACAAGTAGCCGCAACACCCAATTCCCATCTGTACAATGTTTGCAGGCGTCTCTCGCGCTCTACCTAAAGTAAGCAAATAGAACGCTCGCAAGCGTCTCCCGCTCTCTACCGACAGTATGGAAAAGAACCCTAATTATACTCTGGCAGTCTGCCGCCCGACCCTCAGTATACTAATCACAAGTAGCCGCAACACCCAATTCCCATCTGTACAATGTTTGCAGGCGTCTCTCGCGCTCTTCCAAAAGTAAGCAAATAGAATGCTTATAGGCGTCTCCTGCTCTCCTAAAAATATGTAAAATAGTTATGCCGAATATGCCAAAAGTAGTATCCACAAGATGTTTTCAATTGAAGCTCTTTTTATTTACTACAATATACACCTATGTATATTTTTTACCTTTTGTATTATTGAGACTTCAATAATACAAAAGCAATGCAATGGTCTATTCGGTGACACTGTAAAACACTGTTTAACTATAAAACACTGATAATCACTGTTTTAATTTGATAAAAGAAATTTTACGAACCGTTTCAACAAAAATAAATGCAAAATTGTAAGGATTGTATGATTACTCGGAATTACATAAGGGAAGCTAAATTTGTACAAAATAGATACACCCACTTTGTATTAAATTTAGAAATGCAATGGGCTACATGCTTGATTTATTTTATAATGAAAAAATTCTAAGTAATAAAATGGAAAAATTGATTGGGTTTCGTCATTACTTACATCCAGTCTAATGATCAGGTCACTGGTCAAAAAAAAACAAAGTATAAAAAGCTATATAGTTGTTTTATTATATAAAATGCATTTCCATTGTAGAAATGTCAGTACAAAACATTTATCTTATTTAATGATAACATTGATTTTAAAAATAAAGAGATGCATGAATGTAGAAGACCTCAAAAAAGATAGTCCGACGATGCAGCCGCAGGGAAGGGGGTAGAAACTGGCTGCAAGCAACAACAGACCGAAAAAAAATGGAAGAATACGAAAGAGACCCATATCCAGCAGTGGAGGTCAGAAGGCTAAAGATGAAGAATGAATGTGGAAGAGGTGAAGATTGGCGTGGCGTTCTATTCTCGATGCCTACCCCTGCAGGGAAGCTGCGTAATGGTTAGATCTCTTCTTCAAACCGTTATCAGCACCCTAATGGTGCATAGGGCACTGCATCATATAAATGCGGTGTTATTTTGATTGTTGACACATAAAGGAAAGGTAATCAGCCCTCCGCTTCAGGTACCAGTCTAGGTTAATATAGAATAAACAAAGAAGAGTGAAAAATCGCTCTGAATTTAAATTTATTTGACTCCCTCTCCTGGGAATTGAATCCAGGACCTCCAGAACGGTAGCTGAGCGTGCTGACCACTACGGAGGCGGACAAATGGTTAGTTAGTTCGTCAGAACAAAAAAAAATAGCATGTATCCCATAGTTTTTCAAATATGTTAAATATTTGTTGGTTTGAATCCTGGCTTATAGTTCAGTTTGAGATTGCTAGATGTCATTACATATGATACATACTATGCAGAGTGTCATTTGAATTAAATTAGAGTCCCGAAAACTCAGGAATCCGGCAATAATCCGAGTCTGGTAGTCCGGATAACTCAGCCACATGCTGGCAGGGTGAAAAACTTAAAATGATGCTTTTTGTCAACACATGTATCACATGTGTTGACAAAAAGATTGATAAAGACATAGAAAGGAGAGTGAATGCTGGGAACAAAGTGAATGGTGCACTGAAATCAGTTATAGCAAATAAAAACCTATCAGCGGAAGCTAAACTGGCAGTGCACAACGGAGTCCTGGTTCCAACTCTAATGTATGGAAGTGAAACATGGAGTTGGCAAAAGAAGGATGAAAGTAGACTGAATGCAGTCGAAATGCGATCTCTCAGAAGAATGTGCGACGAAACGATGTATGATAGATGTGCGAATAGTGAAATAAGGAAGGAATGCAAAGCTGAGATAAGCATTATCGATAAAATTAAGAAAGGTGTGTTGAGATGGTTTGGACATGTAGAACGAATGAGTGAGGAAAGAACGGTAAAACAAATTTATGAGGCGAATGTTAGCGGGAAAAGAAGCAGAGGAAGACCGAGAAAAACATGGCACGATCAGGTATCCCAAATACTTGAAAGTGGTCTGGTTAGGAGTCGTAACAATCGGCGGGTATGTATGAGGAGATGCATGAACATGGAAGAGGCGAAGAATGTTTGCAAGGACAGAGTGGTGTGGCGCTCTATTCTCTCTGCCTACCCCTGCGGGGAAGCGGCGTGATGGTTAGTTAGTTAGTTAGTTACATGTATCACATTAATACAATTTTGCGGCTATTTGGATAATGAATATCTTGGTAAAGAAAAGAGATGGAGCAAAATCTGTGATTGCATATGATAGAGGCTAGTTACAAAAATGCTTTGAGCCGTGTTTGAGTACTGATAATTGAGTTACGGCTAGTTGCCCTTTACACATTACGCTAACTCCTTTCAAGAACGTCATAAATCAAAATACTAGATTTTTCAGGAGAACGCTTTTAAAGTTTAAAAATATTACACAATGTATTCAAAATAAATATCAAGCCACTTATTTAACTTTTTACTGCGCAACAGATCTTTTTAGGTAAAACCTGGAGGTTTTATCTCCATCTGAAAAATATTCAGTATATTTAAAAAAATAATTAAACAATACCTTTTCTTCAAAATGCAAAAACAACACTTTCTGCCCTGTGGCGGGTAAATATTAAGTTAAAAATATGCCACTTTTGCTGGGATATAGTACATTTTCTGGTCATTCCGAAAACATGCACAACTGAAAATGGACGATTTTTGATTTATGACGTTCTTGAAAGGAGTGAGCGATTAGTGCAGTTTCGGCCTTATATATATTAAACCCTACTTAAATGTAAATAAGAACTTTTTTTAAATGGGAAGTTTCTCATTTTATCTTGTAAAACTGGTAACAATGATTTTGTATGAATACAGTTAAACCTCTATCTATCGTTCCTCGAATAACACTGGCCAACAATGATTTTTTAACTGAAATTTGGATGACTGATTTGGACTAGTGTCCGCCTCCATAGTGCAATGGTCAGCGCGCTCGGCTACCGTTCTGGAGGTCCCGAGTTCAATTCCCAGGGGGGGGGTCAAAGTGATTTTTCACTCTAATATTTATTCAATATTACCCTGGACTGGTACCTAAAGCGGAGGGTTGATCACCTTTCCTACATGTGTTAACGATTAAGATAACACTGCGTTTATATGATGCAGTGCCCTATGCACCATTGGGGTGCGGATAAGGGTTTGAAGAAGAAGATTTGGACTAAGTTAATCATTCTTATTCAAAGTCTATATGGTGACAACTAGATAAAATACGTGAATTGTGCTTTGGTAGTGACGTGTAGTATTGTTTGTATGCTGGTGTAGTGATTATTATCCTGTTAGATTATTATAACTAACTAACTAACTAACCATCACGCCGCTTCCCCGCAGGGGTAGGCAGAGAGAATAGAGCGCCACACCACTCTGTCCTTGTAAACATCCTTCGCCTCTTCCATGTTCATGCATCTCCTCATACATACCCGCCGATTGTTACGACTCCTAGCCTGACCACTTTCAAGTATTTGGCATACCTATCGTGCCATGTTTTTCTCGGTCTTCCTCTGCTTCTTTTCCCGCTAACATTCGCCTCATAAATTTGTTTAGCCGTTATTTCCTCACTCATTCGTTCTACATGTCCAAACCATCTCAACACACCTTTCTTAATTTTATCGGTAATGCTTATCTCAGCTTTGCATTCCTTCCTTATTTCACTATTCGCACATCTATCATACATCGTTTTGTCACACATTCTTCTGTTAGATCGCATTTCGACTGCATTCAGTCTACTTTCATCCTTCTTTTGCCAACTCCATGTTTCACTTCCATCCATTAGAGTTGGAACCAGGACTCCGTTGTGCACTGCCAAAGGTCAGGATACTAACTAAGATAATAATCACTACAGGATAATAATCTATTTGCTATAACTGATTTATGGCAAATAGATTATTATCCTGTAGTGATTATTATCCTGACCTTTGTCACCTGACCTTTGTCTTTAGACGGGTACGTCTTTAAAACGGTAGACAAAAAAATCTCGGTGAGTGGTTGGTTAT
The DNA here is from genome assembly GCF_059751285.1 of Brachycentrus maculatus. Lineage (NCBI taxonomy): Eukaryota > Metazoa > Arthropoda > Insecta > Trichoptera > Brachycentridae > Brachycentrus > Brachycentrus maculatus. The sequence goes on from NW_028280797.1 coordinate 520,676, forward strand.
ATATAATACTAACAAAACTAACATTTTGAACAATTATAGAGGTCAGCATAAATTAAAAATGCATTTGTTTAACCTTGGCTCCGCACGCCAGGAGGATCCTAATCTCGTCCAGGGGACACAGTCTGATGATGGAATCCGCCAGCTCCCGCTGAAGAGGATTGGTAGAAATGCACTCGGTAGGCATTTTGATTTCTGGTCTGTCTGCTGCAAAACACCTCCAATAACTCCACCGCTATCTGGAATCAAAGATAAATCTATATAATGTGTGCAAGGAAAGTGATTTTCTAATAAAAAAAAATCTAATATCCAATTCAAACCCCGCCCACTCCTTTCATCCTACGAGTATATAAGTTGATTCATTGATATGTTTAATTCTAGTGCGTGTTTAACCTTGACTCGTAACGCATGTTTGTGCTAAAACCTTTAGTGCATGTTGGTCTTCGGGTCTAGCAAAAATCGCATGTGTTAAATATTTTGTGTAGTTTTAAGTGTGTATATGGTGCTATGGTGGTGAAGGGTGGTATTGTTTGCATGCTGTGTTAGTAATTGTCCTGACGAAGAGACGGGTACTTCTCGAAATCGGTTGACATAAAAATCTCTGTGAGTGGTTATATACTAATATTATTAACACAACTAACTAATTAACTAACTAACCATCACGCCGCTTCACCGCAGGGGTAGGCAGAGAGAATAGAACGCCACACCACTCTGTCTTTGCAAACATTCTTTGCCTCTTTTGCATTTCCTCATACATACCCGCCGATTATTACGACTTCTAACCTGACCACTTTCAAGTATTTGGCATACCAGATCGTGCCATGTTTTTCTCGGTCTTCCTCTGCTCCTTTTCCCAATAACATTCGCCTCGTAAATTTGTTTTACCGTTCTTTCATCACTCATTCGTTCTACATGTCCAAACCATCTCAACACACCTTTCTTAATTTTATCGATAATGCTTATCTCAACTTTGTATTCCTTCTTTATTTCACTATTCGAACATCTATCATTCATCGTTTTGTCGCACATTCTTCTGAGAGATCGCAGCATTAACATTTTTGTAAAAAAATAAATAACAAAAAAATACCAGACTGAGATAAGCATTATCAATAAAATTAAGAAGGGTGTGTTGAGATGGTTTGGGCGTGTGAATCAAATGAGTAAGGGAAGAATGGTAAAACAAATTTGTGAGGCGAATGTAGTACGAGAATTGAAGTGTTTTGCCAATCGATAACTATCGACAGATCGTAATTTTACACCAAGAAAGCATGCTGTATTCTTTGGTGCGGCATACAATCTTCTGTTGGCAATCAGACAATGAAATGGTTACAATAGTGTCAAGGTTGCAATTTGGCATCGATTCCTTGATCGATAAATTCGATAACGTCTATCTGCATAGGTCAAGAACCCAGCTGCGTGATTATCCAATGTTTGTATTCATGAATACCATTTAACGGCTGATTGCCACATATGGGATAGAGACCAGAGCAGACAGTAAAAACCAAATCTCCTGTAATAACTTCAGAAATGAGGACATTTAGGTGCAAAGTAAGAATATACAAGAAGTGTGTAAGACGTTTGTTTGTCCGCCTCCGTAGTGTAATGGACAGCACGCTCGGATACCGTTCTGAAGGTCCTGGGTTCGATTCCCGGGGGAGGAATAAATAAATATAAGAGATTTTTAATTTTTAAATATAAGTAATTTAATTTTGAAACATAAGTTAGTCAAAATAGTTATTTTTATTTCAAATAATTTTGAAATTAAAATTAGTCAAATAAATGCAAGTGATTTTTCACTCTGATATTTATTCAATATTACCCTGGACTGGTACCTGAAGTGGAGGGCTGATCACCTTTCCTTCATGTGTTAACGATCCAGATAACACTGCGTTTATATATTATATTTTTATATTATTTTTTGACATCTCATCAAAGATGAAGAAGAATATTGAAGTCTGGGCATTTACGGGGCTATATGCTGCGTTTATATGATGCAGTGCCCTATGCACCATTGAGGTGCAGAAAAGGGTTTGAAGAAGAAGAAGTGTAAGACCGATTTCCACATAAGAGATAAAGACCAGAGCAGACACAGCTAGAACCAAATCTCTTCAATGAACTTCAGAAATGAGGACATTGAGGTGCATAACCTAAAAAACACGTTGAGAGACGGCTTACTACTTCCTTGGGTAGACTGTAGAGGTAGGTAGTAAGGTGAGCTAGGTACAATTTACCAAGGCAGGCCGTAGAGGTAGGTAGTAAGGTAAGCTACGTGAGTAGGCAGAAGAAGTAGGTAGTAAGGTAAGCTACTTACTACTTAGTAAGGTAGGGCAGGTACTTTTTGCGTTTTTACACGTCACGCGGGTGAGTTAGGATAGGTACTGCTTTTCTGCCTATATGTAAGGCACGTCCCTTCCTAATGCGGATACAATTTTTAATAGATTTGGAAGTGTGGCTGATTGTGGTGCCACCAGTGGAGAAGTTGACCAAATGAGCACCAAACGAGCGACATATCCCCTTAACCAAGTTGTTGACTATCAATTTTTTAATTTTTTTTATTTCTTAAGTCAGCTTATATTATACTAATATAAACTATTATTTACACTTAATTTACATATTTTTGGATATATATATATATATATATATATATATATATATATATATATATATATATATATATATATATATATATATATATATATATATAAATATATATATATTTATATATATATATATATATATATATATATATATATATATATATATATATATATATATATATATATATATATATATATATATATATATATATATATTCTGATTCTGACGGATTCTGTCCGCCTCAGTAGTGTAATGGTCAGCACACTCGGCTACCGTTCTGGAGGTCCCGGGTGTGATTTCCAAGGGGGGTAAAAAAAAAATATAAGTAAATTTTTCATTGTAATATTTATTCAATATTACCATGGACTGGTAACTGAAGTGGAGGGCTGATCACCTTTCCTTCATGTGTAAAAACGATCATGATAAAACTGCGTTTACAAGACACAGTGCCCTATGCACCATTGGGGTGCGGATAAGGGTTTTTATTATTATTATTATATATATATATATATATATATATATATATATATATATATATATATATATATATATATATATATATATATATATATATATATATATATATATATATATATATATATATATATATATATATATATATATATATATATATATATATATATATATATATATATATATATATATATATATAAATATATATATATTTATATATATATAAATATATATATATATATATATATATATATATATATATATATATATATATATATATATATATATATATATATATATATATATATATATATATATATATATATATATATATATATATATATATATATATATATATATATATATATATATATATATATATATATATATATATATACATCTTCTTACAGTAAACAAAACATTTATTTTTAAATTCTTTCAGACTCTTTTCATTCGTCATACATTCAGGCATCTCATCATACATTTTCAAACCCTTGTACATAAAAACAATTTTGCGACTCGGTTTTTTTCAACAATGGCAGTCTTATTTTATCCTTATTTCTAGTAATATGTTCATGACAATTTGTGTTTAATACTATTTTATCCTTAAAATATTTCGGTAATATGTCGTTAAAAATGAATGATGGAAGTTTAACTTCTGAAACATGTAGTCTATAATAAAACTCAAGTGGTAAAAAACGAAGTGTTTTCTTTAATCATTGTCGTTAAAAAAATTATGTGTAAAGATCAGCATGTTTAATTTTAGCAAATTTAAGTCTCTTTTTTGTAGACCACTTCTTCAGTTCTTCTCTCATTTTTTCTATATTATACTATGATGTTGTTTTTGTCATCACACACGCCAGACTAGGCGAAGAGGTGTTGCGCAAAGTAATGCTCATAGGTTGACGCAACGCACGCCGAGATTGAAGTTCAAATGTATCGATATGGGCATGAAAGTCGGATATTTTCGCGTCACTAGCAATTGGCCGCGTCGATAATCGATTACGAAAATATAACCGCTCAATCTTGCATCGATGCATTCATCCATTTATGCAGCATCATTAACCCTAGATTATTTATCTATATATATATATATATATATATATATATATATATAATATATATATATATATATATATATATATATATATATATATATATATATATATATATATATATATATATATATATATATATATATATATATATATATATTTATATATATATATATATATATATATATATATATATATATATATATATATATATATATATATATATATATATATATATATAACGTGGTAAGTGGGTGTATAATAATAAAATAAACAATGTGTTGCTTTGTAATTAAAGTTTAAAATTAAAGTTTTTTTCTTAATTTATCTTTATAATATGTTTCTATCTATCTATCTGATTCTGACAGTTTATAATATTATATTTTTTCTATCGGAAGTCTTTTGTTTTATTCTGTGCGACGCATGCGACATCTGGTGGTAGAACTGTTTTATGTAGGTACTATTTGTAAGTAGTTAATAAAATGTATAGGTAGGTACCTAGGTATTTTATTGCACACATATATATATATATATATATATATATATATATATATATATATATATATATATATATATATATATATATATATATATATATATATATATATATATATATATATATATATATATATATATATAATAAACTATATTTGTAGATACAATGCCATTTGTGGATCGCACAATATTGACATCGCTCACTCCTTTCAACAACGTCATATATCAAAAATCGTAAATTTTCAGTTGTGCACGTTTTCAGAATGCCCGGAAAATGTACTATATCCCAGCAAAAGCGGCATATTTTTAACATAATATTTACCATATTATTTTATGACATCTCATCAAAGATGAAGAAGAATATGGAAGTCTGGGCATTTACGGAGCTGACGACCGTCATAGGCTGGTTTAAGTGATCACTTTACACACGTGTAACATTCATCAATTCTACCCATTATTGACAACCACACTACTCAAATTCTTGGAAGTTCTATATATATGAACCAATTTAGAAACCTTGTTCTTGAATCACTAGAATTTCACTAGAGACATCTATTGGTGAGATGTAAATAATCCAGATTTTGTGAACAAGTATTTGGACACACTCAAAATGTTGTTAATAATATTTACCCGCTACAGGGCAGAAAGTGTTGTTTTTGCATTTTGAAGAAAATGTATTGTTTGAGTATTTTTTTAAAATAAACTAAATATTTTTCAAATGGAGAAAAAACATTCAGGTTTTACCTAAAAAGATCTGCTGCACAGTAATAAGTTCAATAAGTGACTTGATATTCATTTTTAATATATTTTATTATATTTTTAAACATAAAAAATAATCTCCTGAAAAATTAAGTTTTTTGATATATCGCTTTCATTTAATTTATTCAAGTTAGTTGGAAGATACTGCTTCTTAGCAATGAAGCCGCAAATGTGCATATCGCTCGCTCCTTTCAAGAACGTCATAAATCAAAAATCGTCAATTTTCAGCTGTGCATGTTTTCGGAATGCCCAGAAAATGTATTATATCCGAGCAAAAGAGGAATATTTTTAACTTAATATTTACCCGCCACACGGCAAAAAGTGTTTTTGAAAAAAACGTATTGTTTAAGTATTTTTTTAAACATACTAAATATTTTTCAAATGGAGAAAAAACCTTCAGGTTTAACCTAAAAAGATCTGCTGTACAGTAAAAAGTTCAATAAGTGACTTGATATTCATTTTTAATATATTTTATTATATTTTTAAACATAAAAAATAATCTCCTGAAAAATCAAGTTTTTTGATATATGACGTTGTTGAAAGGAGTGAGCAAAATGTCAAATATGACTGACGTGCGACGCCATTTGCAGAAATTATAACATCTTCAGATAGGGTGAATAATTTTGCGCCACGTGTATAACATACATCGTTTGTTTGGGGAAAACTGTTTGAATATTTTCTCTCTAAGGGGTCACAAATAGACATTTTGTTTTCCGCACTTTTCTAGGAACGCTCTGGAACAATATTTATTTCTTTTTCCGTACTTGGCAAGCGATATACAGTTTTTATGCGTTCCACTGAAGTGCCAGTTCGTGGCATTATTTTAGGGTCAGGTGCGAGACGCGTGTTTGGCAATCTCGTGTCGACGAACACGTGGCTCGAGCACGCGTTTCATTTGTTTATTTAGACTACCTTTGCTTGTGGAAACTTGTAGTTTTCAGGTGTATCAATTGAAATAAAACAGATAACAATTCATTTTTAAATATATATTGTAGTCACAGGAGAAAGTGGCCAAGGGAATTTTTTACAAAAGCGTGATTATTGACTAATTGATATATTACTAGCTTAATATTGCCCTGAAAAAATCCCAAAGGATTTTAAACTTGTAAGTATAATATATTGACTTGGTAAAAATGACTAACTGCATTGATGTTTATTTTGTTGCCAAGCAAAAGTGACTTAAATGGCCCTCCTGAACATTTTACGTTTTGTTAGTTGGTCGCTTTCTCCTGTACGACTACGATATATTATTTCAGCATTCTTCGTAGTGCAATAGTCAAAGCACGATCGGCTACCGTTCTGGAGGTCCCGGGTTCGATTCCCACAGGGGGGGCGCTCAAATAAATATAAGTAATTTTTTCACTCTAATATTTATTCAATACTACCCTGGACTGGTAACTGAAGCGGAGGGCAGACCACCTTTCCTTCTTGTGTTAACTAAAGATCAAGATAACACTACGTCTATATGATGCAGTGCCCTACGCACCATTGGGGCGTAGGGCGTAAAAGGGGTAAAATGTTACACTATTATAACGGGTCGTAAGCCCTTTGAATGCCCAGACCTCCATATTTTTCTCCACCTATTTTCTTCGAACCCTTATCCGCACCCCAATGGTGCATAGGGCACTACAACATATAAACGCAGTGTTATCCTGATCGTTAACAAACAATCCTTTAAAGGAAAGGTTACTGGCCCTCTGCTTCAGGTACACAGTCCAGGGTAAGATTGAATGAATATTAGAGTGAAAAAATCACTTATATTTATTTGACCCCCCCTGGGAATCGAACCCGGGACCTAGAGAACGGTAGTCCCTACGGAGGCAGACTTCATATTTCTGGAGATGTCAACATTCAAAAGGTGCGAAGTTTTATGTGTACGAATATTTGAACGCACTTGTAATATTGGTGATACGACTTACGGACATAACGTCATTTTTCACCTTAAAATAATTCTGTCGCATGATTGTGAAATAGGTATTAGAGAATTGCTTAAAATAAATATTTCTGACGTGGAAAACAGTTTTGTTTCGCCGAAATAATACAATGAGATTTTAAAGTTTTATTTACTAAATAATTTTAATACTACACTCTCCTTATCATTCATCGTTCATTTGTGTTATACAACTTTTATAAACACTAATTCATTTAGAATAATAATTCCAAATGATGATAATAATCATTCAAAATGATGATAATATTCATTCCAAATGATGATAATAATCATTCCAAATGATGATAATAATCATTCAATTGATGATAATAATCATTCCAAATGATGATAATAATCATTCCAAATGGTGATAATAATCATTCAATTGATGATAATAATCATTCCAAATGATGATAATAATCATTCCAAATTATGATAATAATCGTTCCAAATGATGATAATAATCATTCCAAATGATGATAATAATCATTCCAATTGATGATAATAATCTTTCCAAATGATGATAATAATCTTTCCAAATGATGAAAATAATCATTCCAAATGATGATAATAATCATTCAATTGATGATAATAATCATTCCAAATGATGATAATAATCATTCCAAATGATGATAATAATCATTCAATTGATGATAATAATCATTCCAAATGATGATAATAATCATTCCAAATGGTGATAATAATCATTCAATTGATGATAATAATCTTTCCAAATGATGATAGTAATCATTCAATTATGATAATAATCATTCCAAATGATGATAATAATCATTCAATTGATGATAATAATCATTCCAAATGATGATAATAATCATTCCAAATGGTGATAATAATCATTCAATTGATGATAATAATCTTTCCAAATGATGATAATAATCATTCAATTATGATAATAATCATTCCAAATGATGATAATAATCATTCCAAATGGTGATAATAATCATTCAATTGATGATAATAATTTTTCCAAATGATGATAACAATCATTCCAAATGATGATAGTAATCATTCCAATTGATGATAATAATCATTCCAAATGATGAAAATAATCATTCCAAATGATGATAATAATCATTCCAAATGATGATAATAATCATTCCAAATGATGATAATATTCATTCAATTGATGATAATAATCATTCCAAATGATGATAACAATCATTCCAAATGATGATAGTAATCATTCCAATTGATGATAATAATCATTCCGATTGATGATAATAATCATTCCAAATGATGATAAAATTCGTTCAATTGATGATAATAATCATTCCAAATGATGATAATAATCATTCCAAATGATGATAATAATCATTCCAAATTATGATAATAATCATTCCAAATGATGATAATATTCATTCAATTGATGATAATAATCATTCCAAATGATGATAATAATCATTCCAAATGATGATAATATTCATTCAATTGATGATAATAATCATTCTAAATAATGATAATAATCATTCCAAATGACGATAATAATCATTCCAAATGATGATAATAATCATTCCAAATGATGATAATAATCATTTAATTGATGATAATAATCATTCCAAATGATGATAATACTCATTCCAAATGATGATAATAATCATTCCAAATGATGATAATAATAATTCCAAATGATGATAATAATCATTTAATTGATGATAATAATCATTCCAAATGATAATAATCATTCCAAATGATGATAATAATCATTCCAAATGATGATAATAATCATTCCAAATAAGACTATACGTCAAAACTTTTTTTATATTTTTTTTATATTGAATTGAAAACAAAAGAGTTATTGAAAGGCAAGGAGTTAAAAATTCGAAATGTATTCCAAAAAAAGTCCAATAATAATATATCTCTTCTTCTTCTAACCCTTCTAACCCGCACCCAATGGTGCATAGGCCACTTGATCGTTAAAGTCTAGGTGATCGTTGAAGTCTAGGTGATCCAGCGCTTCAGGGACCAGTCCAGGGTAATATGAAATACATATTAGAGGGTAAAATCACTAATATTTATTTTGTAAAAAAAAACACTTGTTTTATTATCACTTGAGTTTATTTTATTATGACGACTAGTTTCGGAATCTATGCTTCCATCTTCAGGTCTAAATATAAACTGATATTTATTTTCACCGCCCCCCCTGGGAATCGAACCTGGGACCTCCAACGCGGTAGCTAAACACGTTAACCATGTAGGCGGCATTTTTATTTTTTTTACTTTTCTTAGTATACTAATTATCTGGGAAAATTTAAATAATTATTAGGAGACACGTCTCTTTGTCATCTGTTCGCGGAAAACACGTGTTTTCACGTAAAAATGTCACGTTTATTTTATGAAGATCGTATTGAGTCGAATTTGAATCCTAGCCAATTATTATTCTTGTTTGCAAAGAGGAAATTAATTAACTTCTCCGACAAACTAATCATCGCCTTATCGTCGTCACATTTTATCAAACTCCCCTTTACTTGCAAACTAACTAACCAACCTACTTCCATAAGGAGTAGGCAGAGAACAGAACACCACGCCTATCTGCCTTTGCAATAATCTTGCCGATTATTGCGGCTTCTGACCGGACCATGCCTAAAAACTAACTAACTAACTAACTAACCATCACGCCGCTTCCCCGCAGGGGTAGGCAGAGAGGATAGAGCGCCACACCACTCTGTCCTTGCAAACATTCTTCGCCTCTTCCACGTTCATGCATCTCCTCATACATACCCGCCGATTGTTACGACTCCTAACCTGACCACTTTCAAGTATTTGGCATACCTGATCGTGCCATGTTTTTCTCGGTCTTCCTCTGCTTCTTTTCCCGCTAACATTCGCCTCATAAATTTGTTTTACCGTTCTTTCCTCACTCATTCGTTCCACATGTCCAAACCATCTCAACACACCTTTCTTAATTTTATCGATAATGCTTATCTCAGCTTTGCATTCCTTCCTTATTTCACTATTCGCACACCTATCATACATCGTTTTGTTACACATTCTTCTGAGAGATCGCATTTCGACTGCATTCAGTCTACTTTCATCCTTCTTTTGCCAACTCCATGTTTCACTTCCATACATTAGAGTACATACCATGCCTAAGTATTTGAAATACTTGATCATGCCAAATTTTCCTAGGTCTTCATATGCTTTTTTTATTAACTACTTCCGCATGGATTTGGAGGAAGAAGAATGAAAGTAGATTGAATGCCATCGGAATGACATCTCTCAGCGCGGCAAAAACATGTATGGTAGATTTGTAGCACATTTGGTTTATATGTCGCTCACTCCTTTCAAGAACGTCATAAATCAAAAATAGTCAATTTTCAGTTGTGCATGTTTTCGGAATGCCCAGAAAATGTACTATATCCCAGCAAAAGAGGCATATTTTTAACATAATATTTACCCGCTACAGGGCACAAAATGTTGTTTTTGCATTTTGAAGACAATGTATTGTTTAATTATTTTTATAAATAAATTAAATATTTTTCAAATGTAGAAAAAACCTTCAGGTTTTACCTAAAAAGATCTGTTGCACGGTAAAAAGTTCAATAAGTGGCTTGATATTTATTTTTAATACATTGTGTTTTATTTTTAAACTTTAAAATCGTTCTCCTGAAAAATCAAGTATTTTGATTTATGACGTTCTTGAAAGGAGTGAGCGATGTCTTAAAATGATAGTGGATGTGTATAGTTCATAATAAATATATAACATTTTGAGTGTGTCCAAATACTTGTTCATAAAATCTGGATTATCTCCAATTACAGGAGTTATTTTCATATTATTTTTTGACATCTCATCAAAGGTGAAGAAGAATATGGCATTTACGGGGCTGACGACCGTCTATATATGTATCTCTGTAACCAATTTTTAAGCATTGTCCTTAATAAAAAGCTTCTTTTCATCTCACCAATAGATGTCTCTAGTGAAGTTCTAGTGATTCAAGAACAATATTTAAAAAATTGGTTCATATACATATATATATAGAACTTCCAATAATTCGAATAGTGTGGTTGTCAATAATGTGTAGAATTGGTGAATGTAAAGTGATCACTCAAACCAGCCTATGACGGTCGTCAGCCCCGTAAATGTCCAGACTTCCATATTCTTCTTCATCTTTGATGAGATAACATTAAAAATAACTCCTATAATTTTTAGATAATCCAAATTTGTGAACAAGTATTTGAACACACTCAAAATGTTGTATTTTTAAACTTTAATTTAAAATGGATAGATTTTACCAATGAAATGCCATATTCTTCTTCATCTTTGTTGAGATGTTAAAAATATTAAAACTATTTGTCATTTAGCTATTGTTTGGATTTCCTTTGTATGTGAACACGTGCTTGGAACAAGACAGCAGTCTGTCAGACACGCGAGAGCTTTGAAGAGCTTAAAAGCTATTTTTGTTAATTCTCTTTGTACCGTATGTGTCTTCTTCATATAGACTGTAGCTATGGCCAAATGGTCCACTAAAGCAAATCCTATTTATACCCTGCACTGTCTGGATATATTATCATTTTATTTATTGACTGTCTTGGGCAGATTTTATGTAAATTTATATATCGCTCACTCCTTTCAAGAACGTCATAAATCAAGAAACTTGAACTTTCAGGAGAACGTTTTTAATGTTTAAAAATATAATACAATGTATTAAAAATAAATATCAAGCCAGTCATTGAACTTTTTACTGTGCAACAGATCTTTTTAGGTAAAACCTGAAGGTTTTTTCTCCATTTGAAAAATATTTAGTATATTTAAAAAAATATAAGTGGGTAAAATAAATATAAGCGATTTTTTCACTGTAATATTTATTCAATGTTACCCTGGACTGGTACCTGAAGCGGAGGGCTGATCACCTTTCCTTCATGTGTAAACGATTAAGTTAACACTGCGTTAATATGATACAGTGCCCTATGCACCATTGGGGTGCGGATAAGGGTTTTATTATTATTATTATATTTAAAAAATAATTAAACAATACCTTTTCTTCAAAATGCAAGTACAACACTTTCTGCCCTGTAGCGGGTAAATATTAAGTTAAAAACATGCAGCTTTTGCTGGGATATAGTACATTTTCTGGGCATTCCGAAAACACGCACAACTGAAAATTGACGATTTTTTTTTCATGATGTTCTTGAAAGGATTGAGCGATATGTACATTTGCGGCTTCATTGCTAAGAAGCAGTATATTCCAACTAACTTGAATAAATTAAATGAATACACCCATACCTCGCTTTACGGCTTAGATACGTTCTACGAAACCTGGCCGCAAAGCGAAAAGCCGTATAAGGAATCAATTATTCTAGTGATTTAAGAAAATAATTGTTTTTATACCACTTGAGTTTCATTAAGTTTCATTGAGTTTCATTTGTCCGCCTCCATAGTGTAATGGTCAGCACGCTCGGCTACCGTGCTGGAGGTCCCGGGTTCGATTCCCAAGGGGGGTAAAATAAATATAAGTGGCTTTTTCACTGTTATATTTATTCAATATTATTACCCTGGACTGGTACCTGAAGCGGAGGGCTGATCACCTTTCCTTCATGTTAATGATCAAGATAACACTGCGTTTATATGATGCAGTGCCCTATGCACCATTGGGGTGCGGATAAGGGTTTGAATGAATGAAGTTTCAGAAGATAAACTTCCATCATTCAGGTCCGAACACTTTTCCTTCATGTGTAAACGATCAAGATAACACTGCGTTTATATGACGCAGTGCCCTATGCATCATTGGGGTGCGGATAAGGGTTTTATTTATGTACATATTTATTTTTTGTACATTAAGTTAAATTAATTTCAAAAAGTCCTTTTTTTAAACGAAATAGACGCACTGGAAGGCCGAGAAAAACTTACGATCATTATTTTACTATTTAAAAAAATTGTATTATTTACAAAAATACTTCAATTTCATACTTTTTCTATGAGCCTAAGCGGCTTATTATTAGAAATGGGTAAAAAATTGTGGTAGAGTGAGTTCGAACCGAGAAACTCTGACTCGAGAGTCCGCGACACTAACCACGAGACCACAACCGAAAGTCGAAATAATCGCTGGGAAATAATCGGTGGGCGAAATAATCACGAATGTAATGCAGGCGAAGAATGCTAAAGACATGTTGTTGTGGCGTGCTATTCTCTCTGCTTACCCCTGCGGAGAAGCAGCGAAAAGATTACTTAGTTACGAGTTCAATACACTACCTAGTTCACTTTTTACTTTCTAAAGCAGGGTATTTTTAGTCTGCAAGTACTCTTTGTGCCTTGTGGAAGAATGAACGAAAATACTCCACGTTCGTAGGGAAATCCCAAGAAAAGACGCAGTCTAGCATGTTATTGGATCCATGCCAGAATTATAGTTCTGTCAAAATTGACCCAAGCAGTCGGTCCGACTCGTAGTGTAGTGATTAGCGTGTTTGGCTACCATGCTCGAAGCCCTGGATTCGACAACCAGGGAGATCAAAAAAAAATCATTTGATTTTTCATCCTAATATTTATTTAATTAATTATTTCATCTCACAATAGATGTCTCTTGATAATGATATTTTCTGGCGTTTCTCATGTACATATGTGATTATAATCCAGGATTCGGACCTCACATACTAATATAAGAGTTTCGGCTCAATCAAAAGCTTCTTTTCATCTCACCAATAGATGTCTCTAGTGAAGTTCTAGTGATTCAAGAACAAGGTTTCTTAATTGGATCATATATATATAGAGGTTCCAAGAATTTGAGTAGTGTAGTTTTCAAGTAGTCCGCCTCCGTAGTGTAATGGTCAGCACGCTCGGCTACCGTTCTGGAGGTCCCGGGTTCGATTCCCAAGGGGGGTAAAATAAATATAAGTGATTTTTTCACTGTCATATTTATTCAATATTACCCTGAACTGGTACCTGAAGCGGAGGGCTGATCACCTTTCCTTCGTGTGTTAACGATCAAGATAACACTGCGTTTATATGACGCAGTGCCCTATGCACCATTGGGGTGCGGATAAGGGTTTTATTATTATTATAGTTTTCAATTATGGGTAGAATTGGTGAATGTTACACGCGTGTAAAGTGATCAATTAAATCAGCCTATGGCGGCCGTAAGTCCCGTAAATGCCCAGACTTCCATATTCTTCTTAATCTTTGATGCGATGTCAAAAAATAATATTAAAATAACTCCTATAATTTGAGATAATCACGATTTGTGAACAAGTATTTGGACACACTCAAAATGTTGTTAATTGTGAAAGGTGTATTGAGATACGAATCGAATGAGTGAAGAAAGGATAATTGAACAAATTTATGAGGCGAATGTGGTTGGTAATAGAAGCAAAGGAAGTCTTGTCATCTTCGGGGATGGATACGTACTCATCCGTACGTACGTTTGTATCTATCCCTCAAGATTATATACTTTTAAAACCAGTTGGAAAAATGTACCAAAAATAAAAATGGTAGGCAAAGTTAGTTTTATTTATTTTATATTTTTTTCCTATCTTCGGGGATGATTTAAATATACATATAATATGATTTCAATATAATATAATGCAGTGGTGGGATCCAGCCGGTTCGTACCGGTTCGCTAGAACCGGTACCTAAAATTTATAGAGTTCGCCGAACCGGTCCTCAACCCAATGTTGTCACAAAATATTCCGATTAAGTTGTTATGTGAATGTTCTGTTTATGTGCTTCTTGATAAAGACGTGGTTAGCTACGAAACCGGTAGACATTATAATTAAGTTATAATAAAATATTTATAGTTATTTTAAAACCAAGTTACATTTTAATTAAAAATGAATAAATGTAAAAACTATATTTTTATAGGGAGGGGGGTAGTACCTATACTAAAGTGCGAACCGGTATTTGAAAGTTTTTAATCCAATAACTGATATAATAATCCCTTACCGCACCCCAATGGTGCATAGGGCACTGCTTCATATAAACGCAGTGTTATCTCGATCGATTACACATGAAGGAAAGGTGATCAGCCCTCCACTTCAGTCCAGTCCAGTGTAATATTGAATAAATATTAGAGTGAAAAAAATCACTTATATTTATTAAACCCCCCATGGGAATCGAACCCGGGACCTCCAGATATAATGGCCGAAATCATATTCAAACAATAATGGCATAAATTATCTATTAAACAAAGCCAATATCAAAGACATTTATATTATTAAAATGTGTTTTGTTTAATTTTGTACTTGTATACCTCTAAAAAAACACCATTTAGTTATACTTTTTCTACATCGCTCACTCCTTTCAAGAACGCCATAAATAAAAAATCGTAAATTTTCAGTTGTGCATGTTTTCGGAATGCCTAGAAAATGTACTATATCCCAGTAAAAGAGGCATATTTTTAACTAAATATTTACCCGATACAGAGCAGAAAGTGTTGTTTTAACATTATGAAGAAAGGGTATTGTTTTTTTTTTAAATATACAAAATATTTTTCAAATGGAGAAAAAACATTCAGGTTTTACCTAAAAAGATCTGTTGCACAGTAAAAAAATACATTAAGTGGCTTGATCATTGATTCATTTTATTAAACGATCTCCTGAAAAATCATGTTTTTTGATATATGACGTTGTTGAAAGGAGTGAACGACATATCAACATTATTTTAATGTGTTTTTTTTGTATTTGTATACCTCTCAAAAAACACCATTTATTTATACTTTTCCTACACGTGAAAACAAGTCGATTCATACAAAATGCGTGTAAAAACTAGCTAAACAACATTGCACTGATAAATTTGTTTA
Source organism: Brachycentrus maculatus (assembly GCF_059751285.1). Taxonomy (NCBI): domain Eukaryota; kingdom Metazoa; phylum Arthropoda; class Insecta; order Trichoptera; family Brachycentridae; genus Brachycentrus; species Brachycentrus maculatus. The sequence goes on from NW_028280797.1 coordinate 536,731, forward strand.
CACAACGCTCTACTGGTCTAAATATTAAATGGCGTTTCGCGCGGTGTTATTTTGGTTTTGATTATCAACCTAGGCCATGTTGTACGCAGTTCGGATCATAACACGTTTCGGCCAACGGAAACACGTGACGATCGTCTATTTTAGCACGTGGCGGAATTGTTTACGATCGATCTGTTTGTACACAAGAGTTGGCACTGCAAAATAGAGTCGATTCGCAATCGAAACGCAGTATTTTTTTAAATTTATTAACGTAAATTGTATACATTTTTTTAAATCACAATTTTAAACATATTTAAAACAATTTTTTGCAGAGACCCACCAAACCACCTTGTGTGTCTTGTCGGTGGAGTTCTTTTCAAATACATTTTTTTATTGTTTTTAACGATTTTAACCTAATATACACACAAAAAAGAGAGAAAAATTAAGAATATAAACATTGTACAATTTTACAACATTTTGAGTGTGTCCAAATACTTGTTTACAAAATCTGGATTATCTCTAATTACAGGAGTTACTTTCATATTACTTTTTGACATCTCATCAAAGATGAAGAAGAATATGGAAGTCTGGGCATTTACGGGGCTTACGACCGTCATAGACTGGTTTAAGTGATCACTTTAAATTATCTGGTCAAATTATAAGCTTAATAATAAAAATGAAAATGGTATTTTCTGGCGTTTCTCATGTGTGTGATTATAATCCAGGATTCGGATCTCACATACTAATATAAGAGTTTCTGCTTAATAAGAAGCTTCTTTACATCTCACCAATAGATGTCTCTAGTGAAGTTCTAGTGATTCATGAACAAGGTTTCTAAATTGGTTCATATATATAGAACTTCCAAGAATTTGAGTAGTGTGGTCGTCAATAATGGGTAGAATTGGTGAATGTTACACGTGTGTAAAGTGATCACTTAAACCAGCCTATGACGGTCGTCAGCCCCGTAAATGCCCAGACTTCCATATTCTTCTTCATCTTTGATGAGATGTCAAAAAGTTGTACAATTTTCATAAAATGAACTCTTGATCATTTACCCATTCCTTTATTTTGCCTTTGTTCCATATTTTATTTTGACCTCTAACATCCGTCGGCAACAAATTTAAAATGTTCGGAACGATATATTGCAGTGTTGGACTCCCATATTTATAGTAGTTACGCACATCTCTACTGCAGTAACTAGCAACTATTTATTATTTTATATATTATTTGAGTTAGAAAATTCTCCTTGCACAAGGATTTATAGCACAGTTAGTTTTTATGTTTTAAAATTATCGTGTTTTTTTAACTCTCATCAAAGATGAAGAAGAATATGGAGGTCTGGGCATTTTACGGAGCTGACGACCGTCATAGTCTAGTTTGAGTGATCACTTTACACACGTGTAACATTCACTAATTCTACCCATTATTGACAACCACACTACTCAAATTTTTGGAAGTTCTATATATATGTAATAAAATACCTAGGTACCTACCTAGACATTTTATTAAGTACTTACATATAGTACCTACATAAAACAGTTCTACCACCAGATGTCGCATGCGTCGCACTGAATAAAACAAAAGACATCAGATAGAAAAAATATAATATTGTTAACTGTCAGAATCCGATAGATAGAAAATTATTGTAAAGATTAATTAAGAATAAACTTTTATTGTCGTTTCTTTAATTACAAAGCAAAACATTGTTTATTTGATTATTATACACCCACTTTACACATTATTTACAGCCAATTTACGAAGGAAAATATTACCACGTTATATATATGAACCAATTTTGAAACATTGTTCATGAATCACTAGAACTTCACTAGAGACATAGTACCCTTGATCTTCACATTAGTTAAAAAATGCCATAACTAGGCGAAACAATTGTCACGATTTTATTTTTTTATGTGTTTTTGTTAATAAAAGTTTATTTTTGTGTCTACTAAGTAGACTCAAAAAATCTGTATTGGATTTAAAAATTAATACATAATTTAAAGCTTTTAGCCTGAATAAAATACCAGCTATTGAACTTAAAGTTTAATTTACTTGTAAAACCACATATATATGACATTTCAAACTACTAAGTGTATTTTGCCAGTTCATAGAACGTTGAAAACTTTATAATATGCATCATTAAGTCATAATTGCATATTTCGCTCACTCCTTTCAAGAACGTCATAAATAAAAAAAACATGGTTTTTCAGGAGAGCGTTTTTAAAGTTTGAAAATATAATGCAATGTTTTAAAAATAAATATCAAGCCACTTATTAAACTTTTTTCTGTGCAACAGATCCTATGAGGTAAAACCCGAAGGTTTATTCTCCATTTGAAAAATATTTTGTTTATTTAAAAAAATAATTAAACAATACCTTTTCTTCAAAATGCAAAAACAACACTTTCTGCCCTGTAGCGGGTAAATATTAAGTTAAAAATATGCCACTTTTGTTAGGATATAGTACATTTTTTGGGCATTCCGAAAACATAAACAACTGAAAATTATCGATTTTTGATTTATGATGTTCTTGAAAGGAGTGAGTGATTTTAGAATAAACGTTTTTTGCTATCCATTGCACAACGTCCAAAAAAACAAACAGTTGAAAAAAAAACAGCAAAAAACTCACCAGTTCAGCTTGTAAACAACAGCAAAAACTTCTTGCAGGAAAAAATCGCAAAAATAACGTTTTAAATATTACTAATATTTTTTTTTAAATCGCGGTGTAAACGTCAGAAAACCAGAGATTTCTCTCGTCTCTTCGTCGATTGGCTGTGTATCCTTTGTTTCGGTCGCACTCCTTGTGGCAGGCTGCGAGGGAACAAGTCCTCTATCTCTCGATAGCTTGTAGAAGACTGACCAGTTTTGTTTTCTCTGTTGGCGTCCGTTCTCGCTTTGGAGATAATCCAAATTGGATCTGTGCCAAAGACGAAGGCAGAGTGCACGGTGTTAAGGAACGTTCAATGGGTACCTACCGATTTTCGACGCAAATTCGCGAAATACAGCTATTAATATGATGTTCAAGTAACAGGTACAAAAGGTCAAAAAACTCGACGGATCGATCTACATTTTTTCGATTTATTTTTTACATAATTTTTCGACATCTCAGCATAGATGAATAAGAATTCGACATCTCAACATAGTTTTCCCGGATGTGTCGTTTATTTCTTCTTTACCGACTTAATTTCATACTAAACTAAACCGCATCGATCGTTTCTCTATCACCATTTACCGCATTATCGTTCGAATTAAGCTGCATATTTGATACATTTTGTCCGTTTTTTTACATTATTTCCAATTTTCTTACATTCAACGGCAACGTATGGGATGGAAACTATAGAAAGCTTGTGTAACCGATAGCAGGAGAGGTCGATATTGATGAAAAGGAGCCGCTGCCTGTACCTGCATTTCCAGAAGCGTGCACACTCTTTGAAAGAAAACTTTCTACAACGCACATTCAATAACCGATGCTGAAAAAAATACTATTTGCAAACCCGAAAATATACTTTTGACTTACGAAAATAAAACAGTTAAAAAACAAAATTAATTTTTTAAATTCTATTCAGGTTTGTACTTTTTTTAAATAAATACATTTGCATCTGAAACATGTATTCTTCTTAGAATTTTAGCCTACGAATGGTTATGCAGGTTGGGAGGATGGTATCTTTACTCCGTCGTATCTATTTGCGTATTGCCCTCTTAATCCCGCATTCATAGTTTATTTTAATAGGTCCCTTTAAAAACGATAGATAGAGGTTTCACTGTATTCATACTTTACAATAACGGCTCAAATAACACTTGCGCTGAACATCTCACATACAAAACTAGGTATAATTTTGCAAAGATAAATTGTTCGGTTGAAATCCCTCCCTGAACTGTGTATATAGGTACTCTCAGCCAAGATCCCGATGTCATCGCCTTTGTTAGCTACTCTCGCGCGACACAATGCCCCCAACAAAGGCCACTGTTCCAGGTGCATATTCCGCGTAAATCTCAAATAAGAGTTCACGGGCCTCTCCTCTTTTGTCGTTTGCATTAGGGTAATACAATGTGGGATATTTCCTATGAAATAAGTACTAGTAATAAGGATAAAATAACATTTTTGAAAAAAACTGCGAGATGCCTGAAAATGTGAATGTGAAAATGAAAATGTATGCAGAATGAAAACAGTCTGAAAGAATTTAAAAAGAAATGTTTTGTTTACTGTAAGATGTATATATGTATATATATATATATATATATATATATATATATATATATATATATATATATATATATATATATATATATATATATATATATATATATATATATATATATATATATATATATATATATATATATATATATATATATATATATATATATATATATATATATATATATATATATATATATATATATATATATATATATATATATATATATATATATATATATATATATATATATATATATATATATATATATATATATATATATATATATATATATATATATATAATTAATAGTTTGTATTAAATGTAATATAAGGTTACTAAAGAAATATAATAAAAAAATATAAAAAAAATCTTTCTTTCTTTTAAATTTATATTACGATAAAAATTACTTGACATAAATTTACTCTATATTTACGCAATTACTCTCGCGCGACACAATGCCCCCAACAAAGGCCACTGTTCCAGGTGCATATTCCGCGTGGATCTCAAATAAGAGTTCACGGGCCTCTCTTCTTTTGTCGTTTGCATTAGGGTAATACAAAGTGGGATATTTCCTACGAAATAAGTACTACAGACAGGTAGTATGGACATGTGGAGCGAATGGATAACGAGAGAATGACTAAGAAAATATATGTGGCGAATGTGAGAGGGAAAACAGAACGAGGACGACCGAAAAATACTCGATCAGATCAATCAGAACCTAAAATCTGGCGGTGTCAAAAGTCTACATAATCGGAGGGCGTGTATGACTAGATGTATGGATGTGAACGAGGCGAGGAGTGTATGTCAGGACAGAAGAGTGTGGCGTTCCATCCTTTCTGCCTACCCCTGCGAGGAAACGGCGTGATGTAGTAGAAGTAGTAGTGGTAATAAGTACTAGAAATAAGGATAAAATAAGACTGCCATTTTTGAAAAAAAAACAGAGTCACAAAATTGTTTAATGTATAAGGGTTTGAAAATGTATAATGAGATGCCTCAATGTATGAAGAATGAAAAGAGTGTGAAAGAATTTTAAAAATAAATGTTTTGTTACTGTAAGAAGATGTAAATATATATATATATATATATATATATATATATATATATATATATATATATATATATATATATATATATATATATATATATATATATATATATATATATATATATATATGTATATGATGTAAATTAAGTGTAAATAATAGTTTGTATTAAATGTAATATAAGTTTACCAAAAAAATTAAATAAAAATAAAATTAATTTCTTTCTTTCTGTTAAATTTATATTGGCATAAAAATTACTTTACATATATTAAAACACAACAATTTTTAATTAACCTTCTCTTGTGTTTTTTTTGTTGTAAAAAAATCATTTTTAATTATATTTTAATGTTTTTTTTGTGTTTAAAAATCAAAATAACCAGATATATTTATATTCGTTTTATTAAAAAAAATGTATTAAAGTATAACACAGTTTATTATTTACATACATAAGATTATTCATATTTATTTATTTTCTAATTATAAACACAGTACACAAGTAATATTAAAACTTTATACCACAAAAATAATATATCGGTATTATTAAATAATAATTATTTTTATTTTTAAATTTATAAAAACCTTCTTTCCTCCAGCATTTTATGTACTGGATGGTGCAAAATTAATCACCGTATCTTAAAATGATAAGAAAAATGAAAATGGCGCCTTACGTCAGTCATATTAGTCATTTCGTTCACTCCTTTCAAGAACGTCATAAATCGAAAATCGTCAATTTTCAGTTGTGCATGTTTTCGGAATGCCCAGAAAATGTACTGTATCACTGCAAAAGCGGCATATTTTTAACTTAATATTTACCCGCTACAGGGCAGAAAGTGTTGTTTTTGCATTTTGAAGAAAATGTATTGTTTAATATTTTTTTTAAATATACTAAATATTTTTCAAATGGAGAAAAAACCTTCATGTTTTACCTAAAAAGATCTGTTGCACAGTAAAAAGTTCAATAAGTGACTTGATATTTATTTGAAATACATTGTATTATATTTTAAAACTTTGAAAACGTTCTCCTGAAAAATCAAGTTTTTTGATTTATGACGGTCTTGAAAGGAGTGAGCGATTTGTAAACTAGACAGCAGCTGCTGTAGTGCACACAAACAGATTCAGAGTGACAAAAAACGTGCGTTCGCATACGTCATCAAATTTCCGTCATCGAACGTTTTATGACGTCATATGGTTTATTGTCTATGGTTTATAGAGCTGTAGTAGTAGTAGTGTGGATTGTTTGTTTACCACTACACCACCATTTGTGTTATACAAATATGAGGAGAGGGGGGAGGGTGGACCATAGACATTAACAAATAGATCCGCCAATAATTTAGCAATGTTACCAATATTATAATAAGTCCGTCGTTTTTGTGACGTCATTCATTACCAACTTACAAAAACAACGTTTTTTACGATGGTGAATTTTCCACAAGAAAATTATGAATGAAAATATTGATTATATCGGCTGTTATAAACACTGCACGAGTCTAATACAATCCTTTATAGGTTGAGTATGTTAAATTAGATATTCCTCCCTGAAAATGATCTATTACTCTCACATAACACAAGAAAACACCTCCCAGCAAAGCACACAGATCACAATGGATCAATTTCATAATGTGTTAATATTGGCTTATAAATTAATATGAAAAATCACGAGACTATCGGTAGCATTCTTATTGAAATCTGTAGAGAACTAAGGGAGATATGAAGGTTTAAACTGACGCCGCTTTACGTCATCAAATTTTACGTCATCGGGTGTGTTATGGGGCGTATCCCTTCATGTATCTGCTTTATAAAGCTGTAATAGTAGTAGTGTGGATTCTTTTCTGTGACTTCATTCGTTACCAACTTAAGAATACAACGTTTTTACGATGGCGAATTTTCCACAAGAAAATTATGAATGAAAATATTGATTATATCGGCTGTTATAGACACTTCACGAGTCTAATACGATCCTTTATAGGTTGGGTATGTTAAATTATATATTCCTCCCGTCAGAAAATGATCCATTCTTGAATGCGTATGTAAGGTTTTTCTTAGCATCTAGTTGTTTGAACGTCCTGAGTTGTAATATGGCTGACTCCTTTCAAGAACGTCATAAATCAAAAAAAAATATTTTTCAGGAGAACGTATTTAAAGCTAAAAAATATAACACAATGTATTAAAAATAAATATCAAGCCACTTATTGAACTTTTTACTGTGCAATAGATCTTTTTAGGTAAAACCTGAAGGTTTTTTCTTAATTTAAAAAATATTTAGTATATTTTAAAAAAAGAATTAAACAATACCTTTTCTTCAAAATGCAAAAACAGCACTTTTTGACCTGTAACGGGTAAATATTAAGTTAAAAATATGCCTCTTTTGCTGGGATATAGTACATTTTCTGGGCATTCTGAAAACATGCACAACTGAAAATTGACGATTTTCGATTTATGACGTTCTTGAAAGGAGTGAGCGATTTGTTGAATATTTCCTCTGTGGGGGTCCGTCTCGGAGCTTTGAGTACTATTTTCACTGCATATTTTCGTGGTACAATAACACTATGTAATAATGCACTAATCGTATCACCCCAACCTAATATCCCATACTGTAGAATAGACTGAAATAAAGCTTAGAATTTTTTTACTTATTCTTTTGTACAATATTTAAGATTTTATATGATAACACCTTTATTTTACCCTTAAATATATTTTTTAAGACACCCTCTAACAACCGTTGATATATTTATTTAAAAGTGAAATATTTCCTTAAAAAAAACCTCGATATAACGGACCTCTACTTAACTAACTAAGATATAAGGACAAAAAATCTGGTGAAATGTAAAAAATAAATCAAATAATAACAATAATAATATCTACTATCATCCGTACCCCAATGGTGCATAGGGCACTGCATCATATAATAATAATAAGAATAATAATAGAATAAAACCCTTATCCGCACCCAAGGGTGCATTGGGCACTGCGTCAAATAAACGCAGTGTTATCTTGATCGTTTACACATGAAGAAAAGGTGATCAGCCCTCCGCTTCAGGTACCAGTCTAGGGTAATATTAAATAAATATGACAGGGAAAAAATCACTAATATTTATTTTACCCCCTTGGGAATAAAACCCGGGACCCCCAGAACGGTAGCCGAGCGTGTTCACCATTACACTTAATATATATATATATATATATATATATATATATATATATATATATATATATATATATATATATATATATATATATATATATATATATATATATATGCGTGTGTGTGTGTGTGTGTGTATATGATGTAAATTAAGTGTACAAAAATAGTTTGTTTTAAATGTAATATAAGCTACCTGAAGAAATAAAAAATGAAGTAAAATTTAAAGAAATATTTAAAAAATTGACCGTTATATCGAGGTTTTACTGTATATTGATATGAAGACTGTTTGTTCACTTACAAAAACCATTTTATGCCAGTCAAGATAACACTTTAATTATCTGGTATTATTTAATTAATGTAAAAATAGGCAAAATTAAACTATATGGAAAGTAATATTTTGAGTGTGTTTAAATCTTTGTTCATAAAACTGGGTATACATACACTTATGGTTATAAATCTGGGAGCTTTTGTTACGAATTTTGCTTGGAACACACTAAAAAAAATTTACCAAGCATATATTTTTTTTAACATCTCAACAAAGATGAAGAAGAATATGGAAGTCTGGGTATTTACAGGGCTCTCAGCCGTCATGGCTGCTTTAAGTGATCACTTTACACACGTGTAACATTCAACAATTCTACCTATTTATTGACAACCACACTACTCAAATTCTTGGAACTTTTGTATGCAAATTAAATACAATTATAAAACATTGTGCAAGAATCACTAGAATGTTCACTAGAGACATCTATTGGTGTGATGAAGAAGCTTTTTTATTGAGCAGAAACTCTTAAATTAATGTTACAAGTGTGTTAAGTGATCACTCAAACCAGCTTATGACGGTCGTAAGCCCCGTAAATGCCCAGACTTACATATTCTTACTCATCTATGGTAAGATGTCAAAAAATGATATGAAAAATATGTGTATAAAATATATTAATCGTTGGAGCCCACATTTCGGTCATTCCTTTCAAGAACGTCATAAATCAAAAATCCTCAATTTTCAGTTGTGCATGTTTTTGGAATGCCCAGAAAATGTACTATATCCCAGCAAAAGAAGCATATTTTTAACTTAATATGTACCCGCTACAAGACAGAAAGTGTTGTTTTTGCATTTTGAAGAAAAGGTATTCTTTAATTATTTTTTTTAATATAAGTACTACATATTTTTCAAATGGAGGGAAAACCTTCAGGTTTTACCTAAAAAGATCTATTGCACAGTAAAAAGTTCAATAAGTGGCTTGATATTTATTTTTAAAACATTGTGTTATATTTTTATACTATAAAAACGTTCCCCTGAAAAATCAAGTTTTTTTATTTATGACGTTCTTGAAAGGAGTGAGTGCTGTGTGATCAAAGATTTGCATATACCCAAAAATAATTGTTGTCTCAGTAGCTAAACGCACTAGTGAATTTAGTGATGGCTGCTAGAGCCAAGCTTATGATGTTGTAGCTGATTTTTCTGGCGAAAGGTGAATTGGCAACGAGCAGTCTCCAGATGGCGTAGAATACCAGGCTCTTGGTGATGTAGTGGAGCAGGAACATTCTGGAATGAAAAGAAATCCCTTTTATACACTTGGCTTGGCACAGTTTTTGTCTGTCTGCTGTGCCGGTCGGGCTGTGGAAGCGTCTGTGTACCGGCTAGCTGACTAACTGAACTAAATACTAATCGTATTACTTTTTGAAATCTCATCAAAGATGAAGAAGAATATGTAAATCTGGGCATTTACGGGGAAAAAGTTAGGAAATATGTAGGTACTGTATGAGTTATACGTTTAAAAGAAGAAGGTACTTAGACATATTTTTTTAATAAATAATTTAAGCAAAACTTTAAATCGAAACAAACTAAGGTATATTAAAGTCTAACATATAGTCTTTGTTGAATAAATAAAACAGTTTTGGAGCTATGAAAAATGAGTGACTTTGCACGAGTCTGTATTTACAAAAAGGGATTTCTAGTAAATTATAAATTATTTGGCAAAAGCTATTAATATTTAAAAAAAATTAATGTTGGCCCTTGAAAACATATTTTAAAAACTGTTGGCAATAGATTTCTCGTGGCTCCAAAAGTTTAATAACAGAGATTATCAAATAGGGATTTCAGAGTAAACGTTTTTTGCCAGTATACCAATGAAATTAACCTATTAACCGGGCGGGACGCATAAATACGTCCAACGCAAACAATATCGGGTACGGGAAGGACACATGAATACGTCCTTGAAAAATATGTTTATTATATTATATTTATGGACGTATATTTACCTACCGCTATGTTGAACAATATCTCATTGGATATTGATCTGTTCCATGTGTCTGAAGGAGTTTTCCGAAGTTGGATTCTTCTACACCTTAAGCAATAGTATTCTTGCTTATTTTCTATTTTATAGTGCCTATATCTATGTTAATGTACACAATTTAAATTTAAGCTTGTAATGTGTATATTATCTATATAATAAAACCCTTATCCGCACCCCAATGGTGCATAGGGCACTGTGTCATATAACGGCAGTGTTATCTTGATCGTTTACACATGAAGGAAAGGTGATCAGCCTCCCGCTTCAGGACCAGTCCAGGGTAATATTGAATAATTATTAAAGTGAATAAAATCACATATAATTATTTGACCCCCCTGGGAATCGAACCCGGGACCTCCAGAACGATAGCCAAGCGAGCTGACCATTACGGAGGCGAACAGTTATTATCCATAAATAAAATAAATTGAATTGAATATTTATCGAACAACAAAGGTATTAGTCATCCATACATGTCTCCAAATGAATTGAAGACACGGAGTGAATCAGTATTCCCGCCCGTTTAACAGGTTAAGAGTTGAAAACTTACTTTCTCATATGCACTTTAGCCGCAGGAATATCCTCGTCCTTCTCTTTGAGGATGTATCTCCTGATCCCCATGACGTAGTGTTCCAGATAAGCCTTCCACTGGATTCTCTTCACGTCTATATCGAAGGTCTTCACGTCCGACTCGGAGAGCTTGGACCTCAGGTGGATGACGTTCTTGTTGAGGAACCGCCACTCATGGGTGGTGAAGTACTCCAGGGCCTGGGTGGACTTAATCACCTTGTCTTGGATCCTGACCATACTCAGCCTGAAAATATTGTTTTTTTAATTAATGTTTTACTTAGTAAATACAGTGAAACATCTACCTATCGTTCCTCGAATAATCGTTTTCCCGGATGTGTCGTTTAATTCTTCTTTCCCGAATTCATTTCATACAAGATAGATCGCATCAATCGTTTCTATCTACCATTTTACCACATTCATCGTTTGAATCACGCTTCACATTTGACATATCGCTCACTCTTTTCAACAACGTCATATATCAAAAATCGACAATTTTCAGTTGTGCATGTTTTCGGAATGCCCAAAGAATGTGCTATATCCCAGCAAAAGTGGCATATTTTAAACATAATATTTACCAGCTACAGGGCAAAAAGTGTTGTTTTTGCATTTTGATAAAAAGTTATTGTTTGATAATTTTTTTAAATATACTAAATATTTTTCAAATGGTCAAAAAAACCTTCAGGTTTTATCTAAAAAGATCTGTTGCACAGTAAAAAGTTCAATAAATGGCTTGATATTTATATTGAATACATTTTATTATATTTTTATACTTTAAAAACGATCCCCTGAAAAATCAAGTACCTATTTTGATATATGACGTTGTTGAAAGGAGTGAGCGATATGTAAAAATATGTATTTAAGACAAAAAAAATACTCACTTCTGTTTGCTACCAGCAAGACGGGATGAAAAGTCAATTATGTAGGCTGGAAATATCTGGAACAGACCCACACATATCCAGTGAAGGAATCTGGAATCAGGAAAAAACAAAATTTATGTTGGCACAGTTCGATAAGTCATAATTAATTCGATCTTTGATAGCTAAACTGGCAGTAAACAATAAAAGCCTGGTGCATACTCTAATGTATTCGAGGGTGAAACATGGTGTTGGCAAAAAAAGATGGTAAAACCATGTATGGTAGATGTTCCAATGGTGATATAAGGAAAGGGGGCAAGGCTGAGATGACCATTATCTATCAAACTAAGAAAGGTGTGTTGAGATGGTTTTGGCATGTGAATGATGTTTAAAAATTGTACCTGGGACATGGAAGAACTCTCAGTGCGTAAAAACCATGTTTGGTAGATGTTCCAATGGTGATATAAGGAAAGAATGCAGGAAATTTATGAATGGTAGATATTCCATGTGTAAAATTTATAAAAAAACTGTGTACGGTAGATGTTCCAATGGTGATATAAGGAAAGAATGCAGGGCATTTATGAATAATGGATATTCCACATGTAAAATTTATTAAAAAATGTGTATGGTAGATGTCCCAATGGTGATATAAGGAAAGGGTGCAAGGCTGAGATGAGCACTATCCAGCAAACTAAGGAAGGCGGGTTGGGATGGTTTGGGAAGGATGAGAGTAGACTGGATGCAGTCGGGATGCCATCTCTCAGTGCGGCAAGACCATGTATGGTAGATGTTCCAATGGTGATATAAGGAAAGGGTGCAAGGCTGAGATGAGCACTATCCAGCAAACTAAGGAAGGCGGGTTGGGATGGTTTGGGAAGGATGAGAGTAGACTGGATGCAGTCGGGATGCCATCTCTCAGTGCGGCAAGACCATGTATGGTAGATGTTCCAATGGTGATATAAGGAAAGGGTACTAGGCTGAGATAAGCATCATCCATAAAACTAAGAAAGGTGTGTTGAGATGGTTTGGGCATGAGATGATCCAATGGTGATATAAGGAAAGTGTGTAAGGCCGAGATGAGCACTATCCATCAAACTAAGAAAGGTGTGTTGAGATGGTTTGGGCATGTGATGATCTAATGGTGATATAAGGAAAGGGTGTAAGGCCGAGATGAGCACTATCCATCAAACCAAGAAAGGTGTGTTGAGATGGTTTGGGCATGTGGATCATGTATGAGAATCGCACCTGTTGGATTTGAAGGAGCCTCCTGGATACCACAGCACTGCGTCATAGGGGTTGGTCACAATCTGATGATGTCCCCACTTCTCCAGCTCACCCCACAGCACGGGGTTCGACTCCCCGGTCGTGATGTTGTACACCCTTATCGGCGCATTTCTGAAAAACGTAAACAGGACTTTTTTTATAATTTATATTTGAAGCTTAATATTGCCCTGAAAACCATCCCACAGGATTTTTACTTGGAAGTATAATATATTGACTTGTTAAAAAAATTAAATGAGCGATGGCCAGTTTTTATGCGTTCCACTGAAGTGCCAGTTCGTGTGGCATTATTTTAGGTCAGATGCGAGACGCGTGTTTGGCAATCACGTGTCGACGAACACGTGGCTCGAGCGTTTCATTTGTTTATTTAGACTACCTTTGTTTGTGGAAACTTGTAGTTTTGAGCTGTATCAATTGAAATGAAATAGATAACAATTCATTTTTGAACATATTGTAGTCACAGGAGAAAGTGACCAAGTGCATTTTTTACAAAATCATGATCATTGACTATTTGATATCTTACTAGCTTTATATTGCCCTGAAAAACGTCCCAAAGGATTTTAAACTTGGAAGTATAATAAATTGACTTGTTAAAAATGACTAACTGCATTGATGTTTATTTTCTTGCCAAGCCAAAGTGATTTAAATGGCCCTCCTGAATATTTTACGTTTTGTTAGTTGGTCACTTTCTCCTGTACGACTACGATATGTAAAGTACTTTTAGAGTAGTAGAGCACTGCACTACGAAGGTGGACCGAGTAAATTAAAAAAAAAATTATAAGAAATATTAAAAAACTGACTTCTCCTTGGCCAGGTTCCAGGCCGCGACTATGAGGACATTGATACAAATGTCCACCGGAATGACGTCAGCCCTCATGTCCCTACGGCACATGAACGAACGGAGTATACCCTTCCCGGCTCCAGCGAACACGCCCGAAGGGCCGTTCAGGTTGTCCACCCAGCCCGGGAACGGAGTGGCCAGAGAGGCAGAAACTGGAATGATAATCAACTCAAACTAAACTAAAATATAAGATATTCTAAATGCGCCCAAATTGTTAGGGGTTGGGCACAAAATATTTTAAGTGTGCCCAAATATTTTTTATTCACAAATATGGCAGCTGTTTATGTTAGGAGTTGGGCACACAATATTTCAAGTGTACCAAATCTTTGTTGACTGAAATGGCAGGTATTTATATTAGTGATTGGTCACACAATATTTTAAATGTGCCCAAATCTTTGTTGACTGAAATGGCTGGTATTTATGTTAGGGGTTGGTCACATAATATTTGAATTAACCCAAATCTCTTCACAAATATGGCAGGTATTCATGTTAAGGGTTGGTCACATAATATTTTTAATGTGCCCAAATCTTTGTTGACTGAAATGGCAGGTATTTATGTTAGTGATTGGTCACATAATATTTTAATTAACCCAAATCTCTTCACAAATATGGCCAGGTATTTATGTTAGGGGTTAGGCACACAATATTTTAAGTGTGCCCAAACCTTTGTTCACAACAATAGCAGCCATTTATATGAGCGGTTGGTCACACTATATTTTAGGGGTGGTGACAAATATTTTAAATGTGCCCAAACCTTTGTTGACTAAACAGGCAGCTATTTATGTTAGGGGTTGATCACACAATATTTTATGTGTGTTTAATTTTTTAAAATACCTTTCACTCTCTATCCACCTCTCTCTCACTCTTTATCCATCTCTCTCGCACGATTGATACGTTTTATATGAAGTAAAACGTTTTATATGGAACTAGCAAAGGAAGGATGAAAGCAGAGTGAACGCTGTTGAAATGCGCTCCCTCAGACGAATGTGTGGAAAATCATTGTATGACAGAATTAAAAACGACGATATAAGAAAGGAATGTAAGGCTGAACGAGGAATAATTGAAAAGATTAGGAAGAGTTCTTTGCGGTGGTATGGACCATGTGGAGCGAATGGATAGCGAGAGAATGACTAAGAAAATATATGTGGCGAATGTGAGAGGGAAAACAGAACGAGGACGACCGAAAAAGACTTGGCACGATCAGATCAATCAGAACCTAAAATCTGGCGGTGTCAAAAGTCTGCGTAATCGGAGGGCATGTATGACTAGATGTATGGATGTGAAGGAGGCGAGGAGTGTATGTCAGGACAGAAGAGTGTGGTGTTCCATCCTCTCTGCCTACCCCTGCGGGGAAACGGCGTGATGGTAGTAGTAGTAGTATATGAAGTAAAATATTCTGCGCCTTTGAAAATAATTTCAGGCAACAGGCATAACAGGAGTGAAACGTTTTAGTATATATACAAGGAGTTTCACATACTCGAATGTAATATTATTTTGTTATTGCTTACAAAGAAATATTTCCAGGTCCTTTTTTTCTGTGGAACGCGGTGGAACGGCGTTCCGGCACCTTTTTTCACGGATAAATTTTATTTTTATTTAATTTTCAAAATAAATTAGACGAAAAAATATTTGTAATTACAATGTATATTTAAATGATTCGTGAAAACAATAACACATGATATTTTATGAACCAATTTGGAAACCTTGTTCTTGAATCACTAGAACTTCACTACAGACATCTATTGGTGAGATGTAAAGAAGCTTTTTACTAAGCAGAAACTCTTATATTAGTATGTGAGGTCCAAACCCTGGATTATAATCACACACATGAGAAACGCCAGAAAATACCATTTTCATTTTTATTATTAAGCTTATAATCTGACCAGATAATTTATTTACAACATTTTGAGTGTGTCCAAATACTTGTTCACAAAATCTGGATTATCTCCAATTACAGGAGTTATTCTCATATTATTTTTTGACATCTCATCAAAGATGAAGAAAAATATGGAAGTCTGGGCATTTACGGGTCATTATCTGGTCAAATTATAACCTTAATAATAAAAAAGAAAATGATATTTTCTGGCGTTTCTCATGTGTGTGATTATAATCCAGGATTTGGACCTCACATACTAATATTAGAGTTTCTGCTTAATAAAAAGCTTCTTTACATCTCACCAACAGACATGGTATTTTAATGAATGTTTAATTGATATTTTTAAAAAAAATCAGCGAATTCCGGGACCTTTTCCACGAGTTTATAAGTAAGTTCCGGAATCTTTATGTTTAAAAAACGCTATTTATATTAGGCTTATTTGTTTAATATTTATATTGACAAACTTAAAAGACAAACTAATCTTTTCTTACCAATGCTTGGCCTGACGATGGTGATGGGCATTCCAGCTCCCTCTGTCTGCAAAACGTATTCCGCCATCGCCTTAGTGAATGTGTAAGTGTTAGGACGATTCCCGATCAATCTGAAAATAATAATTAGTGCATGTCAGACCCGGCAATCAATGCAAGTTTGTTCTGAAACCATTAACCCTTTCCGGTCCTATGTCGAATGTCATTCGACATCGACTTTATTCCGGTGAGTCCTATGTCGAATGACATTCGACATCGACTTTATTCCGGTGAGTCCTATGTCGAATGTCATTCGACATCGACTTTATTCCGGTGAGTCCTATGTCGAATGTCGTTCAACATCGACTTTATTCCGGTGAGTCCTATGTCGAATGTCATTCGACATCGACTTTATTCCGGTGAGTCCTATGTCGAATGTCATTCGACATCGACTTTATTCCGGTGAGTCCTATGCCGAATGTCATTCGACATCGACTTTATTCCGGTGAGTCCTATGTCGAATGTCATTCGACATCGACTTTATTCCGGTGAGTCCTATGTCGAATGTCATTCGACATCGACTTTATTCCGGTGAGTCCTATGTCAAATGTCATTCGACATCGGCTTTATTCCGGTGAGTCCTATGTCGAATATCATTAGACATCGGCTTTATTCCGGTGAGTCCTATGTCGAATGTCATTCGACATCGACATTATTCCGGTGAGTCCTATGTCATTTTTTTTCTTCATCAGTTTAGTGTGACAAGCAAACATATTTTTTTTCTCACCCGTTTTTAGTGTGCGGTATACTTAAAGTGACCATACGTCCCGTTTTGAACGGGACCGTCCCGTTTTTATTTACCCTGTCCCAATATAAAACAACATATTTTTTTCATGTTAATATCATTTATTCCTCTTATTTTCTTTATCAACATTCTTTTTCTTCTCTTAATACTTAAAAACTATAAAAAATACGTGTTTTCTTGAATATTGTACGTAAAAATTGATGTCCCGTTTTGAGGACAAAAATAAATGGTCAGTTTAGGTATACTGGGACGAGGATTCAATGATTTTTATAAACACTAGAGTGTAACTTTCTACCTGAGAATGATACAAAAGGTTTGTTTTGGGGGCTGGCTCGGTACCCGTCACTCGGATGTCCGGCTACCGGCATCAGATACATTTGACCCGTGTGCATGGTGAGCAGCAGCGATGACGATTCCATCCACAATAGCCCACGTGTATGGAAAATGTTACGCTCAACGAAAAATTGATAGAATAGAATTTTTTACGATTTTCACGTTTTTATATTATATGTAAAAAATGTAGCGCCTTTAAAAATAATTTCAGGCAATAGGCCTAGCACAGCTGATACGTTTTTATGTTCGTAACGATTTGCGCCTTTAAAAATAGAGTTAGGCAATAGGAATTACAGCATTGATTCGTTTTGGTATATAAACAAGGAGTTTCATGTGATAAAATATTTTTCTGTTTTTGCATTTTTAATTTTGTAGCATAGATTCTAATAATGTCCGCCTCCGTAGTGTAATGGTCAGCACGCTCGGCTACCGTTCTGGAGATACCGGGTTCGATTCCCAAGGGGGGTAAAAATAAATATAAGTAATTTTTTCACTGTTATGTTTATTCAATATTACCTGGACTGGTATCTGAAGTGGAGGGCTGATCACCTTTCCTTCATGTGTAAACGATCAATATAACACTGCGGTTATATGACATAGTGCCCTATGCACCATTGGGGTGCGGTAAGGGTTTTATTATTATTTATGTTTGTATAATTTTATTCTTCTTCATCTGTATGTTTATACTAGTATGTGTTTATATAATTTTATTCTTCTTCATCTGTATGTTTATACTAGTATGTGTTTATATAATTTTATTCTTCTTCATCTGTATGTTTATACTAGTGTTTGTTTATATAATTTTATTATTCTTCATCTGTATGTTTATACTAGTATGTGTTTTTATAATTTTATTCTTCTTCATCTGTATGTTTATACTAGTATATGTTTATATAATTTTTTTCTTATTTAAAAGTGACTTACTTTGGTGTCATATATTTATTCAATATTACCCTGGACTGGTATCTGAAGTGGAGGGCTGATCACCTTTCCTTCATGTGTAAACGATCAATATAACACTGCGGTTATATGACATAGTGCCCTATGCACCATTGGGGTGCGGTAAGGGTTTTATTATTATTTATGTTTGTATAATTTTATTCTTCTTCATCTCGGCTGTCCAAATTTAAAACACAGTAAGGGACGTTTTTTTTCCATTTTTGGACTAAGTAGAGTCTACTTAGTCCATAAATACAAAAAAAACTTACTACAAAAAAATGTCCCTTACTGTGTTTTAAATTTGGACAGCCGATCCGTATGTTTATACTAGTATATGTTTATATAATTTTATTCTTCTTCATCTGTATGTTTATACTAGTATTTGTTTATATAATTTTATTCTTCTTCATCTGTATGTTTATACTAGTATGTGTTTATATAATTTTATTCTTCTTCATCTGTATGTTTATACTAGTATGTGTTTATATAATTTTATTCTTCTTCATCTGTATGTTTATACTAGTATGTGTTTATATAATTTTATTCTTCTTCATCTGTATGTTCATGTAATTTTATTCTTCTTCATCTGTATGTTTATACTAGTATGTGTTTATATAATTTTATTCTTCTTCATCTGTATGTTTATACTAGTATATGTTTATATAATTTTGTTCTTATTTAAAAGTGACTTACTTTGGTGTCATAGAGTCCAGTAAGTTGTCGTCCATGCAGTTGAG
Organism: Brachycentrus maculatus; assembly: GCF_059751285.1. NCBI lineage: Eukaryota > Metazoa > Arthropoda > Insecta > Trichoptera > Brachycentridae > Brachycentrus > Brachycentrus maculatus. The sequence goes on from NW_028280797.1 coordinate 556,089, forward strand.
GCATTGCAGAAGCCTGTCCAAGTCGCCGGGAGGCGGGTAGATCACCTCGTCTATGATTGGACGATCACAGTTGCAGTACGCAGTACTGACATGGACGAAAGCCTGAAATCAAACGGGATAATCATTAATACATTTATATTATCCACTGACCAGTCTGATGATGTCGGTAACGACGAAACCCGGTCGCTGGTCAAATAAAAATAAAGTGGAAAAGCTAAAAATATTGGTTTTAATCTAATAATATATTAGGGATAATCATTGGTAAATTCAGTAATCATTGGTAAAATATTCGTCCGCCTCCGTAGTGTAATGGTCAGCATGCTCGGCTACCGTTCCGGAGGTCCCGGGTTCGATTCCCAGGGGGGTTTAATAAATATACAGTGAAACCTGTTAGATTGAACACCATCTCTGAATGAGCACCTTTCTACATTATATACATTGAACACACACAAATCTATTTTCTCACTAATTCACCTTTTCTGTAAGTGGTTTTTTCACTCTAATATTTATTCAATATTACACTGGACTGGTACCTGAAGTGGAGGGCTGATAACCTTTCCCTTTATATGTAATCGATCGAGATAACACTGCGTTTATATGAAGCAGTGCCCTATGCACCATTGGGTTGCTGTAAGGGATTTATTATTATTGAATTGAGGAGTGTGGTATTTCAATGTCTAATATTATTATTAAAATACTTAATACTTATATATATATTAAGTATTTTGTAATTATTCTGATTTCATTGTACGCACTTATATAAATAGAATGACTAACTGTGAGTAAAAACATTCTTTTAATTTTATTCTGGCATTCCCTCATTATAGTAAAAAAAACGTGATCACGAAACACGGCAACACATGCCCAAAAACTCAAAAATAGCAACTCGCTATAAGTGTCAACCCCGACGTAGCAAACCGCAACTTATGGTTGCTATAAGCTACATCGCTCACTCCTTTCAAGAACGTCATAAATCAAAAATCGTCAATTTTCATTTGTGCATGTTTTCGGAATGCCCAGAAAATGTGCTATATCCCAGCAAAAGAGGCATATTTTTAACTAAATATTTACTCGCTACAGGGCAGAAAGTGTTGTATTTGCATTTGAAGAAAAGGTATTGTTTTATTATTTTTTTAAAACAAAATACTTATTTTTCAAATGGAGAAAAAATCTTCAGGTTTAACCTAAAAAGATTTGTTGCACAGTAAAAAGTTTTATAAGTGGCTTGATATTTATTTTTAATAAATTGTATTATATTTATTAACTTTAAAAACGTTCTCCTGAAAAATCAACTTTTTTGATTTATGACGTTCTTGAAAGGAGTGAGCGACATGTGGTTGCTAAATATACCTCTAGTTTCGGCATCTTCTTGGCCACGTTCAGCATACACTTAGTTCCGAGGATGTTCATGCCCACGCTGAGGCGCAGGGCCTCGTCGAACTTGACAGTAGCAGCGGAGTGGAAGACCACGGAGACCGAGGAGCAGATGGTGCGGAGGTCTTCCGGACTGATGCCCAGCTCTGGCTGGAGAATGTCGCCACTAATGGCCACCATCTTGTCCAAGCGCTGGGGGAACTGCTTCCTCAGGGCGTCGAATATCTGGAGAATGAAGAATATTTGTAGCTAATATATATAAAACAGCTTTTAATCTAAAGCTTTTTAAGCTTTTTAAAGGCTTACCGGAGACTGCTTTAACTGGTCCAGCCTCTTCTCGGGAGATATGTCTTTTTTTCTTCTGAGCAGCATGAACACTTGCGTGATACCAGGACAAGAGCTTAAAAGCTTTTCCACCAAAACCTGTGACAGAAACAAAAAAATATGTATAAGGTGAATATTTTTTTTTCAAATTAAATCATGTTTCAGGTTTTTCCTTGAGTGAAAGTCCCTCTCCAAGCACAAGAGCTCAGTCTCTTTTTTGGAGAAGCACAGCGAATCTAAAACTATAAGTTTGCCATATGTATAGATGCCATATATATAGTATTATGTTGTACTTAAAAAATGTAGCTATTATATATTAAACAAATAAATAAATTTTAAAATAATCCGAGGTATGGATCTTCCATACGCGTACATCCAAATCAAAGGGTCTCTGCTAAATAAAAGCTTTCTCAATCCAACAAAGATGGCTGTTGTGAACTCATATCGCACACTCCTTTCAAGAACGTCATAAATAAAAAAAATCTATTTTAAGTTGTGCATGTTTTCGGAATGCCCAGAAAATGTACTATATCCCAGCAAAAGAGGCATATTTTTAACTTAATATTTACCCGCTACAGGGCAGAAAGTGTTGTTTTCCATTTTGAAGAAAAGGTATTGTTTAATATATTTTTAAATATACTAATATACAATGAAAAAACCTACAGGTTTTACCTAAAAAGATCTGTTGCAGAGTAAAAAGTTCAAAAAGTGGCTTGATATTTATTTTTAATACATTGTTTATATTTTTAAACTTTAAAAACGTTCTCCTAAAAAATCAAGTTTTTATTTTATTTATGACGCTCTTGAAAGGAGTGAGCGATATGTACTGTGTTTTGCGATTGATCGTATATGTAGGAGTTCCAAAAATTTGTGCAGTGTGGTTGTCAATCATGGGTAGAATTGATGAATGTTACACGTGTGTAAAGTGATCACTTGAAACCAGCCTATGACGGTCGCCAGCCCCGTAAATGCCCAGACTTCCATATTCTTCTTCATCCTTGTTAAGTTATCAAAAAATAATATGAAAATTAACTCGTATAATTGGAGATTTGTCCGCCTCCATAGTGTAATGGTCAGCACGCTCGGCTACCGTTCTGGCACATGAAAATGTTTGGTACTTTACATGAAAAACGTTTAAAATAAAGCATTTAAAAAAATGGTGTAAAAAATTATTGTTCAACAAGAATAATGTTAAACATCGTAATGGAATAATATTACCGTTCTGGAGGTTCCGGGTTCGATTCCCAAGGGGGATAAAATAAATATAAGTGATTTTTTAACTGTCACATTTATTCAATATTACCCTGGACTAGTACCTGAAGCGGAGGGCTGATCACCTTTCCTTCATGTGTAAACGATCAAGATAACGCTGCGTTTATATGACGCAGTGCCCTATGCACCATTGGGGTGCGGACAAGGGTTTTATTATTATTAATTGGAGATAATCAAGATTTGTGAACAAGTATTTGGACACACTCAAAATGTTGTAGTTAGTCAATTAATAACAAGTTTCCTGTCCTCATAAAGACGTATCGTGAAATCCAGCACGTCCAAGATGGCTGAATCGATAATGATTTTAATGTTTTCATTCAACAGCTATGTCATGTACGCAATTAATATTCAAAAATGTCTCCTTTGTGTTTGGACCAATTAGCTCGTGTGTCCTTCATGAACTGGAGACCTGTTTCTTCAAAGTAAGCACGGATACAAGGAGCATTCGCCAAAACTATCCAGGAAATTGTGAAGCCGTCCTCACGGCGCGATCACCATCCCATTCGATGCAAATTGACAGCTAGCGATGTATTATTCATGCCTCTCTCTATACTGGTAGCGCTCGGGTATTATAGGTTCTATATCCTGGTTCACTACTGAAAATTCCAATGTGTTATTGCATGGGAACACAATGGAATTTTCAGTAATACTATATTAATCTTTTCATTCAATTATACAAACGAAGAAATGATAAATATTTTTCTGGGAAAGTGCCATAAAATTCTTAGAAACATTAGACATTTGAATTCTCAAAAAAAAAACTTTAAATAGTAAGCATATAAATAAACATATACTCGTATAAGTCTACTATTTTTAGTGAAAAAATATTTAGGATTTTAAAAGAAATATGTTTTAACTTTTTAAAGGAAAAATATCAGCATTGATGGCACATGAAAATGATTGGTACTTTACATTAAAAATGTTTAAAATAAAGCATTTAAAAAGATGGTGTAAAAAATTATTGTTCAACAAGAAAAATGTTAAGCATTGTAATGGAATAATATTTCCGTTCTGGAGGTCCCGGGCTCGATTCCCAAGGGGGGTAAAATAAATATAAGTGATTTTTTCACTGTAATATTTATTCAATATTACCCTGGACTGGTACCTGAAGCGGAGGGCTGATCACCTTTCCTTCATATGTAAACGATCAAGATAACACTGCGTTTATATGACGCAGTTCCCTATGCACCATTGGGTTCGGATAAGGGTTTAAAAAAAAAAAAATAAAAAAAAATAAAAAAAATAAAAAATAAAAAAATAAAAAATAAAAAAATATATATATATATATATATATATATATATATATATATATATATATATATATATATACATATATATATATATATATATATATATATATATATATATATATATATATATATATATATATATATATATATATATATATATATATATATATATATATATATGTATAAGTTTTACCCATTTATATAAGTGACAAAGAATGAACCCAATCACTACTAAATGTCATTGTTAAGAGTAGGTATTATCGTATTAAACGCTAAACGCACAAATTAGCCAACTTGCAATTAGTACGTTTGCCCTCCAAGGCGTCGCACACACATTTTTTTGCATAACTTTTGTCTTCAGAACTGCTGAAGATGATAGATGGTATGTTCTGCGAGGTGATCACCGACACATCGAACAAAAAAATCATATAATTATTATATATTACACAACATTTTGAGTGTCTCCAAATACTTGTTCACATATCTGGATTATCTCCAATTACAGGAGTTATTTTCATATTATTTTTTTGACATCTCATCAAAGATGAAGTAAATATGGAAGTCTGGGCATTTACGGGGCTTACGACCGTCATCGGCTGGTTTAAGTGATCACTTTACACACGTGTAACATTCACCAATTCTACCCATCATTGACAACCACACTACTCAAATTCTTGGAAGTTCTATATATATGAATGTTGTAATATATATATATATTTTTTTTTTGTTCACTTAATATATTTACATTATTATTTATAACATAGTACATTTGAATCATTTATACATATGGAGAACTTTTATATTTCGATTCGCTGTCCATAAAAGAGACTGTGCTCTTGTGCTTGGAGAGGGACTTACACTCGTGGTTTAATGTTATATAATAAAAGATATAATAGTCTTTTTTTGTATACTTTTTCAAGATTTAAATGTAATGAGCTTTAATTTTTTTCTTAAGTATTTTCATATCATCTATTTTTTTATTTCTTTAGGGAGTTTATTGAAATAAAAGGATATTTCTGGCGATTCTCATATCGCTCACTCCTTTCAATAACGTCATATATCAAAAATCCTTAATTTTTAGTTGTGCATGTTTTCGAAATGCCTAGGAAATGTACTATATCGCAGCAAACGCGGTATATTTTTAACTTAATATTTACCATTTTTAATTGATATTTTACTTAGTAAATACCACTATTTCTTAAAATCTACTGTGACGTGTTTTTCGATGCATTCCGCATCATTTTCAAACACCGTAATAAGTGCTAATTAACTTAATATTTACCATTTTAATTAATGTTTTACTTAGTAAATATCACTTTTTCTTAAAATCTACTGTGACACGTGTTTCCATGCATTCCGAATCATTTTCAAACACCGTAATCAGTGTTTGAAAATGATGCGGAAAGCATCGAAACACGTGTCACAGTAGATTTTAGAAATAGTGGTATTTACTAAGTAAAAAATTAATTATAAATGGATAGATTTTACCACAAAGTGACTGCCGAATCAATTAATGAAATTTATATTTACCCGTTACAGGGCTGAAAGTGCTGTTTTTGCATTTTGAAGAAAAGGTATTGTTTAATTATTTTTTTAAGTATACTAAATATTTTTCAAATGGAGAAAAAAACTTCTGGTTTTACCTAAAAAGATTTGTTGCACAGCAAAAAGTTTAATAAGTGGCTTGATATGTATTTTTAATACATTTTATTATATTCTTAAAATTCAAAAACGATCTACTGAAAAATCTAGTTTTTTTTTTTTAAAAATATATATGACGTTGTTGAAAGGAGTGAGCGATATATGTATACTAACATAACTTGCATTTTTGTAAAAAAAAAAGTAAAAATGACTACAAACAAAGTAAATGCTTCTAAATTTTAAAAATTTTAATGGTAATAATATATTTTTCATATGTTTTCTTACCTTTCCCATGAAACCTGTTCCTCCAGTGATGAAAACGGATCGATTATCGTACCATCTTGCGATGTTTGACACTTCATGCACTGCCCCGTTGCTCACCTGATTGTCCGCCATTTTGATTTATATATCTGAAAAAAAACATTAATATGTTAACTGCCTACATATAAATACAAATCGTAGTCGTACAGGGGAAAGTGACCAACTAACAAAACGTAAAATGTTCAGGAGGGCCATTTAAGTCACTTTTGCTTGGCAACAAAATAAACATCAATGCAGTTAGTCATTTTTACCAAGTCAATATATTATACTTACAAGTTTAAAATCCTTTGGGATATTTTTCAGGGCAATATTAAGCTAGTAAGATATCAAATAGTCAATGATCACGTTTTTCTAAAAAATGCACTTGGTCACTTTCTCCTGTATGACTGCGATATATCATATAATCTTTTTTCTGCAGGGACTCACCAATATAAACCATAAAATTATTAACGAATTACAACATTTTGAGTGTGTCCAAATACTTGTTCACATATCTGGATTTCATAAATTGAAACAAAAATATAAATTGAATAATAAAACCGTTATCCCCGCCCCAATGGTGCATAGGGCACTGCATAATATAAACGCGGTGTTATCTTAATCTTTGACACATGAAGGAAAGGTGATCAGACCTCCGCTTCAGGTACCAGTCCAGGGTAATATTGAATAAATATTAGAGTGAAAAAATCACTTATTTGACACCCACCTCCCGGGAATCGAACCCTGGACCTCCAGAACGGTAGCCGAGCGTGCTGACCATTACACTACGGAGGCGGATGACAAAGTATTACATATGAATATATTATCATACTTGTTCAAACAATATTGATCAAACAATGATCGATTCTCTACAGACATGTGAAAATTAATACAAAACAAATTTAAAATAAAAATATTTAATTTTCACACCAGATATAATAAATTTGCTTTATAAATTTATTCTGAGTGCATTCAGTTTGCAGTTTATTTCGTAATTTGTTTACACAATTTTCTTATTTAAATTATAAATTTGTGACTATGTAATAAAAAATAATACCAGACTAGGGTTGTACCTCGCTTAGTCCGAAAGGTTGATTTTTAATTATTATTTTTTTAATTACTGGTTATTTAAATTTCATTTAAATAAATAAACGCTGTGACCTCGTATGGCATAATATTAGTAGGACCTTGAAGGTACGTGTATGAATTATTAAAGGTCGGAGAAATAATTTGCTAAATATATGTATGTTCGCATATATATATATATATATATATGTATATATATATATATATATATATATATATATATATATATATATATATATATATATATATATATATATATATATATATATATATATCTATATATATATATATATATATATATATATATATATATATATATATATATATATATATATATATATATATATATATATATATATATATATATATATATATATATATATATATATATATATATATATATATATATATATATATATATATATATATATATATATACACAACATTTTGAGTGTGTCCAAATACTTGTTCACAAAATCTGGATTATCTCCAATTACAGGATTTATTTTCATATTATTTTTTGACATCTCATCAAAGATGAAGAAGAATATGGAAGCCTGGGCATTTACGGGGCTTACCTTGTTCATGAATCACTAGAACTTCACTAGAGGCATCTATTGGTAAATGATAGTTTCTAAATTGGTTCATATATATAGAACTTCCAAGAATTTGAGAAGTGTGGTTGTCAATAATGGGTAGAATTGGTGAATGTTACACGTGTGTAAAGTGATCACTTAAACCAGCCTATGACGGTCGTAAGCCCCGTAAATGCCCAGACTTCCATATTCTTCTTCATCTTTGATGAGATGTCAAAAAATAATATATATATACATAAATATATATATATATATATATATATATATATATATATATATATATATATATATATATATATATATATATATATATATACAATACATTAAAAAAATTAAATTATCATAATTTCATGTAACTCGTGAGTGTAAATTGTAGGCAAAAACACTCGCTATCTCGCTAGAGGCATGAGTTTATACATTACATTGATTCTAAGTTACTTAGGTGTATGATTTTAATACTTGATTTTACTAGGGAGTGATTTTACTTATTTACTAGGTATATATATATTTATACACATAATATGTATCGCCTTCTTTCAAAATCCGCCAGATCCATGTAAGTCGATTTTACAAAAAATGCGAAATTCTCCGGGTAACATTTATGTACAAAAGATTTGTCTGTCTTTAGATTAAATATTGTAAAATAGAGAATTTTTCAATTTTTTTAGAAAATTATTCAGTATTTAAAAAAACACGAAAAACAAACCGATAATGACGTCATCTTAATTTTTGACCTATCCCGCTCTCTGATTGGCCGATATGGGTCAGAAAGCAAGTTCCATGAATATATCTGAATTTGAAATACAACGCTGTTTTGAAGTATTTTTTAGCAGAGTTTTCTAAGTAAGTTTTTTAAGTATTTAAATATTTTCAACAACAATGTCCACAATTGGCATTCCGATGGAGTATATATTTTTAAATCTTATAAAATTGAATCTGGCGGATTTTGAAAGTAGGCGACACATATCGCTCACTCCTTTCAAGAACCTCAGAAATCAAAAAACTAGATTTTTCACGAGAACGTTTTTAAAGTTTAACAATGCAATACAATTTATTAAAAAATAATATCAAGCCACATATTGAACTTTTTACTGTGCAACAGATCCTTTTAGGTCAAACCTGAAGGTTTTTTTCTCCATTTGAAATATAATTGGTTTATTTTTTAAAAAATAACTAAACAATACCTTTTCTTCAAAATGCGAAAACAACACTTTCTGCCCTGTAGCGGGTAAATATTAAGTTAAAAATATGCCTCTCTTGCTGGGATATAGTACATTTTCTGGGCATTCCGAAAATATGCACAACTGAAAATTGACGATTTTTGATTTATGACGTTCTTGAAAGGAGTAAGCGATACGTGGAATGCGCCTATATATATTAAATTGTTGGGTAATTTATCTTTTTTGTACGATAACCAGCTTTTTATACGCAACATGAAATGTAAATAAAACAAAATGATTTATTCTGATTTTAAGTAAATATTCTCGTGATATCTTGGCGCTGAAACCAGTTCCACCAGACTCCAAGGCGTCTTTGTTTGCATTGTACGGTTGACAATTTTTTTTTAACATTTGCACAATCGATTAATATGTCATGATTTTATTTAAAAATTTTCAAGTACACGGCATTCTTTATTTTTAGCAAAATCAATAATATTTTGAATAGTTATATCATATATAAAAAAAAACCCTTATCCGCACCAAATGGTGCATAGGGCACCGCTTCATATAAACGCAGTGTTATCTTGATCGTTTACACATGAAGGAAAGGTGATCAGCCCTCCGCTTCAGGTACCAGTCCAGGGTAGTATTAAATAAATATTACAATGAAAACAATAATAAATAATAATAATAAAACCCTTATCCGCACCCCAATGGTGCATAGGGCACTGCGTCATATAAACGCAGTGTTATCTTGATGGTTTACACATGAAGGAAAGGTGATCAGCCCTCCACCTCAGGTACCAGTCCAGGGTAATATTAAATAAATATTACAGTGAAAAAATCACTTATATTTATTTTACCCCCCCTGGGAATCGAACCCAGGACCTCCAGAACGGTAGGCGAGCGTGCTGACCATTACACAACGGAGGCGGAGTTATATAAAGATAAGAAATATGCGAGATCCGAGAAGTCGTAAGAAATGAAGACATATCATAGACTAAGGGCGTTTGTGCGCTACACGGAATTTTACCGTCCGGCAGTCCGGTTTTGAAAAATTAAAGCGACTGCGACAGTTTTGCGTGATTTAGCGGAATTTACGCGCAACGTGTTCACGCACCGATCAAGAGCTCCGATCCGAAAAAATATGGATAAAAACACAAGCCAATCCAAGCCAATCAAGCCGGACGATGGAATTTTACCGTGCTTGTTTTATCAATCTGTTTGTATACTGCACCTGTCTAGTTTACAAACGTCAAATGTGATTGACGCACGACGCCATTTTGAAAAATTATAACATTTTCCGATAGGGTGATTTATTTTGCGTCACCTGTATACAGAATTCATCATATTTTCCGGATCTGGTCAGCAGGTATCATTAAAACGTATTATTCGGCGTATTTATTATCCGAATAATATGCGAGTAAAAAGTATGAAGTGTGCTTCAAAGTGATTGACGTTTGAAAAACAGATTTTTTTCCGAACGCGACTCCAAAAGTAAAGAATGGTTCTAGCAAAAAAGGATAACTAAACAGTGTATAAAATCAGCAACAAAAATTAATTAAGATTTCAAGGCTTTTTTGTTGCTACTAATTTTATATATAAAATTACACGTGGAACGAATGAGTGAAGAAAGAACGGTAAAACATATTTTAAAAACAACTTTAATTTTTTTTTGTAACTTTATTATTTGTGTTCCAGTCTTGTTAACCTTAATCCCATGTCCCAAAATAAGAAATACAAATTGCTCATCGGGAATATTATATATATTTATATATATATATATATATATATATATATATATATATATATATATATATATATATATATGTATATATATATATATATATATATATATATATATATATATATATATATATATATATATATATGTTATTATATATGTTATTATATTTTGTCCGCCTCCATAGTGTAATGGTCAGCATGCTCGCCTACCGTTCTGGAGGTCCCGGGTTCGATTCCCAGGGGGGTTTAATAAATAAATAGTGATTTTTTCACTCTAATATTTATTCAATATTACACTGGACTGGTACCTACCTGAAGCGGAGGGCTGATCACCTTTCCTTCATGTGTAATCGATCGAGATAACACTGCGTTTATATGAAGCAGTGCCCTATGCACCATTGGGGTGCGGTAAGGGATTTATTATTATTATTATATATATATATATATATATATATATATATATATGTATATATATATATATATATATATATATATATATATATATATATATATATATATACATATGTATATATATATATATATATATATATATATATATATATATATATATATATATATATATATATATATATATATATATATATATATATATATATATATATATATATATATATATATATATATATATATATATATATATATATATATATAAGTGTGTGTATATCTTCAAATATTGCATAGCCACTCAAAAGAAGAGCTATAGGTACTACATACATAAATACATACATATGGCCATGGACATACATATATTTACCTTAGATATTCAAGGTATAATAATAAATTTTGATGACACTTATTTCGTAGAAAATTGACATATTACATGAATATTTTTGAGTGATATTCAATTTCGCATGGGAGTGAGTTTGTCCGTTCTGGTAACGAGGTTAATAGACTATTTCATCAAAACACTACTGACGACTGTTGCGAAGGAAATTTAGTCAGTGGCTGAAAAAGTCAAGCATATCAACCATATAAGGTGACTCAATTTGAGATGAAACATATCGCTCACTCCTTTCAACAACGTCATATGTCAAAAATCGTCAATTTTCAGCTGTGCAAGTTTTCGGAACGCCCAGAAAATGTACTATATCCCAGCAAAAGCGGCATATTTTTAACTTAATATTTACCCGCTACAGGGCAGAAAGTGTTGTTTTTGAATTTTGAAGAAAAGATTTATTTTCAAATACGATAAATATTTTTCAAATGGAGAAAAAACCTTCAGGTTTTACCTAAGTGGATCTGTTGCACAGTAAAAAGTTATATAAGTGGCTTGATATTTATTTAATACATTGTGTTACATTTTTAAACTTAAAAAACGCTCTCCTGAAAAATCAAGTTTTTTATTTATGACGTTCTTGAAAGGAGTGAGCGATATATCAAGAATCGTCGATTTGTGCATGTTTTCGGAATGCCCAGAAAATGTACTATATCCCAGCAAACGCTGCATATTTTTAACTTAATATTTACCCGCTACAGGGCAGAAAGTGTTGTTTTTGCATTTTGAAGAAAAGGTAGGTATTGTTTTATTATTTTATTAAATGTACTAAATGTTTTTCAAATGGAGAAAAAACGTTCGTGTTTTTCTAAAAAGATCTGTTGCACAGTAAAAAGTTCAATAAGTGGCTTGATATTTATTTTCAATACATTTCATTATATTTTAAACTTTAAAAACGATCTCCTGAAAAATAGCGAGTTGAAAATATATTAATCTAAAAATATGCCGCTTTTTCTGGGATATAGTACAATTTTTGGCATTCCGAAAACATGCACAACTGAATATTGACGATTTTTGATATATGACGTTGTTGAAAGGAGTGAGTGATATATCTGTAGTTCATCGCTCAATATTTTTATTGCGATCGTGTTTGTCATACTAATGTAAAAAAAAAACAATTAAACTTAGGGTTTAAACATGTAAAATATAAAGCAAAAAAGGTTTCAGTCAATAGGAAAATAAAAAAAACATAAGGTAAGAAGCATATTTAAAGGAAACAAATAAGAAAATATAACTAATCTCTAACACAAATCTTTCCATACAGCATTTTTTCAGTTCATTCATTCTGGATCCCTGACTAGGTTCTATTTTATACAATTTATTTACAACATTTTGAGTGTGTCCAAATACTTGTTCACATCATCTGGATTATCTCCAATTACAGGAGTTATTTTCATATTATCTTTTGACATCTCATCAAAGATGAAGAAGAATATGGAAGTCTGGGCATTTACGGGGCTGACGACCGTCATAGGCTGGTTTAAGTGATCACTTTACACACGTGTAACATTCACCCATTCTACCCATTATTGACAACCACACTACTCAAATTCTTGGAAGTTCTATATATATGAAACAATTTATAAACCTTGTTCTTGAATCACTAGAACTTCACTAGAGACATCTATTGGCGAGATGTAAAGAAGCTTTTTACTGAGCAGAAACTCTTATTTTAGTATGTGAGGTCCGAATCCTGGATTATAATCACACACATGAGAAACGCCAGAAAATACCATTTTCATTTTTATTATTTAAGCTTATAATTAAATTATCTGGTAAAATTATAAGCTGAAATAATAAAAATGAAAATGGTATTTTCTGGCGTTTCTCATGTGTGTGATTATAATCCAGGATTCGGACCTCACATACTAATATAAGAGTTTCTGCTTAGTAAAAAGCTTCTTTACATCTCACCAATAGATGTCTCTAGTGAAGTTCTAGTGATTCAAGAACAAGGTTTATAAATTGTTTCATATATATAGAACTTCCAAGAATTTGAGTAATGTGGTAGAATTACTGAATGGGTAGAATTACTGAATGTTACACGTGTGTAAAGTGATCACTTAAACCAGCCTATGACGGTCGTCAGCCCCGTAAATGCCCAGACTTCCATATTCCTCTTAATCTTTGATGAGATGTCAAAAAATAATATAAAATTTATGTTTATTTTATGTAATATGTCAGGCATCTGGTTAATTTGGGGTATACGCAATATATTGCAAGAACCTTACTTCAAACTTAGTTGATTTTATCGGCTGCACATGTATTTTATTATGTCTTCGTGCATTAAAATAATGAATTTCTCTGTTTAAAATCGGTTTGGTGTTGCTGTGAGTCGTTTTAAACCTTATTTGAAGAAAGAATGTCAAATTATAGCATCGAATCGAACCCGCAGACGTCTGCAAGCCAGTCTATCGCCTTACCGTTACGCCAAGTTGGGAAATTAGTATTAAATCAAGTCGTGTTTTGTTTGCAAATGGATGTTATAACACAGTCCACCACTCGAGACGTGACGCTATGCACGCGACCTAAAAACGATTCGGAATTATTAACCAATGCGTTGAGGATTCTAAAAAACCTCTGTCAATGTTAAAAATAGATTTTTTTATTGTTTTTTTTATGTCAGAATCATATCAAATCAACTGTATTTCTACTGACTGTCAATTTGACAGTTGACAGTTGATTATTAGTTAGTACGTTTTTTATGTGAAATATTATACTATAATTTTTAATTTTTTAATTTTTTTTATTTTATTTGGGATTTTTACAGCCAAAACAATATATTATACAACATTTATTAACAAAACTATGGCCAATTAAAAAAAGTCCTCCGATAATGCTATTCTTATGCAAGTTATGTTGGTTGGGGTGAGTGTGTGTGTGTGTGTGTGTGTGTGTGTGTGTGTGTGTAGTACCTATTTTGGAACAGGTAGATGATTTCGTGTATTTGGGTAGTATGTTTTCTAGGGATGGAAAGATTGATAAAGACATAGAAAGGAGAGTGAATGCTGGGAACAAAGTAAATGGTGCACTGAAATCAGTTATACCAAATAAAAACCTATCAGGGGAAGCTACACTGGCAGTGCACAACGGAGTCCTGGTTCCAACTGTAATGTAGATGTGCGAATAGTGAAATAAGGAAGGAATGCAAAGCTGAGATAAGCATTATCGATAAAATTAAGAAAGGTGTGTTGAGATGGTTTGGACATGTAGAACGAATGAGTGAGGAAAGAACGGTAAAACAAATTTATGGGGCGAATGTTAGCGGGAAAAGAAGCAGAGGAAGACCGAGAAAAACATGGCACGATCAGGTATGCCAAATACTTGAAAGTGGTCAGGTTAGGAGTCGTAACAATCGGCGAGTATGTATGAGGAGATGCATGAACGTGGAAGAGGCGAAGAATGTTTGCAAGGACAGAGTGGTGTGTCGCTCTATTCTCTCTGCCTACCCCTGCGGGGAAGCGGCGTGATGGTTAGTTAGTTAGTTAGTTTTTTTTTACGTTTTGCCAATTCACCATGATTAGACTGAATGACCATTTTGCGCGGCGTACGTTCGTAAACGGACCGAAAACCATATTCAGCTTGATCGTCTTTTTCGACGCAAAACCGTTTTTGTTCACCGATGAGGTACATTTTTTGTCAAATGGCTATGTTAATAAGCGGGATAGCTAATTCGGTGTGGAGAAAACCCAGAAGCCTTTGTCGAGACGCCCTTGCATCCGTTAAAAGTCACTGTTTGGTGTGCTTTATGGGCAGGTGGAATCATTGGCCCATATTTTTTAAAATAGGATGCCAGCCAGAATGTTACGGTCAATGAAAAGCGCTACAGAACCATGATTACTGACTACTTCGTACCTCAGTTGAATGGCATTGATGTGACATAATTGTGGTTTCAACAAGATGGCGCAACATGCCACACGGCGGATGTTACCATCAATTTATTGCGGGAAATTTGAATTTGTATACCTCAAAAAAAGCACCCTATACAAAGGCGTTTGCCCATTCGCAGCATCGATCAAATCGATCTTTTTCCTTTTATTTATTGTTTCGGCATTTACTTTGTGGCAAGACATGTTAAAATTATTAAGGAAACACTTGTTTTTATACCACTTGAGTTCATTAATGACTACTAGTTTCGGAAGCTAAACTAACCAACCATGATTAGTGACTTTTTCGAAACTCAGTTGAATAGCATTCATGGGACAGAGCAGTGGTGTCAACAAGATGGCCCAACATGCCACACGGCGGGTGCCACCATCAATTTGAATTGAATTTGTATACCTCTAAAAACACAATATATTAAATAATGCATTGGCTATCCGTAAAATTCCGTAAAATCTCTGTCAATGTTTAAACAAACCATGTTTTTTTTGTGTCAAACGGTTCAGTATATTGCTTTGATTGGCATGATTTTAAAAGACTTTAAAAGATCAAATGCAAAAATCGACTTATTCTATTCGTTTTTAATTCGATCTCCCATGTCTACTCTAAGGTGATTTAAATTCGGATATTGCCTCACATGACCCCTTGGAACACAGTATGTACCTTAAAAAAGGTAGCACTATCAAAGTCTACATATCAACAATATGATGTAAACACACATTATTTGCTTTATTGAGCAATTAACAGTTGAAAGTGTTAACTGTTACCGTTGTTTGTTTTGTCTTCGAACAGTATTGGACGTTAGCTTATTGTGTGTGGTCATACATTATATTAACACGCTCAACTAATAAGGACATATTTACAAAAGCAATTAAATTGTTAAAGATAACAAAATTTCTAAAAAAGATATTCTTTATAAAATAAAACAACTTTGTTTTAACCGCCTTTTATTGGTACAATTTATCCAACCGGTTTCGGCAAGAACCTTGTCATCAACAGGGACAATTCTATTCTATTCAATTCAATTCAATTCTAAAACATTGAAATACTCATAGTTAGGTTATAGTTAATTACCCTTCCTATAACTATGAGTATTTCAATGTTATAGAATTAGTACATAAACCCTGATGATGACAAGGTTCTTGTTGAAACCGGTTGGAAAAAGTGTACCAATAAAAAGTGGTTAAAACAAAGTTGTTTTATTTTATAAAGTTTATAAAATGTGCCACAAAGTATCTGCGAAAAACATTCAAGAAAATAAAAATATTCTGTTTATTGAATATTTACACTATCATTGATTGGTTTTCTTGTCCGCCTCGGTAGTGTGACGGTCAGCACGCTCGGCTACCGTACTGGAGGACCCGGGTTCGATTCACAGGGGGGTCAAATAAACGCAAGTGATTTTTCACTCTAATATTCTTTTAATATCACCCTGGACTGGTGCCTGAAGATAATCTTTTCTTCATGTATTAACGGTAAAGATAACACTGCTTTTACATAATGCAGTGCCCTATGCACCATCGGGTGCGGATAAGGGTTTGAAGAATGAAGAATGGTACCATACATGATAAAAATAGTGAAGGATATTGATAACATAAACAAACTAGGGCACAAAATGCCCAACCCTCTTCTAGTGGAACGGAAGGCCTGTTGACGACAGTCAGCAGTCCGGCTTCTCCTGAGGAGTGCGACGTGGTTTCCCCCCAGCAATGAGGAGATGCACGAATGTAGAAGAGGCAAAGAATGTTTGCAAAGACAGAGTGGTGTGGCGTTCGATTCTCTCTGCCTACCCCTGCGGGGAAGCGGCGTGATGGTTAGTTAGTTAGTTAGTTAAGTTTATTTTCATTAGTTTTAAAGTTTATATTTTATTGTAGCTTCCGAAACTAGTCGTTAAAATATAAAACTCAACTGGTAAAAAAACAAGCGTTTTATTTAGATAATCTAAAATATTAAAATAATTTATATAGAATCTAAAATAACCATCAAATGATTATTTTTATATTATTTTTTGACACCCCATCAAAGATGAAGAAGAAAGAAGTCTCGGCATTTACGGGCCTGACGACCGTCATAGGCTTGTTTAAGTGATCACTTTACACACGTGTAACATTCACCAATTCTACCCATTATTGACAACCACACTACTCAAATTCTTGGAAGTTCTTTATACTTATATGAACCAATTTTGAAACGTTATTCTTGAATCCTTAGAACTTCACAAGAGACATCTTTGACGAGATGTCGAAAAATAATATGAAAATAACTCTTGCAATTGGAGATAATCCAGATTTTGTGAACAAATATTTGGACACACTCAAAATGTTGTAAATCAATTATCTGGTCAAATTATAAGCTTAAATAGTAAAAATGAAAATGATATTTTCTGGCGTTTCTCATGTGTGTGATTATAATCCAGGATTCAGACCTCACATACTAATAAAAGAGTTTCTGCTCAATAAAAAGCTTTTTTCATCTCACCAATAGATGTCATACTCAAATTATGGGACACACTCAAAATGTTGACTATTTTTTAATGAAAACAACCTTTTTGTGAAGAAAAAAATTGCTACATTATTTTGCAGGTACGACATTAGTCGCTGGTCGCGCTGTCGTGTGTTGAGTTAGCCCTTAGTACAGCGAAATTTGTCCGAGTGATAATTCCATCTGTCAATGGAGTGATGCAAGAATCTGAGAACTCTACGCAACGCAGTAAAGGCTAATATTTGGTTAATTTTATCTCAACATTTTCCCTACAACGGATCATTTACACGATATGCTATTATTAGCTAATAAATTAATATGAAAAATCACAAGACTATCGGTTGCATTCTTATTGAAATCTGTCGAGAACTAAGGGAGATATAAAGGTTTAAACTTTACATATTTTAATAAAACGAAAAACGTGCGTTCGCATACGTCATCAAATTTCCGTCATCGAACGTTTTATGACGTCATATGGTTTATTCTCAATGGTATATAATATATAGCTGTAATAGTAGTAGTGTGGATTGTGTGGATTGTTTGTTTACCATTACACTACCATTTGTGTTATACAAATATGAGGGGAGGGTGGACCATAGACATCAACAAATAGAGCTGCCAATAATTTAGCGATGTAATCAATATTAAAATAAGTCCAACGTTTCTGTGACGTCATTCATTGCCAACTTACGAAAATAACGTTTTTTCGAAGGCGAATTTTCCAAAAGAAAATGAGGAATGAAAATATTGATTATATCGGCTGTTATAAACACTTCACGAGTCTAATACAATCCTTTATAGGTTGAGTATGTTAAATTAGATATTCCTCCCGTCTTTATAATCTTTAATATATATATATATATATATATATATATATATATATATATATATATATATATATATATATATATATATATATATATATATATATATATATATATATATGTATATATTATATATATATATATATATATATATATATATATATATATATATATATATATATATATATAATATATATATATATGTATATATATATATATATATATATACATATATATATATATATATATATATATATATATATATATATATATATATATATATATATATATATATATATATGTTTTGCTAAGTTTATATACATATCGCTCGCTCCTTTCAAGAACGTCATAAATAAAATAACTTGATTTTTCAGGAGAACGTTTTTAAAGTTTAAAAATAAATTAAAATGTATTCAAAATAAATATCAAGCTACTTATTGAACTTTTACTGTGCAACAGATCTTTTTAGGTAAAACCTGAAAGTTTTTTCTCCATTTGAAAAATATTTAGTATATTTAAAAAAATAATTAAACAATACCTTTTCTTCAAAATGCAAAAACAACACTTTCTGTCCTGTAGCGGGTAAATATTAAGTTAAAAATATGCCGCTTTTTCTGGGATATAGTACATTTTCTGGGCATTCTGAAAACATGCACAACTGATAATTGACGATTTTTGATTTATGATGTTCATGAAAGGAGTGAGCGATATGTAAACTAAGCACGACAAATAATAACAGCATTTCCGAAAAATTCAAATAAATATGACCTTGAGTTAGTTTTGCCCAAAAATGTAAATTATATAACGTCATAATTATGTATTATTTATGATAGTCAATAAAAATCCTTATTATTTAAACGACCGCATTAAAAGTTATTGATTTTTATGAAATCATTTTTAATTTCGATTAGACTGCAAATCACAAATATTTATATTTCACCTTGGAAACTTTGAACCCTATAATAGACTTGTAAACGGATTGATCGGCCTATAAAATGTAATGGACGAAAAATTCAATTACATTGCCTAAGTAAAAAAATATATTTGAATATTGCTCGTGTTGGGCTGTGGTCCCGTGGTTAGTGTCGCGGACTCTTGAGTCACAGTTTTTGGGTTCGAACTCACAGTATAATACCTATTTTTGATAATGTCTTCCACAGTTAATATGGTTATCCAACACGATGTCAAGTGTTTTAACGCAATGCCTACCACAGTTAAAACCGGGTGAGTGTTATTATCCTGATATATCGCTCACTCCTTTCAAGAACGTCATAAATCAAAAATCGTCAATTTTCAGTTGTGCATGTTTTCGGAATGCCCAGAAAATGTACTATATCCCAGCAAAAGCGGCATATTTTAAAGTTAATATTTACCCGCTACAGGGCAGAAAGTATCGTTTTTGCATTTTGAAGAAAAGGTATTTTTTTAATATATTGAATATTTTCAAATGGAGAAAAAACCTTCAGGTTTTACCTTAAAAGATCTGTTGCACACGTAAAAAGTGTAATAAGTGGCATGATATTTATTTTTAATACATTGTATTATATTTTTAAACTTTAAAAACGTTTTCCTGAAAAATCTAGTTTTTCGGTTTTTGACGTTCTTGAAAGGAGTGAGCGATATATATATATATATATATATATATATATATATATATATATATATATATATATATATATATATATATATATATATATATATATATATATATATATATATATATATATATATATATATATATATATATATATATATATATATATATATATATACACATATATATATATATATATATATATATATATATATATATATATATATATATATATATATATATATATATATATATATATATATATTATATCACGACATGTGTACTTGAAGAGATTCCAAGTTGATCTGCAGTAATATCACGTAGTGGTTTGTCACAGGCAAATTAATTTCGGACGTGAAAAGGTTTAGTAACAATCTTTATTTAGAACAAAGTCGCGACGTTTAAGCATCCTATTTCAAAAGTAAAAAAAATACTCCTTTATATATATATATACATATATATATATGTAGTAAAATACCTAGGTACCTACCTATACATTTTATTAAGAATATACAAATTATACCAACATAAAATTGTTCTACCACCAGATGTCGCATGCGTCGCACTGAATAAAACAAAAAACGTCAGATAGAAAAAAAATACATTCTGAACTGTCAGAATCAGATAGATAGATAGAAAAATATTACCACGTTATATTTATATATATATATATATATATATATATATATATATATATATATATATATATATATATATATATATATATATATATATTTATATATATATATATATATATATATATAATATATATATATATATATATATATATATATATATATATATATATATATTTATATATATAATATATATATATATATATATATATATATATATATATATATACATATATATATATATATATATATATATATATATATATATATATATATATATATATATATATATATATATATATATATATATTTATATATATATATATATATATATATATATATATATATATATATATATATATATATATATATATATATTTATATATATATATATATATATATATATAAATATATATATTTATATAAATATATATATATATATAGCCACTTATTGAACTTTTTACTGTACAACAGATCTTTTTAGGTAAAACCTGGTTTTTTCTCCATTTGAAAAATATTTTGGATATTAAAAAAAAATAATTCAACAATACCTTTTCTTCAAAATGCAAAAACAAAACATTCTGCCCTGTATCGGTCAAATATTAAGTTTAAAATATGCCGCTTTTGCTGGGATATAGTACATTTTCTGGGCATTCCGGAAACATGCACAACTGAATATTGACGATTTTTGATTTATGACGTTCTTGAGAGGAGTGAGCGATATGTTGCTGTTAACCCAAATAAATAAAAAATAAAAAATAATTTTATAAAATGCCCCGATTTCCATATTCTTCTTCATCTATGTTCAGATGTCAAAAAATAATATGACAAATAACTATAATTGGAGATAATCCAGATTAGTGAACAAGTATGTACACACTCAAAATATTGTTAATTAAAATTCTTTTTTTTTACTCACTTTTTGAACCTGCTATTGTTTTCGACTCGGGGTGTTTCGATTCGACGATGAAGCGACTTTTACACAACTACAGTACCGCCCGGCGCGACGTACAAAACTAGAGTGAGCAGCTAATGAAAATATTTTATGTGACTTGCGTAGTTTTGCGTCACCTCCGTGTACCGAGGTCCTAAGTGCGTCAGGCCTACTCAACATTTTTTTTCGAACCGAAACAAATGTTTAAACATCGTTGTAAGTAAATTATCTGGTCAAATAATAAGCTTAAATAATAAAAATGAAAATGGTATCTTCTGGCGTTTCTCATGTGTGTGATTATAATCCAGGATTCGGACCTCACATACTAATAAAAGAGTTTCTGCTCAATAAAAAGCTTCTTTTCATCTCACCAATAGATGTCTCTAGTGAAGTTCTAGTGATTCAAGAACAATGTTTCAAAATTAGTTCACATATATATATATATATATATATATATATATATATATATATATATATATATATATATATATATATATATATATATATATATATATATATATATATATATATATATATATATATATATATATATATATATATATATATATATATATATATATATATATATATATAGAAGTTCCAAGAATTTGAGTAGTGTGATTGTCAATAATGGATAGAATTGCTGAATGTTACACGTGTGTAAAGTGATCACTGAAACCAGCCAAGACGGTCGTCAGCTCCGTATGATATGAAGATATTTTTTTTATATCAAGATAATAACTTTTATATTATGCAGTGCCCTATGCACCATCGGGTGCGGCTGAGGGTTTGAAGGAATGAATGAATATATATTTATTTTTTAAATATATATTTTTGAAACTACTTATCTTTCTTCCTTACCCTTTTATTTTCAAAACCATATACCTATTTATTTCGAGGAAAAACTTATGTTTTCAATACAAAAACGGTGTTTAAAGCAAAAAAAAACAATGGATGGTCGCATTCCGACTGCATCCAGTCTACTTTCGTCCTTCTTTTGCCATTCCCATGCCTTTTTTCCATACATTAGGGTTGAAATCAAAACTTTAGCCACCTCGTGCGTGTGTGTTATTAAAACGGGGAGCCAGAATAGGATATTTAAAAGAAATGCGTACTTACAGTTTTTTATTGATATAAATTTTATACTTTAATTACTGTTGATAATAACTATTATAATTAATCTAATTGCTTATGGGACTTTGAATTAAATGCGAAGCTAAAATATACGTCCTTCAGCAATCAAGCGATACAGGCGAATCTTGGTCTCCGCGCTTCGGTTGGCCGCTTTTGTTGAATCCGCTCGGGAATCTCCGTGGCGAATTCGTATAATTCAGTGTTGCCAACTTGGTAGTAGCAGTAGCTACCCGCCTACAAAACTATTTGATTTTGATTATTTTATTTTTTCAAGATTATCGAATTTGCTGTAGATGTTTTGGTGTTACTCGCACCAACGGTGAGCACCTCTGGTCTTTGCATTCGCTCCCAACGTATTGGAGTATTCAGCAAACAGACGCCCTTACTTGGCAGTAATGACGTCATCACCCATCATTGTAAATAATTCCTATAAACACTTCAATTATTTAAACATTGTACGATACAATAATACCCCATAAAGTGGTATTTCTGCAGACCCGACGTCATCAAGTACGGCGTAATTTTAACCCTGACCCCGGTGTAAGCTTCCCCGCAGAGGTACGCAGAGATAACAGAATGCCACACAAATATGTATTTGCAAACGACGTGTAGTATTAACAACATTTTGAGTGTGTCCAAATACTGTCTACAAATCTGGATTATCTCCAATTATGGGAGTTGATTTTCATATTATTTTTTGACGTCTCATCAAAGATGAAGAAGAATATGGAAGTCTGGGCACCAATAGATGTCTCTAGAGAAGTTCTAGTGATTCAAGAACAATGTTTTCAAATTGGTTCATGTATATAGAACTTCCAAGAATTTGAGTAGTGTGGTTGTCAATAATGGATAGAATTGGTGAATGTTACACGTGTGTAAAGTGATCACTGTAACCAGCCTATGACGGTCGACAGCCCCGTAAATGCCCAGACTCGTCCACACCTGATGGTGCATAGGGCACTTTATCATATAAAAGTAGTGTTATCTTGATCGTAAACAGATGAAGGAAAGGTGATCCAGGGTGATATTGAATAAATATTACAGTGAAAAAATCACTTCTATTTTATTTGACACCCCCCCCCCCTGGGAATCGAACCTGGGACCTCCAGAACGGTTGCTGAGCGTGCTGACCACTACGGAGGCGGACAAATAATAAATCACTATTGCTTTGTTGGTTAGCGTGTTGAGGTACAGTGCTGGAGGTCCTGGGTTCGATTCCCAGAGGACGTCAAACATAAATCTTAGTGATTTTACACTCAAGTGATATTTCTTCAATATTACCCTGGACTGGTGCTTGAAGCGGAGGGCTGAACACCTTTCCTTTGTGTGCTAACGATCAAGATAACACTGCGTTTTCATGATGCAGTGCCCTATGCACCATCGGGTGCGAATAAGGGTTTGAAGAAGAAGAAGTGTTTGACCAATAGTCACTTTTAGAATTGAGGCAAGAGCAGATACTTCTAGAACAAAATCTCAACATGGAATCTTTGCGTTTATATGATGCAGTGCCCTATGCACCATTGGGGTGCGGATAAGGGTTTGATTGTGTCGTGAGGATTTCTTCTTCATCTTATCATATAACATGTCAGAAAATGAACAAAAAAAGAATTAGCTATATTTTTAGTGGAGACAAATCGCTCACCCCTTTCAAGAACATCATAAATAAAAAATATTGATTTTTCAGGAGAACGTTTATAAAGTTTAAAAATAAAATACAATGTATTTAAAATGAATATCAAGCCACTATTTAACTTTTTACTGTGCATCAGATCTTTTTAGGTAAAACCTGAAGGTTTTTTCTCCATTTGAAAAATATTTAGTAAATTTTAAAAAAATAATTAAACAATACTTTTTCTTCAAAATGTAAAAACAACACTTTCTGCCCTGTAGCGGGTAAATATTAAGTTAAAAATATGCCTCTTTTGCTGGGATATAGTACATTTTCTGGGCATTCCGAAAACATGCACAACTGAAAATTTGCGATTTTTTATTTATGACGTTCTTGAAAGGAGTGAGCAAAATGGTGAATCAATATTGAAAAATAAATTCTTAAAAAATGTATAGTACTAATATTAATTAATACTTTTTTTAAGGATTTATTTTTTAATATTGTTTCGCCATTTGATATCAATCAATAAATTACTGGAAGGAGATAAAGATGGCGTGTTTCAAAGTTCGCTTCTTTAAAAATAAATGTTTTTTCAATTAATTGATTCGGCAGTCAGTTTGTGGTAAAATCTATCCATTTTTTATTAATGTTTTACTTGGTAAACTACTACTATTTCTTTAAATCTACCGTGACACGTGTTTCGATGCATTCCGCATCATTGTTTACATCATGGCATACGGTGTTTGAAAATGATGCGGAATGCATCGAAACACGTCAGTTGTCCTAACTTAAAACACAGTAAGAGACATTTTTTTGTAGTACGTTTTTTTTGGCATTTTTGGAGTAAGTAGAATCTACTTAGTCCAAAAATGCAAAAAAACGTACTGCAAAAAAAATGTCCCTTACTGTGTTTTGAGTTTGGACAGCCGATTTATACATACATATAATATTCCCGATGAGTAATTTCTATTTCCCATTTTGGGACATGGGATAAAGGTTAACAAGACTGGAACACAAATATAAAGTAACAAAAAAGATTTATTTTAAATAACCAAAACTAATACTGATACATGGCAAAATATAAAAACTATAAACAGGTACAATAAATAGGCATAAGAAGCATATTTAAAAGAAATAAATGAGAAAAACATATGGTAAGAAAGAAGCATATTTAAAATAAACAAGTAGAATCTACTTGGTCCAAAAATGCAAAAAAATGTACTGCAAAAAAAATGTCCCTTACTGTGTTTTGAGTTTGGACAGCCGACGTGTCACAGTAGAGTTTAAGAAATAGTGGTATTTACTAAGTAAAATATCAATTAAAAATAAATGTTTTGTTCGAAGCGGCCCTCGCTTTTCAACATTATTGCGGGCAGTTAGAGAAAATAAATGTTTGTCAATTATTCTTAAGCAATTCCCTAATTGCAACACTTTAAAATGCAGAATTAACATTAATAATTCTCAGAATAATACAATAATGTGTAAATATAATAATAGAATATATAATAAAAGGATAATATAATACAATTAAGCTGATTCGGCTGATTCCGAAGAAATCAAATCGCTTACTCCTTTCAAGAACGTCATAAAAAAAAATCGTAAATTTTCAGTTGTGCATGTTTTCCGAATGCCCAGAAAATGACTATATCCCAGCAAAAGCGGCATATTTTTGACTTAATATTTACCCGCTACAGGGCAGAAGGTGTTGTTTTTGCATTTTAAAGAAAAGGTATTGTTTAATTATTTTTAAAAAAATACTAAATATTTTTTAAATGGAGAAAAAACCTTCAGGTTTTACCTAAAAAGATCTGTTGCACAGTGAAAAGTTCAATAAGTGGCTTGATATTTATTTTTAAAACATTGTGTTTTATGTTTAAACTTTAAAAACGTTCTCCTGAAAAATCCAATTTTTTTATTTATGACGTTGTTGAAAGGAGTGGGCGAAATATCAAATTCAATGGGCGCTTGTGCACTACACAGAATTTTACTGTCAGGCAGTCCGTTTTTTTTTTCAAATGAAAGCGACTACGATAGTTTAGCGTGATGGAATTTACGCGCAACGTGTTCACGCACCGATCAAGAGCTCCGATCCGAAGAAAGACGGCCAAAAGCACGAGCCAATTATCCGTTTTATTATGCTAACCGGACTGCCGGATGGTAAAATTCCTGTAGTGCACAAGTACTCTCACTGGGCAAGTTTATGCAGTATATAGCAATATATTCAATATATCAAATTTTAAGTATGTCACTGTGAAAGATTCTTATGAAATACAGTAATAGATTCCGAAAAACGTATTTTTAATTGAAATGAAACTCAAATCAATCACAAATTGGATGTCCAAACTTAAAACAGTAAGGGACATTTTTTTTAAGTAGTTTTTTTTTGCATTTTGGACTAAGTAGAATCTACTTAATATAATCGGCGGGTATGCATGAGGAGATGCATGAACGTGGAAGAGGCGAAGAATGTTTGCAAAGACAGAGTGGTGTGGCGTTCTATTCTCTCTGCCTACCCCTGCGGTGAAGCGGCGTGATGGTTAGTTAGTTATATATATATATATATATATATATATATATATATATATATATATATATATATATAATATAATATATATATATATATATTTATTTATATATATGTATACATATATATATATATATACGATATATATATATTTATTTATATATATGTATACATATATACATATACATATATATATATATATATATATATATATATATATATATATATATATATATATATATATATATATATATATATATATATATATATATATATATATATATATATATATATATATATATGTATATATATATATATATGTATATATATATATATATATATATATATACAATATATATATATTTATTTATATATATGTATACATATATATATATATATATATATATATATATATATATATATATATATATATATATATATATATATATATATATATGTATATATATATATATATATATATATACATATATATATATATATATATATATACATATATATACACATATATATATATATATATATATATATATATATATATATATATATATATATATATATATATATATATATATATATATATATATATATATATATATATATATATATATATATATATATATATATATATATATATTGTAGTCATACAGGAGAAAGTGACCAACTACCAAAACGTAAAATGTTCAGGAGGGCAACTTTTGCTTGGCAAGAAAAAAATATCAATGCAGATAGTCATTTTAAACAAATCCATAAATTATACTTCCAAGTTTAAAATCCTTTGGGATTTTTTTCAGGGCAATATTAAGCTAGTAAGATATCAAATAGTCAATGATCACGTTTTTGAAAAAAAAATGGACGTGGTCACTTTCTCCTGTATGACTACGATATACATATTTATATGGGTGTGGGTGCGTTTATGTATGTATACGTTTGTATATATTTTTAACTAATTATTTAATTTCGGAAAAACAACCTGAATGTATGGGTCTATAGCGGAAACTGATTTAATTTATTTTTCTATGCTGTATGATAGGTTGATCATTATATAAAATATCTATGGGCAGTTGTCAGAACTTCTCATTAGTTTTAAAATCAATCATCGAATCGAGCACAATTCATAATCCCATCGAAATGTTATTATCGAATGAGCAAAACACGCACCGATTGATGATGAGGTGATTGAAACTGTGTAAAAAAAGTGAAGTACCTATTTCTGGAAAACTTGACCCGGGTACCTATCCGAGTGGCTCGGACAGCGTAGAGTGAGGTCACTCGGTAGCTAACATCAAAATCTAGAATTGAAAAGATGAACAACATTTTGAGTGTGTTCAAATACTTCACAAATCTGGATTATCTCTAATTATAGGAGTTATGGACCGTACATATTTATTTTACCTCTGATTTATTTGTATTCATAATTATTTTATTTATGTTCATATTTTACTTTATACATATATATGAAATTAATAATATAAAAAAAGGAGTTTTTAGTTATCTCTTTTGTCCGCCTCCGTAGTGTAATGGTCAGCACGCTCGGCTACCGTTCTGGAGGTCCCGGGTTCGATTCCCAAGGGGGGTAAAATAAATATAAGTGATTTTTTCACTGTCATATTTATTCAATATTACCCTGGACTGGTACTTGAAGCGGAGGGCTGATCACCTTTCCTTCATGTGTAAACGATCAAGATAACACTGCGTTTATATGACGCAGTGCCCTATGCACCATTGGGGTGCGGATAAGGGTTTTATTAATTATTAGTTATCTCTGCTCAAGGAATAATTAAAAAAGATCAATAAAACTAAGGTATTTAGAGGTAGTTTGGACATGTGGAATGAATTGCTGACGAGAGAATGACTAAAAGAGTAGATTTATATTATCCACTGACACTTCGTGATGGAATTGAATTTTAAATATATTATTAGATTAAAACCAATATTTTTAGCTTTTCCACTTTATTTTTATTTGACTAGCAACCGGGTTTCGTCGTTACCGACATCATCTGGTGGGAGGCTATACAAATTGTTATGTTATATATAAAACAAGGCAGGAGTTGATAACCATGATTTCATTTAAAATATGATATAAAAATATTTTTTAATATTATACAATACTTAAATTCACTCAAATTAAATTAATTTCTCAATAAAATTATATCAAATCATGGTTATCAACTCCTGCCTTGTTTTATATATAACATAACAATTTGCATAGCCTCCCACCAGTCTGATGATGTCGGTAACGACGAAGCCCGGTCGCTGGTCAAATAAAAATAAAGTGGAAAATCTAAAAATATTGGTTTTAATCTAATAATATACTAAAAGAGTAGCTGCGAATGGGTAAATAGACCAAAGAAGACTGAAAAACTTGGCACGACCAAATCAATCAATACTCAAAATCTGGTCGTGTTAAAATCCTCGTAATGCCACGATTAGATGTATGGGTGAAGAGGAAGCTAGGAGTGTATCTGAGGAGAGAAGAGTGGTAGTGATAGAGTGGCAATAGCTGCATATAGTAACCCCATTCTACCATAATTGAAGAAATAGTATGACGTATGAATCAAGTAAATAACATGCACAATGGTAAGATGAATAGGAAATATTTTTGAAGTGAGGAATTCAAAGGTCATTACCGTTTGTGTGTATATACAAGGTGTCCCATAATCCGACGTATTCCTCTTAAGGGGTGTTAGGCCAGCTTATGACTCACCAAAAAATGAAGTATGACCTCAGTAAAAGTGCCTTAGTTTTCCAGATATTTCCACATTTTATGAATTTTCCGCCTTAGATCAGTTTTTCGAGTGGCACTTTTCAATTTTTCATATTTTAGGATTCTAATTTTTATTTCATTATACTGAATAAATATTATATTGATCACAGTCCAAAATATTACCAAAACTGGCTTGAATTGTCGGAAAAAAATATTAATGTCCGGTCATTGATTTTAAAATAAATTTTTAGGTGACTTTGACTCTTCACTCTGAAAAAAATGTATATCACGCTAACCTGGTAAGTTATTTTAAAAGTTTTCTTAATTTTTGCTATTTTAAAAACAGCATAACGTTAACTTTATTTTACTTATTAACTTTTTAATATTTATTCAATATTACCATGGACTTGTTAACCAATTACTTGTTAACTATATTAATATTTATTCAATATTACCATGGACTGGTACCTGAAGCGGTGGGCTGATCACCTTTCCTTCATGTGTAAACGATCAAGATAACACTGCGTTAATATGACACAGTGCCCTATGCACCATTGGGGTGCGGATAAGGGTTTTATTAATTATTATATTTTATTTATTGATTTGGCGTTTAATTTGTAGAACTCCATTTTAATTTATGTATTAATTTTTAAATCAAACACAGATTTTTTGAGTCTACCAAGTTATATTTTATTAACAAAAACACATAAAAAATTAAATTGTGACAATTGTTTCGCCTTGTTAGGGCAAAAATTAAATTGTGACATTCGTTTGATAATGCCCTAACAAGGCGAAACAATTGTCACAATTTAATTTTTTATGTGTTTTTGTTAATAAAATACAACTTAGTAGACTCAAAAATACTGTGTGTGATTTAAAAAATAATACATATATTATATTTTACTTTACAAAAAAAGATATTTCTTTTTTAATGCAAATGAGCTGATTTTATAATTATTTTTTTTATTAGGAATTTTGATGTAAATAATTGCTTTGTTTTAGTAAAGTAAAAAGTCTTTATGTTACTAACTAACTAACCATCACGCCGCTTCCCCGCAGGGGTAGGCAGAGAGAATAGAGCGCCACACCACAGGACAGAGGTCCTTGCAAACATTATTTGCCTCTTCCACGTTCATGCATCTCCTCATACATACCCGCCGATTGTCTTTATGTGAAATTAAATAATTATTATTTGCAAATTATCAATGATTAATCGATTCACTTTATCTCATTATTTAGATGTTTTTTTTAAATTCATTGCCATCATTTGTTCATATCAAAATCAATTCATTTTTTAATTCGTGCCATCAATCTGTATACACATACGTGTGTATGTATGTATGATTACGTTTTCTTTTCCATCTGTGTTTTGATAATGCTTTGCCTAATAATAAAAAATATATTATATCGTGGGTGGACTGGCAAAAAACATCACTCGAAAATATAAAATTTTGACTTAACGATGCATATTATAAAGTTTTCAACATTCTATAAACTGGCAAAATACACTAAGTACTTTAAAATGTCATATTTGTGTGGTTTTTAAAGTAAATTAAGCCTTAAGTTTAAAAGCGGGTATTTTATTCAGGCTAAAAGTTTTAAATAACAGGGATTTTAGAGTTAACGTTTTAAATTTTTACTTAACGATGCACATTCTAAAGTTTTCAACATTCTATAAACTGGCAAAATACTCTAAGTAGTTTGAAATGTCATATCGCTTACTCCTTTCAAGAACGCCATAAATCAAAAATCGTCAATTTTCAGTTGTGCATGTTTTCAGAATGCCCAGAAAATGTACTATATCCCAGCAAAAGAGGCATATTTTTAGCATAATATTTACCCGCTACAGGGCAGAAAGTGTGGTTTTTGCATTTTGAAGAAAAGGTATTGTTTAATTATTTTTTTTAAATATACTAAATATTTTTCAAATGGAGAAAAAACCTTCAGGTTTAACCTAAAAAGATCTGTTGCACAGTAAAAAGTGCAATAAGTGGCTTGATATATATTTTTAATACATGGTGTTATATTTTTAAACTTTAAAAACGTTCTCCTGAAAAATCAAGTATTTTGATTTATGACGTTCTTGAAAGGAGTGAGCGATATATGTATGTGGTTTTACAAGTAAATTCAATTTTATGTTTAATAGCGGGTATTTTATTCAAGCTTAAAGTTTTAAATAACAGGGATTTTATAGTTATCGTTTTTTTGCCAGTATACCTACGATATGATAACACAGCTAAGCGCCCTTGAGGTAGTGTTTTACGAAAATAGCGCTATATAATTTAAACAAAATAATATATATATATATATATATATATATATATATATATATATATATATATATATATATATATATATATATATATATATATATATATATATATATATATATATATATATATATATATATATTTAAATAGTAATATTTGTAATTAAAATGTAACTTTGTGTTAAAATCACTATAAATATTTTATTATAACTTAATTATTATGTCTACCGGTTTCGAAGCCAACCGCTTCTTTATTAAGACTGATCAATACTTAATACAAACATATTTAATACTATACTAATAGTATAAATCAGTCTTGATAGAGAAGCGGTTAGCTTCGAAACCGGTAGACATTATAATTAAGTTATAATAAAATATTTACTGTGATTAAAAAAAAAGTTACATTTTAATTATAAAATGGAAAATCACAAAGTAAGTGCTTCAAATATAAATTATATAGTAATATTTGTGTTTTTATTATTTACAAAAATATTTCAATTTCATACTATTTCTGTGAGCCTGAGCGGCTCATTATTAGAAATAGGTATCAAATTGTGGTAGAGTGGGTTCAAACCGAGAAACTCTGACTTAAGAGTCTGCGACACTAACCACGGGACCACAACCTGACACATTGTATTTGTATTATTATCGACAGTTTTCATGACCTTGTCAATGCGGAAGGCAACAAGTGGGTCAGTAAGTCAAAGGCTCTAAATCCAGAGCAACATATGACGCACGTAGCGTCGCGTCACGAGCGATTGCACCAACTCCACCCATGGACCTGAGCTATAAGCTACATAATAATGACAATATCCTCAGTGTGTCCAAGTCTTTGTTCACAAATTTGTGTCTGAGTCCACTAAGGAGTTATTTATTTATTTATAACTTCATGTACATAAAAAAAAAATACATTGGATGGTAGTGAAATAAGGAAGGAATGCAAAGCTGAAAAAAGCACTATCGATAAAATTAAGAAAGGTGTGTTGAGATGGTTTGGACATGTAGAACGAATGAGTGAGGAAAGAACGGTAAAACAAATTTATGAGGCGAATGTAATTGGAAAATGAGCGGAGGAAGACCGAGAAAAACTTGACACGATCAGGTATGCCAAATACTAGAAGCAATCAGGTTATGAGTGTATGAGGAGATGCATGAACGTAGAAGAGGCGAATAATGTTTGCAAAGATAGAGTGGTGAGGCGTTCTATTCTCTCTGCCTACCCCTGCGGGGAAGCGGCGTGATGGTTAGTTAGTATATACATATAAATTATTTTTATTTTTATTTATTCGGGAATTTAAAAGCATTGAAAACTTTGTGGTTTGGTAATAAAACACTCTCCTTATCATTTATTTTTTTCTTTGTATAATACCACTTTTATAAGCACCTATTTGTGATTACCAGTTTCGGAAAATTATTCCATGATCAGGTCATAAAAATAAAATTATTACGATTTGCATCTCGCTTATTTCCGTGATCCTGTCGTTTCTTACTCTATCTCGAAGACTCTTGCCTGATAAGCGCGTTTTTGCGGCAACGGTGTCCGCTCTACTTTCGATTCCATATCGCTCACTCCTTTCAAGAACGTCATAAATCAAAAATCGTCAATTTTCAGTTGTGCATGTTTTTGGAATGCCCAGAAAATGTATTTTATCCCAGCAAAAAAAGGCATATTTTCAACTTAATATTTACCCGCTACAGGGCAGAAAGTATTGTTTTAGCATTTTGAAGAAAAGGTATTGTTTAATTATTTTTTTAAATAAACTAAATATTTTTCAAATGGAGAAAAAGCCTTCAGGTTTTACCTGAAAAGATCTGTTGCACAGTAAAAAGTTCAATAAGTGGCTTGATACTTATTTTTAATACATTGTATTATATTTTTAAACTTTAAAAACGTTCTCCTGTAAAATCAAGTTTTTTGATCTATGACGTTCTTGAAATGAGTAAGTGAGATGTATTATTAGTTATATACACAAATTAATATTTAATATGATCTTATTTGGGCGCAATCAAAGATTTTACTCTTCTTGGCATGTATTATATAAGGTTTTGGCACGCGGATGCCATTTTTCGTCTCGAAACCATACCTGAATTATGGACAAAATGCGCTTTCCACCGTAGTGCAATCAATTTTGGAGAGCCGATTCTTACAGATTGCCGATAGATTTTCAATTAGGTTTACGTCTGGCAAAATTCTTGACCAGTCCAACACAGTTCATTGTTTTCGTGTGAAAAATTTCATAATTTTTTTGGATTTGTGGCAGGGGGTTAAATCCTGCTGAAATATTCCATTACCATTTGACCTTCGTTTTTGTATCTCTGGTAGTATCTTTTCCAGTAGAATTGGGTGATACTTCTCGCTATTCATCATCTCAGTCGCTGAAAGAAGCAGCCCTGGTCCATAATACGAGGAACACCCCAAAAACATTTTTTAAAAGTGTGTTGAAAATACGAAAAAAAACGTTTTGTTTCAATTAATCTCTTCGATACTGTATACGTTAAAATGTCGGTATTAAAACGTTCAAACAAAGGAAGTTTATTCATAAACTGCATGTTCTTTGATTACGTCATCGCTTGTAATTTCTATTTGACATCGATTCGAATATGCGCGCTCGATTCAAAACAAATCCAATTGACCAATGAACGACTGCGAAATGTTACAAAGACGCAATGAGAATAATTGAACAGGTACTTGATTACCATAGACTAAGGAGGGGGGAAAAGTAAACAAAAGTAGCCATTTTTCATATTATTTTTGACAAAATTACACAAAAAGTTACATATCTAATTTATGTATTAATTTTAAATCAAACACAGATTTTTTGAGTCTGCTAAGTTGTATTTTATTAACAAAAACACATGGAAAAATTATATTGTGACAATTCGCTCACTCGTTTCAAGAACGCCATAAATAAAAAAACTTGATTTATCAGGAGAACGTTTTTAAAGTTTAAAAATATAATACAATTTATTAAAAATAAATATGAAGCCACTTATTGAACTTTTTACTGTGCAACAGATCTTTTTAGGTAAAACATGAAGGTTTTTTCTCCATTTGAAAAATATTTAGATTATTAAAAAAAAATAATTAAGCAATACCTTTTCTTCAAAATTCAAAAACAACACTTTCTGCCCTGTAGCGGGTAAATATTAAGTTAAAAATAAGCCTCTTTTGCTGGGATATAGTACATTTTCTGGGCATTCAGAAAACATGCACAACTGAAAATTGACGATTTTTGATTTATGACGTTCTTGAAAGGAGTGAGCGAATTGTTTCGCCTTGTTATATCTTTAATTTAGAGCTAAAGTAAAAATAATAATAATTAATACATAAACAGTTATATGATGTACAAGTTGAGAAGAGTAATAAAGTAAAAATAAGTGCCAAGTAATAAGTAAAAAAAAACAGTCAAAACATCACTCACTCCTTTCAAGAACGTCATAAATCAAAAATCGTCAATTTTCAGTTGTGCATGTTTTCAGAATGCCCAGAAAAAGTCCTATATCCCAGCAAAAGCGGCACATTTTAAACTTAATACTTACCCGCTACAGGGCAGAAAGTATTGTTTTTGCATTTTGAAGAAAAGGTATTGTATAATAATTTTTTAAAATATACTAAATATTTTTCAAATGAAGAAAAAACCTTCAGGTTTTAACTAAAAAGTTCAGTTAGTGGCTTGATATTTATTTTTAATACATTGTATTATATTTTTTAACTTTAAAAACGTTCTCCTGAAAAATCAAGTATTTCGATTTATTTTCGAAGTATTTCGAGTTAGCGATATGAGGGTTTATAATGTATGCTAGGAAAGGTTAGCGAGCTATTGGAACTGAATATGCAGTTGCTACGAATAATTAGGTACATTTTCCTTATTGAGGGAATTTCCTTTTACATTTTCTCAGAATACGATAGAAAAGAGATAATTGAAGTTGATTAATTTCATGGAAAATCACGCTTGTCATTTCGAGCAATGTTGTTTTAAATAATGATCGCCAAACAGTCGTAGTCGCTATTATTTCGCAAAACCGGACTGCCGGACGTATAGTGAATAAACGTCTAATACCTGGCAACACAAAAAAATTTAGTCAATTCTTCTAACCCTTATCCGCACCCAATGGTGCATAGGGCACTGTATCGTAGCGACGCAGTGTTATCTTGAGCGTTAATTGCATGAAGGCAAGGTGATCAGCCCCGCGCTTCTTGTACCAGTCCAGGGTGATATTAAATAAATATGAGAGTGAAAATCGGCCGTATTTATTTTGACCCCCCTGGGAATCGAACCCGGTACCTCCAGCACGGTAGCCAAACGCGCTGACCACTGCGCTACGGAGGTGGAGTCAATACAAAGTTCAATTTATGTTTTTTTTTTTTTTTTTTTTAATAAAAATTCAAATAATGACAGTTAACAAATTACCCCGGTAGGAAGCGAATTATTTTAATTATTTTTCTCAATTTGTAAAAAAAAATCAGTATGCAGCTTCTGGGCAGAGAAAATGTTATTTTATCCTTCGATCATTTCCAGGGTCACCAATAATTAAATCGCATCGTATTTTGCATATTAATTATCTCTTCCTTGTGTGTACGCAGAATGTAAATGCAACTGATAGCCCATTTAGAAAATGCATTAGTCATATTTTATTATTTTGTTTTTACCTTGTTTTTTTATATTTTCTCATTTTTTGCACTCCTTTCAAGAACGTCATAAATAAAAAAAACGACAATTTTCAGAAATGCCCAGAAAATGAGTACATTTATAGTAATATCCCAGCAAAAGAGGCATATTTTTAACATAATATTTACCTGCTACAGGGCAGAAAGTATTGTTTTTGCATTTTGAAGAAAATGTATTTAACTATTTTTTTAAAATATATTAAATATTTTTCAAATGGAGAAAAAAGCTTCAGGTTTCACCTAAAAAGATCAGTTGCACAGTAAAAAGTTCAAGTGGCTTGATATTTATTTTTATTACATTGTATTATATTTTTGAACTTTAAAAATGTTCTCCTTAAAAATCAAGTTTTTTGATTTATGACGTTCTTGAAAAGAGTGAGCGATTCGTTATATTTTCTATTACTACCATCACGCCGTTTCTCCGCAGGGGTAGGCAGGGAGGATGGAACGCCACACTCTTCTGTCCTGACGTACACTCCTCGCCTCCTTCACATCCAAACATCAACTTATACTTTATATCTCGTTAGACTTTCGACACCGCCAGATTTTAGGTTCTGATTGATCTGATCATCAACCATTTTGAGATGAGAATCATGAGCAACGCGAGCATTTTCAATATGAAGCAGTCATCTTCATCTCTGGAAAGACGAAGGTCTACTGGAGTGTAGTCAACTCAACCACCTGCTTCTCGACCACCCGCAGCAGCAATCAGGATAATCTCAACCATTTTGAGATGAGAATCATGAGCAACAGGAGCATTTTCAATATGAAACCGTCATCTTCATTTTCTGAAAAGACCAAGGTCTACTGGAGTATAGTCAACTCAACCACCTGCTTCTCGACCACCCGCAGCATATATCAGGATAATCTCAACAATTTTGAGAAGAAAATCATGGGCAACGTGAGCATTTTCAATATGAAACCGTCATCTTCATTTTCTGAAAAGACCAAGGTCTACTGGAGTGTAGTCAACTCAACCACCTGCTTCTCGACCACCCGCAGCAGCAATCAGGATAATCTCAACCATTTTGAGATGAGTATCATGAGCAACGCGAGCATTTTCAATATGAAGCCGTCATCTTCATCTCTGGAAAGACAAAGGTCTACTGGAGTATAGTCAACTCAACCACCTGCTTCTCGAGCACCCGCAGCATATATCAGGATAATCAAAACAATTTTGAGATGAAAATCATGGGCAACGTGAGCATTTTCAATATGAAACCGTCATCTTCATCTCTGGAAAGACCAAGGTCTACTGGAGTGTAGTCAACTCAACCACCTGCTTCTCGACCACCCGCAGCAGCAATCAGGATAATCTCAACCATTTTGAGATGAGAATCATGAGCAACGTGAGCATTTTCAATATGAAACCGTCATCTTCATTTTCTGAAAAGACCAAGGTCTACTGGAGTATAGTCAACTCAACCACCTGCTTCTCGACCACCCGCAGCATATATCAGGATAATCTCAACAATTTTGAGATGAGAATCATGAGCAACGCGAGCATTTTCAATATGAAATCGTCATCTTCATTTTCTGAAAAGACCAAGGTCTACTGGAGTATAGTCAACTCAACCACCTGCTTCTCGACCACCCGCAGCAGCAATCAGGATAATCTCAACCATTTTGAGATGAGAATCATGAGCAACGCGAGCATTTTCAATATGAAACCGTCATCTTCATTTTCTGAAAAGACCAAGGTCTACTGGAGTATAGTCAACAGTCATATGGATGAAAATCATGGGCAACGTGAGCATTTTCAATATGAAACCGTCATCTTCATTTTCTGAAAAGACCAAGGTCTACTGGAGTGTAGTCAACTCAACCACCTGCTTCTCGACCACCCGCAGCAGCAATCAGGATAATCTCAACCATTTTGAGATGAGAATCATGAGCAACGCGAGCATTTTCAATATGAAGCCGTCATCTTCATCTCTGGAAAGACGAAGGTCTACTGAAGTATAGTCAACTCAACCACCTGCTTCTCGACCACCCGCAGCATATATCAGGATTAACAAAACAATTTTGACATGAAAATCATGGGCAACGTGAGCATTTTCAATATGAAACCGTAATCTTCATTTTCTGAAAAGACCAAGGTCTACTGGAGTGTAGTCAACTCAACCACCTGCTTCTCGACCACCCGCAGCATATATCAGGATTAACAAAACAATTTTGACATGAAAATCATGGGCAACGTGAGCATTTTCAATATGAAGCCGTCATCTTCATCTCTGGAAAGACGAAGGTCTACTGAAGTATAGTCAACTCAACCACCTGCTTCTCGACCACCCGCAGCATATATCAGGATTAACAAAACAATTTTGACATGAAAATCATGGGCAACGTGAGCATTTTCAATATGAAACCGCCATCTTCATTTTCTGAAAAGACCAAGGTCTACTGGAGTGTAGTCAACTCAACCACCTGCTTCTCGACCATCCGCAGCATATATCAAGATAATCTCAACAATTTTGAGATGAAAATCATGAGCAACGCGAGCATTTTCAATATGAAACCGTCATCTTCATTTTCTGAAAAGACCAAGGTCTACTGGAGTATAGTCAACTCAACCACCTGCTTCTCGACCACCCGCAGCATATATCAGGATTAACAAAACAATTTTGACATGAAAATCATGGGCAACGTGAGCATTTTCAATATGAAGCCGTCATCTTCATCTCTGGAAAGACGAAGGTCTACTGAAGTATAGTCAACTCAACCACCTGCTTCTCGACCACCCGCAGCATATATCAGGATTAACAAAACAATTTTGAGATGAAAATCATGGGCAACGTGAGCATTTTCAATATGAAACCGTCATCTTAATTTTCTGAAAAGACCAAGGTCTACTGGAGTGTAGTCAACTCAACCACCTGCTTCTCGACCACCCGCAGCATATATCAGGATAATCTCAACCATTTTGAGATGAGAATCATGAGCAACGTGAGCATTTTCAATATGAAACCGTCATCTTCATCTCTGGAAAGACCAAGGTCTACTGGAGTGTAGTCAACTCAACCACCTGCTTCTCGACCACCCGCAGCATATATCAGGATAATCTCAACAATTTTGAGATGAAAATCATGGGCAACGTGAGCATTTTCAATATGAAACCGTCAGCAATCAGGATAATTTCAACCATTTTGAGATGAAAATCATGGGCAACGTGAGCATTTTCAATATGAAACCGTAATCTTCATTTTCTGAAAAGACCAAGGTCTACTGGAGTATAGTCAACAGTCATATGGATGAAAATCATGGGCAACGTGAGCATTTTCAATATGAAACCGTCATCTTCATTTTCTGAAAAGACCAAGGTCTACTGGAGTGTAGTCAACTCAACCACCTGCTTCTCGACCACCCGCAGCAGCAATCAGGATAATCTCAACCATTTTGAGATGAGAATCATGAGCAACGCGAGCATTTTCAATATGAAGCCGTCATCTTCATCTCTGGAAAGACGAAGGTCTACTGAAGTATAGTCAACTCAACCACCTGCTTCTCGACCACCCGCAGCATATATCAGGATTAACAAAACAATTTTGACATGAAAATCATGGGCAACGTGAGCATTTTCAATATGAAACCGTAATCTTCATTTTCTGAAAAGACCAAGGTCTACTGGAGTGTAGTCAACTCAACCACCTGCTTCTCGACCACCCGCAGCATATATCAGGATTAACAAAACAATTTTGACATGAAAATCATGGGCAACGTGAGCATTTTCAATATGAAGCCGTCATCTTCATCTCTGGAAAGACGAAGGTCTACTGAAGTATAGTCAACTCAACCACCTGCTTCTCGACCACCCGCAGCATATATCAGGATTAACAAAACAATTTTGACATGAAAATCATGGGCAACGTGAGCATTTTCAATATGAAGCCGTCATCTTCATCTCTGGAAAGACGAAGGTCTACTGAAGTATAGTCAACTCAACCACCTGCTTCTCGACCACCCGCAGCATATATCAGGATTAACAAAACAATTTTGAGATGAAAATCATGGGCAACGTGAGCATTTTCAATATGAAACCGTCATCTTAATTTTCTGAAAAGACCAAGGTCTACTGGAGTGTAGTCAACTCAACCACCTGCTTCTCGACCACCCGCAGCATATATCAGGATAATCTCAACCATTTTGAGATGAGAATCATGAGCAACGTGAGCATTTTCAATATGAAACCGTCATCTTCATCTCTGGAAAGACCAAGGTCTACTGGAGTGTAGTCAACTCAACCACCTGCTTCTCGACCACCCGCAGCATATATCAGGATTAACAAAACAATTTTGAGATGAAAATCATGGGCAACGTGAGCATTTTCAATATGAAACCGTCATCTTAATTTTCTGAAAAGACCAAGGTCTACTGGAGTGTAGTCAACTCAACCACCTGCTTCTCGACCACCCGCAGCATATATCAGGATAATCTCAACCATTTTGAGATGAGAATCATGAGCAACGTGAGCATTTTCAATATGAAACCGTCATCTTCATCTCTGGAAAGACCAAGGTCTACTGGAGTGTAGTCAACTCAACCACCTGCTTCTCGACCACCCGCAGCATATATCAGGATAATCTCAACAATTTTGAGATGAAAATCATGGGCAACGTGAGCATTTTCAATATGAAACCGTCAGCAATCAGGATAATTTCAACAATTTTGACATGAAAATCATGGGCAACGTGAGCATTTTCAATATGAAACCGTAATCTTCATTTTCTGAAAAGACCAAGGTCTACTGGAGTGTAGTCAACTCAACCACCTGCTTCTCGACCACCCGCAGCATATATCAGGATTAACAAAACAATTTTGACATGAAAATCATGGGCAACGTGAGCATTTTCAATATGAAGCCGTCATCTTCATCTCTGGAAAGACGAAGGTCTACTGAAGTATAGTCAACTCAACCACCTGCTTCTCGACCACCCGCAGCATATATCAGGATTAACAAAACAATTTTGACATGAAAATCATGGGCAACGTGAGCATTTTCAATATGAAGCCGTCATCTTCATCTCTGGAAAGACGAATGTCTACTGAAGTATAGTCAACTCAACCACCTGCTTCTCGACCACCCGCAGCATATATCAGGATTAACAAAACAATTTTGACATGAAAATCATGGGCAACGTGAGCATTTTCAATATGAAACCGTAATCTTCATTTTCTGAAAAGACCAAGGTCTACTGGAGTGTAGTCAACTCAACCACCTGCTTCTCGACCACCCGCAGCATATATCAGGATTAACAAAACAATTTTGACATGAAAATCATGGGCAACGTGAGCATTTTCAATATGAAGCCGTCATCTTCATCTCTGGAAAGACGAAGGTCTACTGAAGTATAGTCAACTCAACCACCTGCTTCTCGACCACCCGCAGCATATATCAGGATTAACAAAACAATTTTGACATGAAAATCATGGGCAACGTGAGCATTTTCAATATGAAACCGTCATCTTCATTTTCTGAAAAGACCAAGGTCTACTGGAGTGTAGTCAACTCAACCACCTGCTTCTCGACCACCCGCAGCATATATCAGGATAATCTCAACCATTTTGAGATGAGAATCATGAGCAACGTGAGCATTTTCAATATGAAACCGTCATCTTCATCTCTGGAAAGACCAAGGTCTACTGGAGTGTAGTCAACTCAACCACCTGCTTCTCGACCACCCGCAGCATATATCAGGATAATCTCAACAATTTTGAGATGAAAATCATGGGCAACGTGAGCATTTTCAATATGAAACCGTCATCTTCATTTACTGAAAAGACCAAGGTCTAATGGAGTATAGTCAACTCAACCACCTGCTTCTCGACCACCCGCAGCAGCAATCAGGATAATCTCAACAATTTTGAGATGAAAATCATGGGCAACGTGAGCATTTTCAATATGAAACCGTCATCTTCATTTACTGAAAAGACCAAGGTCTAATGGAGTATAGTCAACTCAACCACCTGCTTCTCGACCACCCGCAGCAGCAATCAGGATAATCTCAACAATTTTGAGATGAAAATCATGGGCAACGTGAGCATTTTCAATATGAAACCGTCATCTTCATTTTCTGAAAAGACCAAGGTCTACTGGAGTGTAGTCAACTCAACCACCTGCTTCTCGACCACCCGCAGCATATATCAGGATTAACAAAACAATTTTGAGATGAAAATCATGGGCAACGTGAGCATTTTCAATATGAAACCGTCATCTTCATTTTCTGAAAAGACCAAGGTCTACTGGAGTGTAGTCAACTCAACCACCTGCTTCTCGACCACCCGCAGCAGCAATCAGGATAATCTCTACAATTTTGAGATGAAAATCATGGGCAACGTGAGCATTTTCAATATGAAACCGTCATCTTCATCTCTGGAAAGACGAAGGTCTACTGGAGTATAGTCAACTCAACCACCTGCTTCTCGA
Organism: Brachycentrus maculatus; assembly: GCF_059751285.1. Lineage (NCBI taxonomy): Eukaryota > Metazoa > Arthropoda > Insecta > Trichoptera > Brachycentridae > Brachycentrus > Brachycentrus maculatus. Next base: position 599,338 of record NW_028280797.1, read on the forward strand.
CCACCCGCAGCAGCAATCAGGATAATCTCTACAATTTTGAGATGAAAATCATGGGCAACGTGAGCATTTTCAATATGAAACCGTCATCTTCATTTTCTGAAAAGACCAAGGTCTACTGGAGTGTAGTCAACTCAACCACCTGCTTCTCGACCACCCGCAGCATATATCAGGATAATCTCAACCATTTTGAGATGAGAATCTTGAGCAACGTGAGCATTTTCAATATGAAACCGTCATCTTAATCTCTGGAAAGACCAAGGTCTACTGGAGTGTAGTCAACTCAACCACCTGCTTCTCGACCACCCGCAGCATATATCAGGATAATCTCAACAATTTTGAGATGAAAATCATGGGCAACGTGAGCATTTTCAATATGAAACCGTCAGCAATCAGGATAATTTCAACCATTTTGAGATGAAAATCATGGGCAACGTGAGCATTTTCAATATGAAACCGTAATCTTCATTTTCTGAAAAGACCAAGGTCTACTGGAGTATAGTCAACAGTCATATGGATGAAAATCATGGGCAACGTGAGCATTTTCAATATGAAACCGTCATCTTCATATTGAAAATGCTCACGTTGCCCATGATTTTCATCTCAAAATTGTTGAGATTATCCTGATATATGCTGCGGGTGGTCGAGAAGCAGGTGGTTGAGTTG